>NC_085085.1:13154484-13464484 GCF_963422355.1 Corticium candelabrum
CCATGAACGCTCTGCGCATAGAGTACGAAGCAAGAAAGCGAGACAAAAAAACGTAACTTTTGCCACGCCCTAACCAAAAGCCCGGATGCAGATAAAAATTAATTTAATTAATGAAAATGATAAAACTATGTCACTTACAAATTATAGCCGTTGGTTTGGTAAGTAGAAACGGCATCGATTTAATTAATATACACTATACACCGTGTAGTGTATAGACTGTGACGAGGTTCACGTGGATTAGCCTAAGTCCTATTAGTAGTTAGACCCGGATGTGAGAAGACATGGACGCTACGACTTCGGAACGCGCTGTCGGCCCCATTTCCGAAGGACCACTAAAACTACTCCATCCAATGTACGTAGACTTTACGATTCTGTCTGCTCGTACGAGTGCTAACGTGTCCGGCCATCGACACTAATAACGTTACGCTAATTCCAATTTCCTCCTTGACAGTAAATTTTCCTGCGACGTCCTCTGCTGCGCTCTCGCACAAGACCAAAGCTACCTAGCCGTTGGCGGCGCTGATGGACAAATCAGGGTACATGTCTGGCTGTCAATGTTCTCGGCTTTTTTTCGGCGCCAGTGGGATGGCCGTGTTTCTGTCTTTGCATGCGACTAGATTGTTGGGGAATCGGTTCAGACGGGAGATGCGCATTTCATTTGTGAGGATTCGTCTCAGCTGTGACTTGCGTTGTCTTCTTTGTAGCTGTTTGTGGTCGAAACGGGTGCGCTCGTCAATTGCCTGTCAAGTCCGGATGACAAACAGTACGGCTGTGTCACTTCACTACAGTTCCGCAACAAGTCTCACGTTTTGTTGGCAACATGTACGAGTCTGAAGTCATTCGAGCGTGTAGTCTGTCTGGTTTTATAGAAGCGCGACTGCATGTTACCTTGTAGACTCTGGCGGATTTGTGGTGCACTGGCAGTATAATTCCGGTCGAATACTGCACGAACTGAAGGAAGATAGGCAGACTTCGTGTGCAGCTTTCAGTCCTGATGCGACGCATTTCGCTACAGTTGGCTCAGAATCCTACGTTGCTATCTACAATGAAGCTACCGGGGCACTCGTTCGTAAGCTAGACGCCAGGTGTGCACTAGAAAGTACATATATGCTGTACATGTTGATAAAGTCTAATTGGTTTACTACGTATCTAGCCCAAGTCTGACAACTATGGATGGTCATCGAAGGAGAGTGTTTGCTGTCAAGTATCATCCCACCAGACCAGATTTGTTGGTGTCATCTGGATGGGATGACACAGTTCAGGTAATTGTCTGATGCTGCAGGTCCAAAGATGCGCTTTGACTTGAAATGATGTCACCTGCTGATAGTGCGTGGAAACGCACCTACTTGTGAACCTACTTATTAAATGACAAATTCCTTAAGTATTGCAAATTGAAAGGGTGTTAATTGTTTGGAGGACATTATTTTATATATAAAATAGATTAAATGAATATCTCTAGCATAAACATGTCCTTATTTTCAAAGAGTCTGACAGATGCCTCTTTAGATTTACTAGACACTCTTGTCTTTGTTGTGTCAGTCTTATATAATTTCAATGTTGTTGAACTCAACTGTACATACATTAACAATACAATTAAGCAATCAGTTAGTACCATACTATCAAGGTGTGCTTGTTTTGGAAACTTCGATTTTTTATTCTTTGGATGAGGTCCTATGGTGTGCGTTTATTAGAAACCTGTGTTTATGTTAGAGATAATGAAATCAGTCACTTGTTGTACCATTCTGTACATTACTGTACAGTAGGGATTGTCTGCAGAAGATTGACCCAATCCTTGTACGTTTTAGTCGGTAATTTGGTAAGAAGACTTGGGATCATACTCTTGTGGTCTGTGCTCTTGTAGTCTGTTTTCTTGTAGTCTGACCAATTCTGTTTTCCTTCTGTTTGAATCCTTATATATTGTCGTAAGATTACTTTTTAGAAATGATTTCTTTATGTGACTTGGCAGACATCAGTCAGCTTCTATATTTTTGACTTTTGTACAAGCATAGGTAACTATAGGTAACTCATGTCACATATTTTATATCCTAAAGTAAAGCAGAGATTCATATTGATTGGCTCTTGCTGTTGGTATAGTTCTGGGATGTGAAATCTATGACTGCTGTCAGGTTATAGTCAGTGTCTATCATTGCCACTGTCATCATTTATTTTGGTCTTGTTCGATCAGGCACATATTTGGTGTTCACGTGTGCGGAGAATCTCTTGACATTGAACCTGAGAAGAACAAACTCTTAGTGGGATCTTGGAGATGGAATGACAGTCTTCAAGTGAGAAGGTTTTCTGATTCCTGTCTGTAGGTTGTTGACATGGTTATTGCATAGGTGTATGACTTTGATACAACGAAACTGATAAAGACATTTCCACTTGACAAAGGCAGGCACTCACAGGTTTGCTCTGGAACAGCCGGTTAAGTATTGGGCAAATAGTACTACCAAACGAATGCCTTTTACCCATATTTACCCATAAGTTAATTACTATGAGGGTGGAATGCTAATGAATGGTGGGAGACTGATCATATACCCTATTGAACATAATTTTTATCAAATCAGGTTTTTAAGGTAACTGAAATCTTTTAAGTTTTTATCGAATCAAGTTCTTTCTAAAAAGAGGTATTTTGAGTTAACCTTTATTTGTCATCTGTCATCGTCACCAACGATTCACTGTACCTGATTGGCTTTGGTGTAGCCATTTTGCATTGATGGACAAACCCAAACTCTAAGAGACGTATTTCTCTTTTTCTGCAGAAAAAAACGAATCTCCCGTCACTCTCCACTTACCAGCAGAGCATGCCATAATAAAAAAGCACACGCACAAACGAAACTACCGTATATAGAAAGTTGTTTGAGGTGAAAAAGACAAATGTCTTTACAAAACAGTAGTTTTATGAGAACAAGAGTCCTGAAAAGAATTTTATTCATTAAAAAATAGGATCAGTAGGGTAGTGTAGCAGAGGATTCAGTCAAAAGGGTGACAATGAGCTCGTTTTGTATAGCTGTGCAAGAAGAATAAGCTTGTGAATCAAGCAAATTTGTTAGACAAGTCGATGGATGATATGAGCAAATGCTTGATTTGGAGCTATTCAAGCGTAGAGAGACCAAGGAAGTTGGAATAGTTATGCATGCACACACACACACACACACACACACACACACACACACACACACACACACACACACACACACACGAGTGGGTTGGTGAGTGCAGAATTATTATTAGGATAGAGACTACACAAGAAACCTACAGTGCACGGATACCGTGACTGACACACATGTGCAGAACATAACAAAACAACTACCACAGCTTTGGCTACTATATTTCACCTCCACTACATCAAAAACTAACTGACTCTCCCTAAATGAATTTACATGATATACAGTACAGTAGTAGGATTCTCGTACTGTTTTGTGTTTCCATTAGAGTAACTTCAATTGTAGTAAAATCCTCTTTGTCCGTGTAGTTGTATTGTGCGAAATGGCTGGATCAGGGTATGATAGCTTGTGGAGGAGGAACAGATAACATGGCACGAATCATCCAGACACACAACGACCAGGTCAGTTCGTCACCGTATTTTTATTTTGCATTACTAGCATGTATAATTTGTAGACACAAGCGCGTGTAATCAAGGTGCCCAACGCTGTAGTTAGTCAAGACTACAAGATGCTAGCATCCGGACACCGAATCTACGTAGTTACTGCTGGATGTATGTGCTTTGTATATCAGCACAGCTTTTCTAAACTGATAGAAGCCGAGGAGTAGGCAAGCTGACCAAAGAGACGATTGTGTTTTTAAAGTTTATGTTCCTGAAACGTTGTAACAGACTCATAAGTTAATAATTTACTGGTTACGCGTAGATATGTGATTTGACCTCCGATCCTAATATGTTAAGTTAAACAACAGGTTTTTATGATTGTAGTGTATATGAGGTCTATAATGTATCTAATTATAGTGTGTGCTTTCACGAGCTCAAACTTCAAGGCTGTATCGTGTTGCAATTGAGAGACGTACCTTACAAGGTTTTAGTAAAAAAATTAGTTGACGAAGTGTGCAGTTGCAACAGTCATTTGTCAACCTGGTCTAACGTAGTCTGCTTTGCTTGTCTCTACTGGGCAGCCTTCTGTCATTGCAGGGACATTCAGGAACAACAGACTACCCTGTAGAAAATATCTCTACGAATAAATGATCTACAGCGGTTTGGCTCGAGTTTACTTGCAAACGGTTTCAGTTTGCTGTCAGCTAATAGCAATACACATGACAACTAATAAATTAAATTTAACCCCCACTGCGTTTCTATGCCAGGGTTGCCATTTCTGTGATAAGTAGATAGTGGCCCCAGATAAAAACTTAGAGCAATGGTAATTATTAGTCTAGTGTTGCACCAATACGGGTATTTGGTCGATATACCAATAACTGATATCCAAGCAAAAAAGTCGATACCAATATCTGATATAATTATATTTTATAGATAATTATTGAGGTTCATGTTTTACAAGCCTTGCAGCGCATGAATCTTGTGTCCTCGATCACCTCGAAATGCTCCCAATGGGAGACTTCTGTTTGTTCACTGACACGCACACCAACTCACACGGCTCTAATGGACTGACTACACATGCACAACCTATCAGCGTGAGTGCACCTATGCTAGATTTACCGATTCCGATATAAAACTGATATGCCTATATTGGCTGATAACCGATTCGATTATTGGTGCAACTCTAATTCTAATAGGTTATCAGTTGATAAGGTTTTCAATGCTTGATGTTTAATCGAGAAATAGCAAATTTCATTGAATTAAATCCTGTTCACAGAAGAATTTTGACAAAAATGTGTGGGAGATTTCAACACAAGTTAATTGACCAAGAGTTGGTGCAAGACGGCTCACAAAATACTTACTTCAATAAAACCTTGATCTACTTACTGCAAGCCTTTATCACCGTGAAATCACTGCTATGCTAGACCTCATCAGGTCCTTCAATGTTGGTGTTTCAGACAACTGCAAAACCATAGATAAACCATAATGATCCCCCCCCCCCCCTACATTCGTATATTGTTGGTCTACTGCATTATAATTAGATGAGATACTCCACTACCAAAATCACGTAACGTTGGTCTGCACTGTTTCAAGTACTTAACACCAACACATAGTAGGATTGACATTGTTGAAAGTATGACAGGTCAGCCCCTCAATTAATGTAAGGACTTATAATATTCCAAATTTCAACTCTCCCATGTCTAATATATCACTAAACATTAACTGTTCTACTCAATTAATAATCAATAAACAAATGACGGTCAACAAATTTCTGCAAAAGTAGAGCACCTCTGTTTGATCTTTTAGTATGAAGATTTCTGCTTGCAAATTACAATATCATGACATCTCACTTATTCAGTTGCACTACCAACTGGCTTTGTAGTCGAATCCAATAGTTTTTCCTGTCTGAATCGAAAGCAATCACCAACAGGAAAGAAATCCCAAGATCGGGCTTGATACAGTTTCCACACGTAAGATTCCTTAGTCAACAACCAGTGCAAGTCACGGATATGAATTCCAATAAAACAATATATGCTTGAGTCACGTACCTGACCTGTGTACTCCGTTTCTGGTTTGTTAATTAAATACATTAAGAAAAACCTTCACATAAAAATAGACAACCAGAATGATTATCTTTGATCCAATGGCAACTCACATGTAGTTTGCCATGTTGTGTTCCTGTGTTACATGTGACTCAAACCCGTGTGGGATCTTGTCAAACTGATCTTTAGAAATGCCACACACAAAACACTTGGTCTAAAGCAACTGCATATAAACTCAGCGTATCGTTTGAAGTTGCACTACCAACCAACCTCCATCTCTGTTTGAACATCCTCTGCTCGATCTCGAAGTTCACCAAAGGAGTCGATGATAAGACCTCCACATTCAAAACATGATTCGATGAAACAGAAAGGGACAAAGTTGTAGAACTACCTTGTATAATAGCAAGCAGAATGACAATCACGACAAAGAAGAAGGTTATGTCAAAGATGATTCTGAATGTTTCATAGTCATCACCATGAGCATCTTCGATTTCATCACCTGTGAAATACGAATGGGTACACCAAGAACAGTTTACTCAACTACAACAGCTGAATGAAATGTAGTTAATGGTCACCAATTCCTCCACCAGCACGAAGGCCTCGATGTAAATGGAACACAAAGCACTGCAACAGAAACATCGACCATGACCAACAAAACATACCAACAAACAGAGACACTTAGCTTACAGTCATCATATCCTGACATTTGGCATCTCGTACACCTTGTTCAACTTCTTTCACATAGAATTTTCTAAAAAAGTTGAACGCCAGGACAGTGTAAATATACACCACTACGACGGTCATCATGAAGGTCAGCAACAGCTGCTTCCAGTTGAGTGTCACAGACTGTAGAACTGTTCTCAGTAGCTTGAAGCCCATTACAATGTCAAGTAGATGTACAGAAAAGAAAAAGTGATTCCAGTTGCCTAGTGCAGAGAAGGCCATATACATGAAGTTGTACAGAAATGCCTACACATGTGCTAAATAATTAGATATGGATGGAAATGTGACACCACTGCAAACAAACCCTGTCTGTGCAGACAACTCCAAGAGTCCACAAATGATATCTCCAGTCAAACTTTATCAATAACCTGTACACATGCAGTTCAGTGGATGTCAAGAGTGCTTTACAGTATAGAAACGTCTCTGAGCTGTTAGTAAGATGTGTTTGACATACAGCAAACGACTTGGCATAGTTGTCGTGGAACAGTCCATATCCTCATCTTCCAAATTCAAAATCTTTGCCACAGTAGACTGACCTAATGTCTGAGAGTAACGCTTCAACACCTAAAATGCAGCAATTGCAGCAGACAGAAATAAAAGTGGTTGATTCAGTGTGCTTTCTGCAGTCTAATAAGCATCCAGATCGGTGCAGAGCTGTGTAGGTGGGAATCCTGTGTGTGTGTGTGTGTGTGTGTGTGTGTGTGTGTGTGTGTGTGTGTGTGTGTGTGTGCTCGTGTGCTTTACATCTATTACTGGTTACCCTCTGCTTGACCATCTTGTCCCAATAATTGACAGGAAAACTTCTGCAAAGCCACGGGCAGCTGGTAAATTACCTTTATTGGACATACAAAGCTGCAACAACTAACCTGCTTTGAATGAGTAGCCAATGCCAATATCCTGTCCAACTGTTGGGAGGGCCTGCTATCCATGTGCCATGGAATTCAAGCTCTCTAGCTACATACTTCTCATATTTAAATATCACAAGTGGTATCTAAGTACACAAAACAACTTGGTCACATAAAATCGACTTCACAAGTTCAATCTGTGACTTAGAGAAAGGCTTTGGGAAGGTTTCTTTTCATTTACAAAGCCAAAATAGTGTAACCACTACTTCATCAGATGACACTGTAACTGGTGCTTGCAATAAATTCAATTAATATTATATTCTGTAGCAGTTACGAGGAAAAGAAACTAATGATGCCATGAACTTCTGCCCACGTGGATATGAGTAATTTTTCATGCTGCAGAAGATAACACTGCACGTACACCTTTCAATCAAATGCCAATAAGTATTACGACAAACCGCTTATGCAGAGCAGGATTTGTTGCTGTAAGAAAAGCACCCAAATGTCAAGTTATTATGTGTTTGATCAGTCGCACTGACAGTGCCTAGTGTGCAACGATGTGTTTTGTGACTAAAAGACCATGTCTGTTTAATAGAGTTGTTACACTAAAGAAAGATCTACCATGAGACGCAGCAAGATACTGAATGTCTACAGTACATTTCATCAACATGACAAAAGTGCAAATTTAATTTGGGGGAAAGAAGGTCACCTTGAAACTATACCTATGTTTCACAGCCTGAACTCATGAAAGGTTACACAAACACAAAACGTGCACTCAGTCACCTTGAGATGAACATATCCTATCAAGATAGATATTGATGCTACAAAATGCAGTCGACTTAGGATGTTAAGCATAACTATCAGGTAAGTGTTTGAGTCATCAAGCATCAATGCTTCATACCCTTCATGTTCTGAAATTGCCTGAAATTGCACAGTATTCTCACATGTATACTGTCACAAAAATTTGCACGACTTACTTTGTAGAAAAGCAAGATCAAATTGATAGCAAACACAATAACAAGAGCAGCATCTCTTGCATGGTAGTAACTCCTTGAGAACATAGCCTAAAAGGTAGCAAATCTCTATACACTGTAAGTCACATCACACTGTCATTGATATAACTCACAAGAAATTTCCGCCTTGCTACTGCCACTTTTGGAATATATGGCGTTTTTTGATCAGCTACAGACTCTTCCTCAACACCGAACAATGGTGAACTGAGTCTACGTAATGGTCTGTCATTCTTGAAATGCTTCTTGACTGAATTCTGTTGCAAAACTTCTTCAGTGATGACACTTTTTGATCGCTCAAGAAACACAGCTTGTGACACGCTTTGGCGACGTCTCCTTGCAATGAGAGCAGCTGAACACTCTTGACTAAACTGGCGAGTAGCAACAAGTCTCCTTGCATAATCTTTCCTGTTATTTTGTTCGTCAATGCTTTGACGTTTTCTAATCACTGGTCTCTTTACTGAGGGATCACTAGCCAAGATACCTACAGGTATAATTAACTCCACACCAGTAGACTGCCTCCTCATTGAATGTCGTCTCCTTGTTGCAGCGTCCACCAAACTACCCCCTGTAGGATCAGAAACTGACCTTGTTAGATCAAGAGGGACTTTTAAGCTAGGAAGAGACAAACACCTCCCAACATCTTTAACAGCAGCAGTAATGTGGCTTGCACCCACAACTTCAACTTCAACATTTGCAGTAGTAGATACAAGTTTGTCTGTGGGCCTTACTGAGTCTGAAGAGGAATTCACTGTTGCCTTGTCTGCTGAAGCATCTACTGCTTTACTATCTGACGACAGAGTGCTTTGTGCAAGTCTTGAAATTTTTGAAACAACCGTTTCTGAATCTGATATATTCCTGCTTCGATTCATAAAACTCGTGTTCACAAATGGTATAGATAATGACTTTGACACTGTTCGATGTCTTACACTTGAATTACCATTTAGAGACAAATCTCTGCTTGAATGAGTAGCGTTTGGTTCCAGATGAGACACCATTTCTACAGAGTTATCTCTCACCAGCAATTCATGTCCATACACATCCAAAAACATGTTTCTGCCAAACAACATTGCAAGAATCTAATCGAACAACACACTAAATGACCTTACCGTGATTTCTTCAATATTGATCTTCCAAATTGTATTAAAACAATCAGCGGTACGTAAAACAGAAACTTTATCCATGCTAAGCGCCCAAGTTGTTTTGTGATGTTTGGAAACCACGTATGACGTTCCTGATGGAGATGCACACTGCATACAATACACAATTAAAAATCTACTAACATTTACACCCTAGATATTACACACTGGTGCTGTTGTTCCGTTCCTGTCAAAGTTTGATGCATTTCCAAATGTTTCTCAGCTAGCAACAGTCGCTGCTGTTGTTCAGTATCACTTATAGATGCTGCATGTTCCATCTGCACACGACAACTTTCTAAATTACATACTGACAGACAGATCAGCATGTAATTTAGAGTAACAACAGGCAAGCAGAGTAACAAACAAGCAGATAGATATCATAATAATATTTCTAGAAGCTAAGAAAACGGGTTGGACCTTAAAGTAATCTACATGCTTGCAGATATTAAGTTTAAACATCAAATTGTATAATGTGGTACAACCAAATGCCATCAAGATGCAATTAACTGTTTCTGTTCGTCTCAGCCCCTACGTAGCCCATGGAATCCAGCAAGTCACAAACACTGAAAAAACTAACTGGCAAATGAGACAGTAAAGCACATGCATGCACACCAACACGCGCACACACACACACACACACACACACACACACACACACACACACACACACACACACACACCTCAAATATCGTGTCCTCACAAAAGCTAACAAATTCTTGCAGCTTTTCTTTCTGACTTGCCCTGTTAACTGAGTGCAAAAACGCTCGTTTTGATTCCTACAAATAAGCAGCTAACTACACTGTAACAGTAGCGTTTCAACTTGTCACACTTGAATCTGAGGTTCCATCCACTGTTGTCGTCTAGACATTTTCACATCAAAGTATAGTCGTTCCACGCGTCCACTTTGCCCTTTAGCAAAAACCTCTGAATGACCATTCATCTAACTGTAATGACCTTTCCATACCCATAATTTCAATGCGGCCAAGACAAGGTTCAAAATGACTCAGCAAATCTTTCCATGTCTCCCTAAAGGTGCTAAGCCTACAAAAACATTAAAGCAAAACTGACAGTGTCAGACTGTGATATCAACCTGTTGTCATTCGGCAAGTGCTCAGAAAGGTTTGTCAACAGCATGGCATAGCTGAAACCTAATGGAGTAAAAAGTCCTACTAAAGTGTCACTCACATAACAGTAGCATACTGTTTTACATACCAATGTCCTTAGCTGGAACGTAAAATCTTTCTGTGAATTCCATGTAGTCGAGCTTGCCATCCTTGTTGACATCGGCACAATTCATGAGGTACTTGATTTCTTGTTTGTTGTAGATGTTCTGAGCCTGCATGGCCTGCAAATGACAAGTAAATAATTTTCCATTCTACCACGATGCCTGTTGATAGTGTCAATTGACCCTCTCAAACTCTTTCGATGAAATCCAACCATCTTGATTCGTATCAAATTCCTAAACAAAGTTATGTCAATAGCAAATCTGCAGTTGAACATCCTCAGGCTCAGAAGTCACAACCTTAAAAGCAGTAGAACTGATAATGTCATTCAGTCTAATAAACATATCAAAGAAGCGAAGAATTTCCTGATATCAAAACACAGTGATCAATACAGCATAACAATACATCATGCCACATATGGGTGGTGGTGGTCGTGTGGTACAGCTCTAACAAAATTATAAGACCACATGCATTTTAATAAAAAACAACAGTGTGTGTGTGTGTGTGTGTGTGTGTGTGTGTGTGTGTGTGTGTGTGTGTGTGTGTGTGTGTGTGTGTGTCTCTCTCTCTCTCTCTGCATGTGTGTGTGTGTGTGTGTGTGTGTGTGTGTGTGTGTGTGTGTGTGTGTGTGTGTGCACGCACATCCACACATGTGCTTGTGCATGTGTGTGACCAGAACATCCTGACCTCCAAATAGAAAAACGATTCTTCCAAAGTATCAACCATTTGCTTCCCAATGACATCGGGGCATTCATTTCCCTCTAGCAAACCTAGTAGCAAAATTACTAACTCCTTTTGAAGCTTTAGCAGCTCTCTCAATAATTCCAGTTGTGATACATCCTTCAGCATAACACAATACAAAATACGCAATCAAGTCACATAGTACAAATTGTGTGATGAAATGAATCGCATCATTAGTACCTGAGACAGGCGATTCATTATCTTTGCAAATACATGAAAGAAACCGCCAACAGTATCCCACAACCGACTGTAAGCAAGTGCAAGCTGGTTTTCTACACATGGTCCCTAACAAATACATTTCTTATAAATAAATAATTTGTTATATATTCTAACAAATACAGTCACACATATACATATTTGATAGAATGATACTGGTAACAACAATTCAAACCTGAACATATTCAGTCAATGTTCGACAGACTTGTTTGGCAACCCGAACAGAACGTGACAAGCTCTCTCGCCCCTGAAACACCATGCTTACTTCTCCCAAACATAAAATTTGCTTATAAACTAAACAATAACTACCTGGGGATCAATCATTTCACGAGCTGAATAATGCCAATAGAAGTCACTGATGCTCTCTTGTAGACGAAGCAAATAGTCGACTGTACAGATGACAATGTTCACTGTTGTGGTGTTACCAGCTTGTGTTCTTAGCATATTCTGAAACGCTGTAAACAAACATGTCACTCAATTTAATCAATACAGCAACCAACAGTCTGTACCGTCATTATGGCCTTCACACAAAAGCTGCAAAAATCGAAACAGAGACAACGTGAAATAAGAGTCACTCATAGCTTTGATGCCTAAAATTCCAGTAAAATAATCAATAATATAAGCAAACGTCAACTAAATTACTCTCTGTATCTTCTTTGCTCAATCCAAGTGTTTCAGCTCTATTGTGTCGTTCGTAAGCATCCAAGTCCAACACACTATGACGGAAGCAACCACCACAAAAATGAAGAAAGCCAACCCTGAGCTGATTACAAACATATACCTGCAAGCAGTGATCAGACAGGATACGGCATTGAAGAAACCAACATCACATCGTGATGTCAAGTATTCCAGCATCATCTGCAGTATCCAATATAACAACTAAGGTGTAACAAATAAGTGACAGCAACAGTAGCTTACAGACTGTACACATGGATTCCCTCCCCTCAGCAGTGAGATACCAAGATGTAGAGTCTGCAGAGTGACAGGTGTTATTTGACCTGCAAGCAAAGCATTCTAATACATCAGGACAGTAAAAACTTGCAATTTAATTGACTAACCAGAGCATTCCGAAAGCATCATGATTACCATCTGTGCTGATCCTCGAGCTGACAAATTACTCTGCTTCTTGAGAAGAAGCCGTTTTTCTCGTTCTTGCTCCTACCACAAGAAATTGCTCCTAACCCATAACGTTTCATACTGTGGATGAAATACTTGAAATGAAGTTTCAGCAAACTGTTCATCAAACTCTAGGTCTTCATCTGTTCCACAACTCTAAGACACATTATGTAAGCAGCAGTTCATCTAGAAATCACATCTGTCTGCTTGCCTGGCTCATTATTTCCCCATACGAAGTGTAAAGTACGTCATCTGCACGTCTACACAATAGGACACACTTCACTCTATTCCTTCACAAGACAGGCTAAGTCAATAATACATACAGTTGTTCACTTGCAGCAGCTCGAGTGAAATACTGAACCAGTTGTGACAATGGATCAACAAACTGGTAAGGAGTGGATGACACTACAGTTAACTGTTGCAATGACTTAGCAGCAGTTACAGCTTGGCTTGACAAGTTTCTTGATGATCGTAAAGCTACCTGAGTGGCCATAGTCATTTCATTCGAACTCAAGGCCTCATTAGCCTCCTTTGTTTGCTAAATATTACAAATGAAAGCAGATATCTAAGACACTACACTGAATGCTCACAGTCAAATGATCTATCAGTATAGCATGGTACTTGACATCATCTTTCAACCACATATCTCTGTAGCTCGATAGAAACAAATTTATAGCCCGATGACTAAACCAACAAGATTCCAGTCACAAAACGCAGTATACACAAAAGAAACCATTGCTGCATACAGAGGCAATTTGTACAGTGGCACCATAAGAAAGCACCTCATGACAGCACGTTTCTTCTGTGCAGAGACAATCCTTTTCCAAACACTGTGCTTGCCTTGGATTGGATGTTCAATCTATGACCAACAACGCTGTTTATGCAAAACAATCATCACTGTGCCATTCAAGCTACAAACATGGTGAAGATGATGCAAGGCTCGAACTATGTTACAAATCTTGTCAGAATGTATGTCTTGACTAGCATCTTGATTTATTCTTGAAACTTTATGCCATGTTTTAGTAGGCTGCAAAATAACAGCGACAGCCATAACATACACAGCAAATGTCAACCACAGCCGCTTCATGTTTAACAATACCTTCAAACACTGCAGTGTCATCTCAAGTGAAGCCAGCAAGTCTTCTTCAGTGTAGTTCTGTAAAATCAGTCTTTGGCCATCTTGAACTAAACTCTTTTCACTGCTTGTCAATGATTCCATGCATATGGGAAGTAGAGTTTTCAAACAATGAGCTAGCGGATTGATAACAGGCCCTCTATTGGCAGCAGTTACTTCCTTTGATGATTTAAGTTTCCCATTCAATCCTGGGATCCAAGATGCCAGTACTGCACTAGCAGAAGACTGACCTGTACAGCTGCCATTTGATGTCTGATTGTCAGCAGAGTCCTGGCTTTGTAATGTAACTAAATAAGTTTGATATTCACGACGAAAGTGGGGTGACTTGAACCAGCAGTGAAAAACAGCACCAACTTCTGTAAACAACTTCATAGCCAAGGATTTCTCATCTTCTTTCAGCAGGTCTTTGTGATGATCAATGAATGGCAACAGAAGATTCAAAAGAGAAGTGAGGTCTCGTATTAACATGTTGTAATGTTGAATTAGCTTTGCTTCTAGCTCCACTGGATTCTTATGGTCATCTAGAGTCTCACCCAATCGAAGTAAACTCTCTGCAGCTTCGTGAAGGCTTTCAATAACAGGAAGAAAATGTCCACTCACAAGACAAATTGTAGTGTAAGGAACTAATGGTATAGCATATGCTGTGACAATTAAACATGTATATATCAGACATCAGCACAAGATTAGAACAAGTATCCCTCACTAGTCAGCTTGACAATCCACTCGGACTTTCTGCAGTAAAATTGCGTACTTGCAATAGAAAGAATATGCCCAAGTACAGTGTCAACTAAATCACTATCCACACAAGTTGCAAACTGAGCACTAAAAAACAAGTTGAGATTACAATATAAATTTCTCTTTTTGAAAAAGGCCATAACACAGTAGTATAGGCTTACCCATGCCTTAAACACAATGCACTAGGTCCTTTACACCACCATTCAGACATGTAACTGTTTACAAAATATCAACAGTGAGAACCAATTAGAATCATAAAATTTCTTCTTGCAAACTTACCTGCATAAGAGAGGAACTATTACTGCCAAAGAATTAGGAATGGTAATGGTTCCTTGAGTCACAGCTGACAAATCAGATGTCTCTTTTTGAGACTCGATAGCTGAACTCATCTTCACATCAACTACTTCCAGTTCTTCCAATAGGAAAGCCAACTGAGGCATGCCCGGCATATTTGACTTTGTTTCAAGAAAAGTGGTTGGCATTGCTAAAGCCATTGACCCCAAAGTCTCACCAATTACAGAATAGAAGGAAGGGTCACCCAATTCAGCTAATTTTCCAAGCCGATACAATCTTGACACCATCTTCTCAGCATACTCAAAGTATTCATCTAAACGAAACACATATGGCTGACATACTTGTTAGTCCGTAACACACCAACGTCAAAATGCAACAGCAAATGTCAGATCATTTCTTGGTACAGCTTGTGCCAGCTAGATTTAGGCTTGTATACTAAACACTCCAATCACAACACTTTCACTGTACACTATACCCTGTGCTATAAAATTCTAAACATATAAACATATAAAGTAGCATTTCTATCTTATTCATGCTCTCAAAAGTGAAGTTAGAGACCTAGCTGCCCTAGTTGTTTGTTGGCCATCTTAGTTCCAAAAGTCATTGCCATTAGTCAAAAACTTTAATAGCACGCATAGGCTTGCCCAGCAACACAATTAGATAGAGATTACAAAACAAAGAAGACAGCAAAAGAAACACTATGAAAACGAGACAGTACGCACTTTGCTAAAGATACAAACCAGCATATCATTGTGTCACACATTAATTAATGAACTGTGTCACAGTCAACTAAGTTCCATAATTGTCGTTGCAATTGCCATTCATGGCAAGCCTTTGACTGTTCTTTTGTAAGTGTACAGTATTACGATATGCATGACATCCACAGAGCTATTATACTATGCACACATGTACACACACCTAAAAAATCCTAAATCCTAAATGTCAGGAGCTGCCTCTCAGAGGTCACGCCCCAGCTGTTAAGCTGGGCCCTGTGTGCTACTCAGGGAACTCTGGGCATGCGCTAGCAAACTCCTGAATCCGGGCCAGGCACTCGCAGGAGCACCGACTTGTGAAGCCAACTGTGGTGTGAGCACCTGAAGTCTCACCAGGACCCCAGTGGCTGATGTCATGTTACAGTCGAGGGCCACTTAGGACACCAGTCAATGACCAGGTTCTCGTTTATACTCCTGAGTCAAGAGAATCAAATGTGTGTTAGTTTCTTGCTTAAGAAAATTATGCCATAGCTCGCCATCACTGTGACTTGAACTTGCAACTCTTCAAGGTCCCGCATGTAAACACTCCGTAAGATAACTCTCTAACCAACTGAGCTATCGCACCACACACACACACACACACACACACACACACACACACACACACACACACACACACACACACACACACACAATAAACATTGACAGGAGATAAATTATACTGGTATGTACCAACACATTTAACGCCATACTTACTGATCAATTCTTGACCATCCTGTTTGCCAATGTGATAGTAAAGATGACCAAGATTGGGAATAAGAAATACAAACACATATGTCTCCATATCACCAACTGGTTGTACAGCTAAGTCCTGAGCAGCTGTACTAAAGAAAGATTTCCAGACCATTTCAATGTCTGGAGAAGTGTACTCAAGCATAAATCTAGCACGACACAGAGAAAGGTATAATGTAAACTACTCTTGACACTTTATCTATACACTTGCTACTTGATGTCCAGTGACTTGATCAATGACAAATGATAGCGATTCACGCTTGAAATCTTGTCAATAAAGTAATGTATATTTTCTCTAATTGTTGACACTCCAGTGCATAGAAGTTTCAAAATCAAAGCCTTCTCTTCTTGAGAAGCCAATGTACGACCCTTATGACTACCAGCACTGGAGAAATATTGATAGTGTGTCTCCAGGTATGAGGTTAGCAAGGGAACAATTACCTTGAAAATGAACAAACATGACAATAGCAGCCTCAACATTCACAATCATGTAGCTTCACCTTTGGTCCAAAAAGTCGTTGTTGCTGTATCCCATGTGAGAGCTCAGTAGATGCTTGATCTAGAATTTGTATAACCCACTGAAGAAGCCAATATGCAAATCGCCTGTCCAAAGACTGTGATGCATGAACCTGTCTACTCATCTCAAAATCTTCTGCTCTGTGTCACAAAAAGACACTAAAATAGAATACACTGTAACAGCTAAAACGCGTTGCCTACCTTTTGATTTTGTATCCACATAGTAGTAGAAATTTCAGTAAGCGATGAGAAGTGTTTCGATAAGTTATCTTCTCTTTTTCCAATAGCATGTCATACCGAGCCATGGCAGAATGTGAACCAACAGGTGAGCCTACACCACACACAATCAAAGTGTACTAAGCACGCATACTATTCATTCAATTAAGATGACTCCACAAACCTTCTCTACAAGCAGTGACAGGAAACCTACTATCATCAGTACGACTTTCACATAAGAACTCAGCCAACCTCTCACCCAGTGCCTCCAGATCTTGAGGCAGAACTACATTCGTTAAATCCACTGGCTGTGGGCTGTAAACAAACTTATCACCATCCGATGACAACGAACTGGAAGAAGAAGACGATAATAATTGTCTAGCCTGTTCATTAGCTATATCATGGTCTTCACAGTGCACATCCCAACCCCATCGAAACATTGCCTCAATGCAAACAATTGCTTCACTGCGGTACAACTGTTTGCACTACACACAAAAATTCTTCATATACACAAACCTGTTAAGAAACAGTAATGATAGAGTACATCTTCTGGAAGTTGAGAAAACGGTTTTATCGATGGATGACATCTCTGCATTTCATCATATTGGGAACCCTCCACCCAACCACTGTCTATCATACAATGAGACCAATCATCGTGAGCGCGTTCAGCATATTGTTCGACATTAGCCCTCATGTGTTCATTCCATCTATACAAAAACAAAAAGTAACTGCTAGAAGTGGGTCTGGCAAAGCATGCCAATAGAAACATAACGTAGTCTCAACATCAACTGAATTAAGAAGTACAAAAACGCATTTCATAGTGGCTCACAACTAATATCAATAGACAGCTTTGCTTACAACACAAATCCAAAGACTGGCCAAACCAATTAAGTTGCTATATCAACTAATATTCTCAGTTTTTGCAAGTTAGTAGGACTTGTTTCTAACAAGACTTCCAACCATAAACATAAAATGTGTCACACATGGGTTCAGTCATTAGATGTCCACCACAGTAGATGTCAGTCATTAGATCACATAAAAATACTCAATCCTGTCCAGACAGGCATAACACTAGACACCATGCAAACATCAAACTACATCTCACACGATGTATTATTCTTTCCTTCCGCAGTACATACCGAGATGGTGCAGGTGATGGGGAAGGAGTGTACCTGTCCACACTTGCCTTCTTCAGTTGGTTATACACATCTCTCTGCAATGTGTAGTCTGGTGCAAGAGCACAACCCACGGCAAACAGACAATTCAGTGCAGTAGAGAAAAAGTCACTCTCATCACAATTCTAGGCAACACACACTACTACATACAGCAAGCACAGTGCAATTGTATACAAAACCTGCTTATGAAGAGCATCAACCAAGATAGCAAAAGTTGTCATTGTCATATGTTTCTCTTCACTGTTTGCAAGACCATATACTGTAGCTCCCTGACCTGGGACACCATAGTACTTCTTAAAATGAACATAATGTTGGTGAATAACTCGTAAAGCCAACACAGCATTATCACTATGATTCTGAACATCATGAACAAGCTTCCTCATAAGCCTCTGCATCATAGATGGATTTAGTTCACTGTAACATGCAAAACTTCAAAATTATAGCGCATAGCAATAAGAAAGAGATATACTCTGTAAAGGCAACAAGAAAATCAGCTACTTTTTGCCTTTGTCTTGCAGTCAACTGCTGACTTCTAGAAAGATGATAGCACGTGTGCAAGAGAGCATCAATTACAGCAATGTGCTTTGTTTGTCCATGAAAAGTCTGAGCATGGACTGTCAACAAAGGCAGAACAGATGCAAAGATATAACGATTCAGTAACATAACACAGCCAGAGTGAAAATCTGCAGTCTGGAAAGCAAAACATTTGTCACATGACTTTATCTACCCTTGTGCAACACACTATAATGTGTATGCTTACCATTCCAAGTGTGATGGCAACTCTGATATCAGGAAGAAATGAAAGTTCCAGCAGCTGAACAAGAGTTGTTTCATTTCCAGCACCATACACTCGATCAAGAAATAACAATACTGCTGCCTTGTGCTGTGGATTAATCCCTACGAATTGTAAAGGTAATGTACAATCATTGACAATTGGCACATTAAATGGAATTTTAAGAATGCCAAGTAAATCATCCAGTGGAATGAGACTCTTCAAAATAGAATGAAGTCGAGTTACTGAATCCAACTGATTTTGTATCTGTGATCCTTGCTGAATTACACCATGCCTCACAGATGCACATCGCCCAAGCAAGTCTATCAAACTTCCATAAAAGTTCAAAGTATTTGTACCCTTGTCATCATCTTTTATTCCTGACTTATCATTCAAACTCTCACCAAAACTCTGTTGCTGAAATCTTATTTTTCTTGTTTCCTGCTCCGACCCAGAATGGGAAGTCTCTCGTTTAAGCACTGTTCTCAAAGGCATAGTCTCCAAGCTAATTGGTTCTTCTGAGCTTTCATGTGTTGGTCCTAATTCACACTGACTACTTACAAGACGAAGAAATGAGAAATCAATTCCTGGTTTAGGAGAAAATGGAGTTACAAGGTCACTTTCACTAGCCGTGTCCCATGCATTCTGACTAAGCACTGATTCATGATCTGGCAATAGTGGAATTCTCTTCATGTTTACTGCCATAGCATTCCGATGTTCACTAGAAGTAGATGACTCACTAACTCGATCATGACACTCTAAAGTTTTATCTTCTTCAGCAAACTGAACAGTTGTCTTCTCAACTGTTTTTACTTTAACATGCCTTTCTTCCTCTTCAAGAATGGGAGAACATCTACTTGGAGACATGTAAAAATCATCACAGTCAGCACCAAGATGAGACTGAGACTCTTGTTTCTGTTCTAGTTCTGCACTAAACTGGTCAATGTGTCTGCGAAAGTATGTTTCTGCCTCCTCATTAGCGTCTTCTATTGTCTGCAGAACTCCTTGCCCATCACTTTCCAGAGCTGGACCAAGACATTCTGGACGACGAATCAAAGACCTTACAACAAGGGAGGCATTTTCTTCAACAGTTTGACCTAAAATGAGCAGCAAAACAAGACAATGACACAAAGACACTAACATGCTTATTACCCTCACCATTCACCCACACACTGTGCCGCAAGAAATCAAGAAAGCGTTCACATTCCTTTGGTGACCACTCTTCAAGACTATATGAACTATCAGACCGACTGATACGTTTGTCACTTGATCCTGGCCATGCTGAGTCTAAGGAACTTATACTGTTGGTTGTGGGAAGACCAATAGCTAATTGATGCAAACACAAATGGTACATAGTTATTAAACAATCAAAGGTAATGACCAAGCAGCTTACCAGCAGTAGCTAATAAGCCTACAACTGTCTCAATGTGAGAGTCACGTAGAGCAAGTGCAAGTTCCTGACTCTCTCGCACTGCAGCTACTGCTACACATAGAGGACTAAACCCTTTTATGTAACAAGAAGCTATCAATCACACACAGTAATTAGATACTTTCACAACTTAACTTAAAACACCTACCACGGCCACAGTGCTGCAAAAGAAACTCTAAATGTTCGAATATTGCTCTCTGATTCTGACGACTTGTTCGGCAAAAGGTGATGAGAAACTTACAACATGCGGCAACAGTAGCTGGTGAACTAGCTTTAGATTTCTGAACACAACCAAAACATTAATTAATGCATTACAACATGTCTGTTAACTTACTCTCTCCATGAGATTAAGACGTGAGCCTCCTGCTACTGTACCCAAAATATTTTTTAAAATGTTGAGCACTGCTTCATGAACACCAAGAGATCGAATCAAATCAGGATGCTGAAAGAACAGAGTACTTAAAGCAATATTTCTAGAAACAGATAAAATAAATACATAGTGCCATAACCACACAAAGTTGACAAACAAACTTGAGTCCATCTCTAAGAATTTCTTCTTCATCTGGACCCATTCGAACATGAAGCAAAGATAAAACTTGCCCAAGAGACTCCATAAGTTCAATAATGTCTCCTGATCTGGTATCCATTACAACATAAGCCTTGGTAAGGTCTCTGTAGACCTCCCCCACACCATCATACTGTCTGTAAAGAAGTGAAAACACTTCTTGTGTCAACTGAGGATCTTTAATGTCTTGTTTTGCCCAATTCATCATCGTTTGTGCTATGAAACCACGCAATGCTTGTGTACACTGTATTTCTGAAAACAAACACATATCCATAATACAGTACCCAATCATTCAGTAATGGCTTGCCATGATGGTCAGACAATTGTTCCATGGCACCAACTTTTTTCCATTCCCTCAGTCTTTCCACTAACCTTGATGACCAACTTTGGTGATCTGACTTGTTCTCTTGGACATCATGCTTGTCCACAGGCAAAAGGCAGCGCATGACAAGAAATTCATGAAACGCCTGAAGATGACTAGCTAATTTCCTGCCCTCTTGCCACTCCACCTCATTGTGAAACATGTCAAGCAATAGGTCCATCTGCAGAAAAACCAAGAATACAACCATGTCTTCTAATGTGACAAAACATCAAACCTGCTCAGAAGGAGCCATTCTAAACTCTCTGGTCTTTTTGGCTGTTACAGACGGTGAGTACTTGGATGACTTCTTGATAGCTGTCAAACGCTGCTCTTGATCCTACCCGTTAAACACGCTACTGTATCAAATGTGAAACTCAGTTGCTACAAATTTAGAATACCACTTGTAAGCTCCGTATAAAGTCTTTGCCAAACTCTACAATCGACTCAATTTTCCGACGAACCTGCATGTCACATAAGTGTTGAAGGATTTGTACTATCTAAATAACAAAATAATACGCTTCAGACAAAACTAACAAACATCCACACAAGCCGCCCATACTGCACCTGAAGCTTCACTGGCTCTTGAACTGCAAGAGCAATCAAACCATGTGACAAACACTGATTGTCTTTGTTTAAAAAGGTTTCAGGATCGAGCATTATGAGCAAACGTTCCAGATCATGTGAGGTTAAGAGATCTAAAAACAGGAAGTCTAATTATAAACTTTAAGCATCATATAAAGATCCTGGTACCTATGACAAGAAGACGATCAATCAATTTCAGCACAGGACTAAAAAATGACAACAAGATCAAACACAACAAAAAAATCAGTTGAACAGAGCAAGTTTACACAAAAAAGTCCACTCTGGCTTGATTACAGAGATCTCTTCTAAACACTGCACACTGCTGCAACATACTCTCTATCTGATTCATGGCATAACACTTCAACTTTGCAATGGGAAAGTTCAACTCCAAAATAGTGTGTTGTAGACAACTGTGATTTCCCTCTGTACTTAATATAAAATGGCCAAGATGATTAGCTACTTCTCCTTCAGCTGGTGTACAAATTCTCTTTGTGTTCTTAGCAGATACAGAAGAGACTGTTGTCAATGGTATAATAAATTCATGCTTAACCAGTTCACTACAGATGAAATCAAACATGTACCATGACACAATGTAACACATTCAAAGTTTTAGTACCGTGCACTAGCATGAGCCTCTAAATGCAGTGAAATGAGCAAGTCATAATAACCAGACCTGAGAGGTCCAGGAAGATCTAAATGTTTACATGTGGCATTCAATATGAGTGTACCATGGCCAAACAAGGCTGAAAACAGACCCCCAGATGTTGCACACCACATTAGCTCGTCTGTGTCAAACATTGTTTGTAGTAGGTTAGTTACACGAATGTTTCCATGTGATGACATTGCAGAAAAAAGAGCTAAAGATTGAGCATGAAAGCTAAACATACAACTTCCATAAAATATCATAATGATGCAAACATGATGAAAAGAAACCTAAGCAATGCTGGCTGCTCAACCAACTCCAGAAGGTCAATAGCCTTCTCTTGCTCAAGTAAAACTGCAACTACTGATTTGGCTGTAACGGTAAAACATATGAAATCAATGAGCAAAAAAGATTCATAAAACTGACAAACCTGTTTCAGAGCTGCTTACAGTTCTTGCACCATCAGCTTCAGTTGTTACAACAGAAGGCATAGACTGGTCCTGCATTCTCACCCATGAGCACTCTTCTAATGACTGGAGCTGAAAACGAGGAGGACATTGGTGAACAGAACAGTCACTAACTGTAGATATCATTGCAGCAGCAAGAGGCTCACAACCCTGCACAAACAACCGCATTTCTGTGTGACCATTATAGATATCATTCTGTAATTTCCTACCTCTGCTGGATCAAATTGAAATTGGACAACTCGCTGACCTGAAGACAGAATAAAACAAGCTGGGAAAAGAGTTGTCCCTGGAAGCACCTTTCAAGATACAACCATGCCAGTAGCTTATCACCAATGCCTCCATTATCACACATACTTTCATTGATTGTGACTCTGAGTCTCGACGTTGACGTCCACATTCAGCCAGCCTAAAGAATGCCATACACTGTTTGGTGTCCAAAACGCAATGCACTACTAATTCTCGAGAAATTGGCCGATCACGTTCAGAGCAACATAATGAAGACAACTTGCACATGTATGCCTCTCTCACTTTAAGCCCCGATTTGTCATCATTTCCACCTAGATTGTACCCACTGCTGGCATTCTTCCTCAGTGTAGCACCATGTTCAGAACAACGATATCCATTCATTCCTGGGATAGCAAGGCTATGGAACCCAGCCGTTACCCAGCCAACTTCAACTTCTGACAGCAACTGACCAGGAAAGATTCGAATAGAAAATGAAAATTGGCCACAAGGAACCTCAGTAGCATCTTCATCCAATCCTAAGTCAGAAGAGTCTAGTCCTTGTAATGCACTTACATCAAAACTATGCTGTTGGTCAAACACGTTCTCTTTTCCAGAGCCACAGCTGACACACATGTTAAGTCGAATGTACTCCCATTGGGGGATTGAGTTTGGATCAGCATTCTTTTTCTGTAGTTTTAGCACACGCCCTAATTTCCCTGAACTAAACAAGTAAATCAGAACAAATAAGTAAGTTCATTCTGATGTGAAACACATTCAGATTGACTAAGTACCATTTTGGAGAAGAGAAAGGCACTCTCTCACTCTGGAGTCTGGGATGATGCAATGCAATATCTTGAAATTCAGGCAAGTTCCGTGAATACCACACTGGTACTGCCTTAGTCATGTTCCTGCAACATTGACAACTATTCACCAGCCACTGTTTTCTAATGCTTTCAAGATTAAGCAATTGACCTGCAAAATGGTTCATAGCCTTCTTGAAGTCCTACGTGATTGTAGTACTGTAATGTGTTCAAGTCCTAAAATTATTAGAAATGCAAGAGTAACCATACAAATAATGACAATGCATCACTATTGACTACATGTCCAAGAATTATCTTTGCTTTCTGCCCCATTCCAAGAGTAACTGCAGGTACAAATGCTGTAACCAAACAAAATGTAAACTCTTAAAAGATTTAACGGCAAACAAACGCAATCACCTTCAGCTGGTAAATTATCAAATGCTACAGACAGACCAAACTGATCTGTCAATAAGCTACCATTGACAGTAAACTCTACACAAACAGCAATTCTCTATTTAAAATACTTGACACTTTCTATAAAAATAAACAAGTTGATACCCATTGTCTTGTTTTTCAAGTCCAGAAGACAGCCAATAATATCATTTGCTGCCCACGTTCGACCAAAGTTCTCAGAATCTCCATGCCACTTGCGAGCCTACAGTTTGTACACATAGCATAAAGTTTTTCTCCCCAGTAAAACATTTGGTTGGTTGCATACCAAGTATCCATCAAATGCATATGACAAACGATCACTTCCTAGTAGCTGTCCTGCTTGAAACTGTGCTAAAGCCCAACCAACACGAGCATACCCATTTGTTACCATCTTCACCTCAAAATACCTTTGCAACTTCCAATAGTCAGTGACAGTGACTCACTTGTACACAACAACAACAACATACCATTTGCCAGTGGAAACAGCTGACGTGTATTGACATCTGTAAGTGCGACAACTGTACTCTACAGTAGACAACTCTCTGCCCAAATCTGTATGTCAAAAAACAGTGAAACACAACTATAAGACACAGTACATAAACCAACAAATAAGTTGTTCATACCCTGGACAGACTGTTCATCAGTAGAAGTTGGCTGCAAGACATATCCAAACGCAAGGAGTGTTCGAACTGACTCATATGCTGTAGACCTAATGTGTACAAATCAATAAAGTACAGCATTAAACAGTTCCAATGTACTCATACTTATTGGATTGCTGTGCGTCATGACTCAACTTTTCATAAGGGACAAGCAGTGGATTCCTTTTGTTATCTCCATCCTAAAATACAGTCACAACGTACAATACACCTGCACAATTACAACATCGGCTACCAGAAGACAAAGAACCTTCGCCCTTCCATATGTCCATCCTTCTGAAATTCTGGCACTGGCCCAAACATCATGAGCATTCTTGGCAAGCAAATCAACTAGCTTCTCTAAATGCCTTGGTAATTTAGAAATAGTGAACAAATCAAGTGGTTGAGGTCGATATCCATTTGACATTGTATATCTTGAAAATAAAATAAGTCACACAGAAACACTTGATTGTAATAAATGTGGTAAAGCTATACTTCTTCTGATCAAGTTGCAGCTTTGGAATAGGTGCACTTTGTGTTGTTTCAATACCAATCTGATAGCCAAGAGCCAGTAGGGTCCTGTACACAAGCCACATAATAATAAACACATGCTGTTGCTGCTACTATCCCCAACCTGAGTGTCTGAAATGCCATTTCAACATCATATGCCTTTTCAGTGTCGGTCAACTCATCAAAAGGCTTCAAACATGGATTATGCTTCAAGTCATCATCTCTTTTCTGTGTCATAAACAGCTACTATTAATATAATAGTTATTGTATGTGATAGATGTAATTTGCTGAAATAAGATAAATTATGCACGTCTTGTTAAAGTATACTTCATAGATTCAAACAAAGACAATAATTCTATGTCTAAAGCGTGACCTCTATACTCATGATCATATTGTCAGCAACTAATTACTTGTTATTTAGTCTCTCATCTCCTTGCTAACGACAGTTGCATGGAATGATTACTGGTTATGTTACATTGTGCAATGTCAGCGTGTGTGTGTGTGTGTGTGTGTGCATGTGAATGACCGAATTTTCCGAATAGTGGCCGCCCTTGAATAGAAGCCACCTTCTTTAGAGGCCGCAGCTGAAGAAACTTGTTGAAAATAGAGACCGCCCTCAAATTGAGGCCACACTAAGCTGCAAAGTTATTGGCCACGCCCATATCACATGCTTTGATGCTTCCGCGTCAATCTCATCTTATTACGCACTAGTCGATCAATTATAACTTAGTAGTCATAGCATTTACAGCTTAGCCAGCCACAGTTGGCACTGTCAAAAGTGTCCGATTACGTCAACAGAAACTAGTGTGACGTTACAGTACCAACGCGTCATGGTGTGAAGCAGAGACTAAAAAAAGAGGCCGCAGTTCTGTAACTTTGCTAAAATAGAGGCTGCAGCCACTATTAGAAGTACAGTAATCCAAAACAGGGTGCAACTATACTACATGTAGTATGTGTGCCACAAGGACAAGCACAAGCACAAGCGCGCGCGCACACACACACACACACAAACACACACACACACGTGCATGCACACGCACACACACACACACACACACACACACACACACACACCACACACGCACGCATGCATGCACACATGCACGCACGCACGCACACACACACACACACACACACACACACACACACACACACAGCTGTAGGGTAAGTCAAAATTTCTGATACATATACACAACAAAACAACAATAAACATACAGGTCCATATGCAAAGCCTTGATCAATCTTGTTCACTGCCCAAACTTCATGAATATTTTCAGCTAGCTGATCTTTTATCAGCTCAACACAAGAAGGTAATTCAACATTTGAAGTGTCAACAGGAGCTGGCACGTAACCAGAATAATCCATCAGAGCAGGCAAACCCTCTATTTCTCCATCAGCCATGTTGCCGCAAGAAACAAAACGTTCAACACAAACAGAATTACTATAAATAGCCTCGCATGCAGGTGAGTAGCCGTTTGGAAGAGAATGGCTAAAAGAACCAAAGTTCTCACCAAATTTCAAAGAACAACTATAATACACAATGCAACATAAAATCTTTTAAATTAATAAATTAATGACACAGCTTGCTGTTTCTAACCTGAAGTCAGCTGACATACTTAGTACAGGACAAAATGTTCCAGTTGTGTCAATATCACTTGCATACTCAGACAAACTCTTTCCATTGACAGTGAACATCACTGTACGGCTGACCAAATCCAGCAAACAACCAACAACATCTCCTTGTTTCAAAGCACAGACTGAACTCCGAGCACAGTCAGAGGAATCCAATTTTGATGACTCCATTAGAGTCCAGTCCTCAGAGTGCAGTGACATGACTTGCTTAACCAGACTCTTCCTCTTTCTAGCAAAAGAACATTGGACAGAATGACCACCAACCCAGATCTTCTCACCATCAAAGCCAACAGAACTAAAGTCATCTCCAACACCACCGTAACAATGGCTACCTCCTCCACCAAAGAATGGCTTGAATCCATCAATATTTGCCCAACCCACACGAAAAAATGAAGCACTGCTTCTTTGATGCGGAGCACTTAATACAGCCATCTCAAAGTACCACCTTGGATAAGAAGCAGCTCCTTCACAAACACCAAGAAACACATTTGCTCGTAAGCTAAAGAAATTCACAAAATTAGTAATCAAACAGTTAGAGAAGAATTCCAGCTAGGAAGTGCTGCTTCCCTAATGTAATGTACTTTTGAAACTACTTATAAAGACTAATTTCATAAGTTCCTTAATTGTTTCTTAATCAGCTGCCACAGAACCGATTCATATCCTCCTAGCTGGAAATGTTAGTACAAGTACGTTTCAATGTGGTCAACAAGAAATGTCTTTAGTAGAATTCCCTTCTTTGGCAGCAAATGCTTCCGAATGAGATTTTGATTGTCTCGCACAGCAACATTGTTCCACACACAGAGTGATGAAAGCACATCAAGCACCTGCAAACAAATAAACTATAAATAACAACCACAACATACTAAAAAAATTTAAATGCCTCTAATTAACCTTTTCATCACGTCCATTCTTTTCCAAGTAAATAACTAGTGACTTGATGTGCATATTTGTTATCTAGTGCAAAATACTATTCAGAAAACTGTGAGCTATTGATACATTAACATGATTACCATGTTCAAAGCCTCTGGGCTACCAGTTAAGACACAATGAAGAACTTGCAGTGTCCCTACATACACAGAAACTTTCAAACCATTCCTCTCAAAACAATAAAATTCAACACAATTTGGAACAAACAATCAAATAAATGTCACCTTTAGCTGCCTTTCTTGCAGATGAGCTCAGTCGTTTAAAAAGCCAATCAAGACATCTAGCATGTGCAAACTGAGAGCAATTTACTCGGTTGCCTTGTATCACAGCAGCTACAAACAGTACATTTAGAAGACCTTGCACTTCAATAGCCAACACTTTGCTACCTAGCAGTGTATACATGTTCACAACAACATCTAGCAACTGTTCACATGGGCCTGATTCTGCATTGTTGCAGACTTGTGATAGACGTTCAGTTGTCTCCAAGAGCAGACCAATCATTCCCTACAATGTTCCATAGCTATCATGGCAATACTACACGCATCAAACTGATTGTCCCTGCCTGTTCACGAAATAAATCTTGTCTCATTTTCAATATCTTGTACTGTGTCTGCTGACTGTCTTGATCTATAACAAAGAAAATCGTTCAACAAGTCTCACCACATACTATTTGACAACACACCAGATTTGCTATCTGGCTCAGCAAAATGAAGTAGCAATCCATCTTGGACTGCTTGCATCTCTCTCATCGCTTCTACTACACTCAACTCCTCTTGCTCATCGATACATCCCTCGTCCATCTTTTTTACACAACTAAGAGTAAGATGTATTCACAATGCTATTTAACATCAGTTTTTTACAACAGCTCACTCTCGGAAGCTCTTTATGACTCGAGTTGATATTCGCATGACATCAGCTGCTCTGTGTTCCTCTTCACCTGCCCTTGTTAATGTAAAACCAAAATCCATATGCCACATTGCCACACCAAAAGCCTATAACAAGTTGAATAGCAAATATCAACCAAACAAACCAAACAAAAGCAGATGCATCTAACTTTTTCATAATGAAGTCCTCGTCCCCTCTTCTGTCGCTTGGACATTCCAGTTTGAACCTAAAGAACTCCATATACAAACAGAGACCCACAAACCTGCAATCTGATCATCATACCTGGTGCCCCAACCACAACAATTTTGACTTATGACGTACAAATACAACTGAATCTCCAACACGTATTGACGGCTCTCCCATGCTTTCATATTTGCTCTCATCAAACTCTGTGTTGTCCTTCTGCACATGTAGAAATAGGAGATGATATAGCAGCGGCATACACAAGAACGAGACAAGCGACGTCACCTCTGATTGAGTAAGAACAAAAACTGATGAATCCAGGGTTGGGTGCACCTCCAGTCTCATGCTGTTGTCATTCAAAGTAAGATACTTCCCTAAGAATGAAGTCAAATGATGCTCTGGCCCAGTAATAAGCATATACATGCAACTGCACCTGACACTAGGCTCTTGATTCTGACAGGTTGGCCCCATTGAATAAACCCATGACTCCATCTGTTACCAAAAATTAGCAATCCACAGCATCAAATCCACAGTCACTTTTGTTCACCTCTTCTTCATTGTCTCAATAAGCCACAATGACCGAGCATGCTTATTCATAGATCCACCCTCATATCGAGCGTTGCTAACACACAACAGGCAAAATAATTGTCCCATTGTGACATCGTATTGATAAAACTTACCAAGGCCAAGAAGCATCCCTAGGAGCCGTCAGACACTGGTTTGCATGGCAATGAAAAAATCGAACTACAGCTCCTCCATGAAGATATCCTACAGACAATTGCATGTTGTTGCATATTTCAGTAACTAACCAATGACAGAAAGCAACTACCTTTAAGAACTGATCGTTGCCGTCCAGAGCAAACAGGTTGAACAGTCCACACACTTTGCTGGAAAGACACCTGCAATGAGTCACCATCAACATGCTAATAACATAACAAAAGAAGCATCACAATTAATAAACGCTATCATTTTTAAAAAGCTCATAATGTTCACCAAGAATCTCTCCGACGAAACACTGACAAGGATGACATCATCACCAGCACGAACCTGACACACAAATCTCATTTATAATTTATAATCATTAATATTAACTACATAACTGATCAACTAAACCCATACTCTACTTGCATGACTACAACAGGTCGGTGAGCATAGAGACACTACATTTACAATGTACTTGTCAATTCCGTAAGCCATCAAAATCACAACTAACTGACTATAAAATATCAAATGCACAGTTGCTGGGCAGAACTTCGGCAATTGACGTTAACGCCACCCAATAATGCAATAGTTCTGTAACTACGGTGGCAAAGCAAGTTCCGTTTGGGTTACGTTTCTGCGCTTCGTTTCTCCTCCCGCCAGCCGTTACTCCAAGGTCAGAGAACAATGCATACACGGTAGTTATAATAAAAAAACTACCTAGTACTGCAATGTTGTGCTAGCCGTAGTGCCTAGTATCACTGTTTTACTTATCACTTATCACTTTAAATTTGTTATTGAGTTGACAGGTTGCTAATGTAGTAGTCACTAAGTGTGTTCTTGCTAGAGTTGTTGTTCTATGTTGTAATAGTAATGAATGTTTTTGTTTCAATAAAGTTGGAGGGATCACAACGGGGTACGGTTACACAAGCGAGTTCAGTCTTACAGTCTGGGCGAGCTCTACTTGGATTTGAAGCCTGGCGCCTCAGGCAGTTCAAGAAACCCAGCACTCCGGGTGGTTTAGAACCAGCGCTCTGGTTCGGATGTGTTTTGTGTCTGACGCTCCGGACGGTGTTGTCTGTGATGTGATCGATCTGGCGCTCTGGATGATCAGATGGTTCAATGTGGTTCGGCCTCCAAACAGTGTTCAGCATTCGAGTTCGACGGTACCCTACCCCCTACTGTGAACCCCTCCCAATGCGACCCATATCGCATTGAAACGATCTGAAGCATGGTGTTCATTCACGTGGACATGATGTTAACATGCAATTTGTTGCAGTAAAGCCAATAAACTGTTACACTTACTTTTTCACCCTCAGATCGTTGTTTTGAAGAAGGATGAACAGTGAACCAACAAGATTCATCTACAGTCAATACACTGTTATTTGAAACATAATCAAGACAATTATTGGTCAAAGTATCTTGCCCTCTGGTTGGTTGCCTAGCCCCACATCAAATGCCAGTTTGTCTGTTGATGTTACTGTATGCAAGCAGCATAAATACTGTAACAATTTGACAATCAACAACATCACTAATCTGCTCTACTGATATGTTACCTTCTGACTACTTTTGTGTTTTAGCAATATGGCATGGCCATAAAGAAGAGTTCTCCTAGATTTCTTAAATATCGAACAGCAATTGCATTAAAACGTCAATAATGTTCAAACAGTAAAAACTCACCGAGTTGACCAACCGATTGCTTGAAACCATCTCATGAAGAGCACGAACAGACAATGCATTCTCTACTGTAAAACTGCAGTGACTCATATTTGCTGGTTCATCCTAAACAGATCAAAACAATCAGCAGCACTGTAGACCTGCTAACACAAGCAGTAGAACTCAGATAGTGTGGAAAAATCAGAATCACTGAACGTTCTGACAAAAAATACATTTAGCTGCCTCTGATAATAATGACATGTGATCTTAAAGCAAACGAGTACCCATTCAAATATTGTCAGCAGTCTCTATGCTTGTAGCAACAGAACACATACTCATATATTGAGGCGATCCATTTACATGATATTAGCATCAGCAACTACATAAGCTAGTCCATCAAATCAAAGCAACTCCAGTACCTGTGTACACATAAATGAATCTATTCATTCTCTGATCCCAATAGTATAAAATATCATTCCAAAAGTTACTGCCCTGTCCATTGTCATAACTGCGCAATAACTGTGCTGAGATTAACAACACTAACACAAACCTCATAATATTTAGGAAGGCAAAACGACAAACAAAATGTAACTGAACATTCCGTTTGCACTTCCATCACAAAACCTATCAGGGTAACAATTATCCTTCTCATATTGCAACCTGCTTTTTGAACAGTTAAGAAAACAATGGCTGGACTTCTATTCTCGTACAAAATAGAAACGAGCATACACATGATCATGGCATAAACAGTTTAGCAATGCGCATAACTACGTACAACCAAACCAGATTGGTAATAAAATATAGTACAGTCTATTTCATTATTAATGTATATGTCACAATATGGCTGTCAATGGCATACGTGCATAAACTATTAGTAAATGAGCAAATGTATTATACCATGATACCAGTAAGCAAATTTACCAAAAATTATTGCAACTAGAACTAGTAGCTATAAAGGCATGCCTTTACAGAGTGAGGTGCATTAAAGAACAAGGTACTGTTGAGGTTAATATCACAGCAAAATGGCATTATGGAGGAGTACACATCCACGTGCAAATGCAAGAAATGATCCTGTGGTCAGCAGTAAGAGAGTTGCAATTGATAAACTTGATAATGACAACACAGCTCAATAAAATCCAATCTGAATTTAGCTAAGACAGCATACACATGTGCATTTCTACATATTGTACATGTTCATCGAGAAAACATCGACAAAGCCACAGCAAGAGGAAAGAAACGACTGGAAACAAGGCTAAGGTAGCCAGGTAAATCTACCAAATCAACATAATATAACGACTTAAGAGGTATAATGGCACTCTGGCAAAATTCACACTTTAATAGCATGCTGTTGAAAGTGAGGTAATGCAGTACATGTAAACACATGGTATACATATGTGTTAAGAACAACACATAAGTCTAACACATTTAATTAAGGTATAGAGAGAAACTGCATGATCACATACCTTTGATAAAGAACGTTCGATTTTACAGCGATTTGAACCAAAACCACATGCAGAAATAAAGCCACGCTGACAATCCGCCGACAAATGGTCAACAAGAGACGTCGTTAGAAAGCAAACATCATCCTCCTGCAAACCAACAAAATATTTCATTATGACACCACGTTTAACCAAAATATTACTACTAATCACTGTCATGGGGTCGACTGCTTAATTAATCAATGAAAACCCAATCTTTCTGCCACAGAACTTTCATTAAAGAATGAAATGATTGAGACCATTATTAATTAAATGTTAAACAATTGGGCAAAGTGTAAACCCAGACTATTCATATAACAGGTCAACCCGTTCATGAATTATGAATTAACAGTCTGGATTTCTAGCGGACTTATTAAGTATGCTCAAGCCCCTTTTCCTGTATGATGACCCAAACGCTCTATTGCAGAATAACACAAATAAAACTAAGGAAATTGCACACAGAACAACATTACTTGAATAAAAGCATTCGTCTTGTGATCAGACGCTACTGTACATGTAAATCAATCCTCTGTAAAAATATGACGTACGGTATCACGCCCGCCAAGTATATTGTTACAAAAGAAACATGACTCACGTGTCACAAACGGCTGGTTACGCATATGGTATGCTCACTGGCTGTTAGCACATCATTGCTACGCTCCTACAACTGACATACTCTAGAATCATTTAAATTGTATACACTCTATGCAGTCTGCTCGATTTTCCCCTGATTCCAAGCTCTTCTACAGATATCGATTCGATTATCTACGAGCTCGACGGTTTGGTTGCTCAGCCAGTCCGCCTCTTCAACAACTATGTTACTTTGCTCTACTGAAACGAATAGAAACGCTGGATAAAAACGCACAAACAAACACAGACTCCCCTATGCATAGCGCACCAACTTGAGGTCCCAGTCTAATAATATGAAACTCACCGTGCGCAGATAAATCACGTCTTCTCCGTCTGGATCTCTCCTGGTTGAAGGTGTAGTTTGAGGCATTACTTCACAGACTGCAGAGCAACGCAGAGAAGAATCGAATCATGACGAAAGTGCACTATGAAAATACGGGCACTTGATCGGTAGAAATGAATGATACAGCACGTGATCGGAATCGGATTCCGGTGAAATTTTGCAGGCTGAAATGGGGGAGGAGCCGTTCCAGATCACGGTTAGGGCTAGGAAATACGACAAATCACGAAACCCTATTTGTTTCATGGTTACCGTTTTCTGGGTCAGCAAACCTCGAGCTCACAAAACACAACGCTAAGTTGTTCTAAACAGCATGGATTCAAACACAACGCAAGCAAAGTTCAACTGTGCAAAAAGTTAGTCTACTCAATAGCTACCATTTCTAAACTTTTGGTAGATAGTGTCACACTCGCTAGCCTACTGCAATTAGCTATAGCTGCCTAGGCCTCTAGGCATATAGATGATAGAAGCGCAAGAAAGCTGTTCAAAACCCACAAGAAACTACTAAAAGCAGTGATGGTTATGAGGGTCATAATTAAAATACTATTATAGTTTGATGCAGAACCCAAAATGCAGTATGTAGGAAAGCAAATTAATTAATAAGTGGTAAAGTACCGCTACAGTACGGTACCCGTGTGCCCAAGACTGAAGACACTTCAAATGCCATTCAAAACTGTTGAGATATGTAAGTTACCTACTACCACATGCAAGCCAAACTGGTGCCCATCTTGACTCTTCTGTGTGTGTAAATTTCACCTTTGCTGTTGCAATTGATGTACGCAAATTTCCATTCTATAGGCAATTAAATAATAGTGCATTTCTGTTTACACCACTGAATCAGAACACAAACACTTTTTGCTTTTTAAATTGATTTATTAAGCAGTTTCTGTATTCTGACGGCAGACAACAATACAGTTTAGCTTCTGCTAAAACACATGACACATGGTTGTCTAGAGGCAACCAATAAGTGTAGTGTAGTAGTAAACACTGCTACCATTCCAGCGTATTCTGTGTTCAAATTCTGATATTGTCTATAAACTTTGCCAACACATGTGTATTTGACGTTACTTTTAAGCAACTTTGTATACAAACTCTTCTTGACTGTACACCCTACAATACAAAATGATCTGCAATTCACCAGTCACATTACAAACTGCAAACTGGAGCAATTGGGTACTAGAAAAGATTCGGTCTTTGCCTTCAACTGTACTTGTATGCATGCAAGCCTACACTGTGACACATCAAGTCCTTAGTTAATAGATTCAGCCCACCTCTTCTCAAATTTCACCACCTACAAAACTTCCTACTAGATTACACATCAAATTACCTCAGAATCAGACAAACAACACCTGTTGAGCATTCTGTTCTGCTACAGTAACCATTTCTTCTTTCAGGTTTTTTGAACTCTTCAAGTCCTTTTGCAGGCAATTAGTGAGTTCATAAGAGAGATTTAATGTCAAGCCGTTTTTAATATCCTGACCTTCAAATATCCATGGCAGATGTGAAACAAGCGATCAACACAACGTTGGAAATTTACATCTTTGGTCTGTAGTCCAAAATGCTTTAGAGTCTGATGAACAACTTTTAGAAGACACTGCAGAGAAATGGTAAAACAACTAAATTAAAATCTCATCTAACTACATCATTCAAGACAATATATAATCAAAATTGGCTTTATGCTTTGTGTTTTCATGTGATTTGTAGGAATGATTAAGACAATGACAGAAATCTACATCCTAAAAATTGTATTCAGGCATTCAGGCTGCTCATACCATATCTAAAAAAACAAGATCATGCCACATAATTGAAAACCAATTAGCTGCTGCTATTCCTCATCATGGATCCAGACCTGTAATGCAACTACACTTCACAAACCTGTCAAATGATATGTCACTGATCATACAGTAAACAACTTCCTCAAAGTGAATTACTACTGTCTTGTTTAAAGCTGAAAGAAGATTACATCGTCATATAGAACAATATGTCATAAATTCCATGTGGTCTGCAAAAGGGGAAAGCTTGACTTGAAAATCCTTGCCAATACAATGTACGAGTTTGTTTGAACAGCCATAGATACATTGTGAGACAAACAAGATATGTCAAAAAAATTTCCCACATTAAACCCCTAACAAGCATTGAACCGATAACTGCTTCCATTTTGTACAACATATACTTTTATCTAACTAATAACAATCACTAAATGTACCTGCTTGTGACGTTCAGACCTTGTCATTTTAGAGCTCCTTCTAACATTAGTTGTGCATGTAGTTATTTCCTTATCAAGGGCAGCTTCTCCCTGTAGACTTTTTGCAGCACTTTGCTCCATTTTCATCATCTTTGACTGTGTTTTGACAGTATGTGACTTCAACTGACCCTCCAACTTGATACTTTTGTCACTTCTTGTATCATTTGTTCGTGACACGCGTTTTCGTCTATCAACAGGTGGCATTCTCGAAATCTTTCTTGGACTAGTTCGCACCTTTGTTTGAGGTTCAAGACGTTTCCTAGGACCTTTTCTGGGCATGAGTTCAGATGTTGTTTTCATTCTTTTGGGTTTCGTTTGTGGTGGCGTAAGATAAGTTATCTGTGATCGTCGTTTCCCTATCTGAATAGCAGGTGTGGAAGCTGTAGCACAAGTTGAATTTGTTTCACTGCTGACATAACGCAGCTGAATACGAGCTAGTCTTCGATCAATACTAAGAGAAGCATGTTCATCAACACAATAACTAGAGCACATTTGCAGTCTACATGACACTGATGACCACTGTGTATCAATTTCTTTCTTACTTAACACCATGAGCAGACAGTCGTGCAGCATCATAAAAAGACAGAGACTTCAGTTCAGAATGATCTGCAAAATGTGATATCGCTGTATTAAACAGAATCTAAGATTCTAACAGGATTAACTTGACAATGCAATTCATCTGTTCATTCAATACCATGTTTGCTACAGTGAGTCTACTCTAGCAAGTTTTCACATAGTGAGTCACATGCTCCCTGTGAGGTGTAGCCTATCTACTGGAAAGTATGACACAATTATCCATATTATGTACGGCACTAAAAATCAGTACCATAAGACAAAGCATCCTCACAAGACAGCATCCTCACATACCCAAACTTCACGTTATCTGAATCACACCCTATGCTTATGTTGCAGCATCAGTAGTTCTAAAGACTAGCAAAGTTTTCTCAATAAATGATGTGACATCTTAATTCTACCAAACATTCTATCTGTCATGTGATGTCATTCATGCGTAAAACAAAAACATATAAACACATGTTTGCTTGCCAAATTAAGAGAACCATTGAAAGTCTCAATAATAAAGAGATTATGACAGAATGCAATAAAGAAAACAATAGTGCTTCACATACCAGCTGAACTGTAACTTCTGTGAGGCTTCAGCCTCAGGCTAGAATTCTGTAATAAGGCAAAGGATCAACCATCCAAGTTAGCACTAGACACAGCATGACATTCACCCCTGCACTGACTGCAGGTAGTGACAAAGATAATGCCTTTCCATCGCCATCAAAAAGTTGCAGCATTTCTTCCAAATTCACTATAATTTTATTAGACACATACCACATGATACATGTGGGTTCTTCAAATACTAAAGAAAAAGACATACAGTGCAAATCTGCTGGATTAGGAGCCAGGAGAGTATCAAGTAAAGGATTAGGACTTGTTGCTGCTACTAGAGACCTAAATAAGTACACAGAACCTTTAAACACATCAGCAATCTATACATGTAGTGGTATGAAACAAAATGTATGTGTCGCTATGCCCCTCCATAATGGGCATGTGGGGTCTTTACTCCCATCTGGGTGCCTACCAACCCGGCAGGTGAGCCCAGCGGGGTACATGTTTCTGTGCAGTCCACACGGTGATCAATGACTAGCCAATTCAATATACATTGCAGGCATTACGGTGACTGCAAACTCGATACAGCATGCCTAGTGAATATCAATGACCACCAGAAAAGCAATAAATGTCATCGTCAACGGACCATTCGCCAGACCACAGAAACTCCCCAACGACTGAAACGAGTCATAGTCTCATGGATAAAGCTAGAGAAACATGAGAAAGAAAGACAGACAAACTTTCATAATTTACTGTCGTCACTGGGGTTTGAACCCCCAAACCATGGAGTGGTAGCCATGTTGCTAACCACTAAGCCACGGCTTATTATTATTAGTCACTGATGTCTAGTAAAATGTCATAATTGACTAAACACAATATAATCAATCTGTTGATTTGCTATTAATGTCAATGTTTCCTCAATAAGAGCTAACAAGTCAGGGGCGTAGAGTGGCATGGGCTAGACCGGGCTATATCCCAATCATTTGTAGGCGTGGTCATAAAAATTGTGGACGATAAATACGTGTGAGGACCAAAGCTGTATATAGTATACTAGCTCACCATCCCATTCTCTGAACAAGCACATTAGATTAGTAGTTGTTAGCAAATAATTTATCGTTGTATGCATTCATGAAGTATATTTCATTCACAGAATTAGCAGCCATAGATAGAATTCTCACAAAGTTATTAATTTAATGTTGTATGCAAATTTATGTTGTTGCATGAGTATCCATCCCGTTCTGACAATTTATCATTAAGTATATCTCATTCATATGCACTTTTACTCCGTTTGGAAGAATTAGCAGGCAGACAGAATTCTCATAAAAATTTCTTTCAGAGTTATATCTCGTTCAATAAATAATATTCCATTCTGAGATCGATTATCTCAATGTAGACTATATGCCATTAAAGATCCTGTTCTTTCCCCGGACTGATTGCATTATTGATTGTTAGTTAATATCGATTTACATACAAATACACACAGAGAGATCTCTCGTCTAACTAGAGAGATACACCCTATTTTCCTTTCTGAATCTGCCACTGATTCTACTGTATCAGTCAATTAAAAGCCAATAAAAGTGGGCATGTCTATAAAAAGGGGCGTGCCCGTAGCATCGTGAGATTTAGCCCCCCCCCAATTTCTAGAGGTCACGCTATGCCCCTGAACAAGTACCCACAGAACTATACCATTAATGGCACACTGTCTGAAAATAAAAAACTTCTGCAAATGCTTGAAAGTACTTATTATCGATATAGGCACCTCAAAATCCTTTCCTCCGTCTGCAATGCTAGTTTCTCCAATGGCAAAAGTGGACATACATTGAGATCTAACACAAACACAAATTTGCACATAATGAATACTTATATACAAATAGAAACATACCTGTGTTGGCAATATGAAGCAATTCACTTGAATACTTCAATAACGTATCGCATTTTCTGCTACAAATGTAAAATAAGTGATCCATGTGCACATATTGAGACAGAAAAACATGGTAAAAAACGTTAAAAGAAGAAACCAAAGACCACCAGTAGTAAAGAAAGCAAAAGAGAAAGAAGAAAGAAGAGAGATAACAGGAGAAACAAAGGAAGAGAGAACATAAATTTCAATACAACCATCTCCAACATACATTCAAATAAACAGACAAAAAAGATCGACAAGAGAAGAGTAGTGATTGTCAATCCTGTCCTACATGCTCAGCTGCCCAGTCAGCCAGTTGTAATGTTTAGCCATTTCATAAAATTAATGAGAACCAGCTAGAAATAAGCTACAGAAGAACTAGCACAGGCACAGAGCAACAACTACTACCATTTAAATTAAAAGCACAAGAGCAAATACCGTTTACTTGGAGATTGTTCCTCCAACATTCTCACATTATCATAATGTGGAATTTCACTGATAACAGATGCAACTTGTTCCATTACAGAACAGTCCATTTCCTCTGAGCTATCTCCAACCACAAGTGACATTGCTACATGTAAGTCTGCTGCACTACACAGGGTGTAAACCCTTAAAACAGGTTCAGCAGCTGAACCATCTGCCACCACCAATAGCAGACATCCCTGGGGTGACAAAAGATCCATGTGACAATCTATAAGTCACATAGTCATAACAACAAACTACGAATGAACCACACAAGCTACCAGATGCAGATGCAAAATGAGAGTCATCAGCACCAACTACAAATTCCATCCACTGAGAAAGGAAGCGAGGACTAGCTAGCCCATCTGCCTCCACGTAACAAAAACGCACCAAAAAACATATGTTGCAAGAGATCTGTAAGATGTAAGAACTTCCTATGGTTGAATGGCAAACAACTTTGTGGTGAAAACTGTACCATAGTCTTTTTCAGCTGTGATAGAGCAGATCCATCAACATGCAGACTATTCAAACATGCTCTAAATTCAATGCAGACAAAACTCATCAAGACCAACACAAATAGCCAAGTACCATAAACATACAAACTGTAAGAAGTACATGAAGTCAAAACTCCTAACGGAATTTCTGTTTCACGAATAATGCTGACAACTTCTAGCCAGCTGGTTGTACAAGTTACAGCAGTCAGCAAATCAGTTGCCGTTTCCGTAGAATGACGGTAAAGCTCACAGTGTAACAAAGGAGCTGATTCTCCACCGTGCTAAACAAAGAAAAAATAAAAGTTACACACATGACACAAGTGCTGCATTACAGTCTGCATTCCAGCACCTTTTGAGGAGCAAAATGTAGATATCCACACCACACAAGTTGATGCTCAAATTTTAGCATCCTGACATTGGTCCAGCAACTCAGTTTGTCGCGACAGACAGTCGAACAGGGAACAGCTTGTGACCATTCTTTTAAAGCAAACCTACATATCAGATAACATGTGAGTAATTAGATAATAAAAACGTAGCTTTGAACTTTACTGTCTGTAGTAACTGCCAGTGCATTAATTAATTACTGGTAAGAGAGTGAATAGGAGCATGAGAGTGACGTAAATACCACCTGTATTGAATGTAATATGTGGTATCATATACCTTGTAAATGCTCACTCTGTACCAACAATGTTACTGTTTGTGCAATTAATTAATTAATTAATTAATTACACTTTACAAAATTCAGCAGTTTCACAGTCTTTGAGTCACCAAGTATAAGATTTCCCATTCTTACTGTAGTTAGAAGAATGATCAAATTTTCCAATTTTAATTAAGTAGAACACAAAAAACAAACACGATACCAATGTGTCAATTAGAAACAAATAGCTATGCCAACAATAACATTCATACCTGTCTACCTTAACTGAATGTACGACAGTCACTGAAGCATGGTGCCATTCAACTGCTCTCCGAAGAGCACCATACAGCAGGCTGTGCAACCTGGCAAACATTGATCAGTTCACGTATCCTTGAAGTCATGATAGACTTGAACTGTACCTCAGACTTTTGTCTTTGTTGTGTTGAGACGTCCAAACCCACAAGACTTCAACAGCAAAAGTGTTTCCTGAAATTCATGACTAGATGAGCTCAAAACGTTGGTAGACTTCCCGCCTACTTACCATCCGTAACAGTATCATCCAGTAGTTGGTGAATATGGTTAGCCAGGGTGACAGAACTACACACAAGATAGAGAAACACATAAAACTAACAAGACCCTCATCATGACATACAAAATCTAGCAAATATGCAGAAAGAAAGTAACTTCATTACAACTCAGCTTAGTCTCGTGTAGCCAGCCCCTCCCTTTTATATTTTTGGTATGCGGCAGAGGGGCTGGCTACATGAGACTGCTCAGCTTACGTGTTTAAGCTCCTCATTCATTTGCTTATGCCAGCAACAGACAAACAGACGAACAGACAGACAGACAGACAGACAACAGACAGACAAATAGACAGACAGACAACAGACAGACAACAGACAGACAGACAGACAGGCAAACAGACAGACAGACAGACAGACAGACAGACAGGTAATTTACTCTCATACAGATTCTACTTGTACTTTTGCTAGGATTTTTAAAATACAAATCAGTCCTTGCAAACAACAAAGTCATTAACTATTGGACTTGACATTGAATGTTAAATCAAATAATCTATCTAAATCACAGTTTTGAAAGTCGTTAAAATCACAAATCTATCTTGAAAGTTTTCTAAGGATAACTCTGGCATTGCATCTTTGCAGAATTGTAGACAGACAGACAGAGAGATAAACAGATAGACAGACGGACAGACAGACAGACAGACAGACAGACTCATATTCTCAACAGTTCAGTGTGAGTTGTTAGCTAGAATAGTTTAATGTTTTGTTTGTGACCTTGACAGTTGCTGGACATTCTTTCAGTCCATGATGTGTGGATGTTTTAGTGTTGATGATTTATATAATATACTACCATTGACAGACAGACAAACACACAGACAGACAGACAGACAGACAGACAGACAGATTATTTTATTGTTACAGATCCTCTACTTGTACACATCCTAAACTTCTATAATGAACCAGTCCTTCACAGCAAAATACTTTAAACCATTAGTGGACTTGGATCTGTACATTGAAGTCAAAAAGCTTGTCCATGTCATTCTTCGTTTCTGAAACTCTTGACAACTTTTTGAGGATTACTTTTGCGTTGCATCATTGAAGACAGACAGACAGCCTGACAAAAAGACAGACAGACAGACAGACAGACAGACAGACAGACAGACAGACAGACAGACAGACAGACAGACAGCCGACAATCGACCACGTCAGCAAGACATTAGATAAAAAAGAAAATTAAGGCTCAATCAACAGTCACTTTGTGTACAAAATATCATTTGTAGTAGTATATACGAACTAGTAGCAGCGAATGACCTCATAGAAAACCAAGAAATTCAACCAACCTCGTAACGCTGCTGGAATCGACATCAACGTCTTCGAATTCATCACACTCGAAATCAAACAACCGACTATTTTCAAGTTCTGGTTCGACGAACAATTCCTTCAGAGACTTTTCCTCTCTCTCCCTGTGCGAAGATCTAGAACTAGAAGCGTCACTCGAGCTCTCTCTCGTCAGTCTGCAGACGCGGCCACCGTTCTGAAATAACACAAAATCACAATTGAAAATACGGATTATATTCTAAACTAACTAACTTTCAAGTAAGCGCGACTGAAACCAACGAGAACGAGTTTCTTCATGTGGCCCACTGCCGGTAGACGCGCGAACGCGTGGGCATGCGCGGAAAGTTTACTGCAGATGACTGCGGCATGACCCAGATGTGATATCAAACGATCGATATGGCTAGTGATCATGAGTCGAGGTTGCAGGAGCGTGTTAGTGAGCTTGAAGGAGAACTTTCTGTTTTGAAAGAAGAAATGAGACGGTTTGTCGTGCTGTATACGTACATGGGCATGTGGTTGCATTGCAAGAGTCTGTCTGCCTTTTATTTTCAACATCAATACCATCTGTCTGTCAGTCTGTCTGTCTCCGTGTTTGCATGTCTGCGTGTCTGTCTGTCTACGTGTCTGTATGTCTGGCTGGTTGACTGCATGTCAATGACATAAACGTTAACATCATAAATTTCTTAGATCAAACTTTGCAGACATTTTAGCAATAAGCATAAATGGATATAACTAAAGCTCAAATTAAGTAGAGCTGCATGCATACGTGAGACAGTTTGTCTGTCAATGTCTGTCTGTTTGTCAAAACATATGTTTTTTCATAAATTGGGCTAAACGTTCTGTGACTCATAAAGGAGTCATATACACCAGACAACAAACCTACTCAGTGGAGTACAACTGTATAAACGATTAGCAGAGTCTACACTTCTAAAGTGTATCTGTGTTATTCTACTGTAGATTTCTTATTACGTTAGTGTTAATTGGTTCTCTGTAATGCAGTGTGCAAAATAGGGAATTATTTTGGCTCGGACAGACTGAGCCTAGGTAGGACATTCTGTATGGTGTTACATGTTAAGTGTCTCCCCTCCTCTAGCCATTTAGCATGTAATTTTTTACAACCAACTTCCAAGGGAGAAATGGCGATTAAAGGGCAGCTGAGGTTTTCTCTGGATAAAACATGCTAGGAGGCACCTAAGTTCATGAAATTAACAGTTACACCATTGGAAAGGCCATCATGTTCTAAGAGACAAAGTTTACACTATCATATATGCGTATGGGTGGATGTTTTGTCCAAACACACCCAACACTGGTGTAATATTTTGGTCGGACAAACAACACATTTGGTGGGACGTTGTTGTATGTCCTACCATAATTTTCCACACTGGTACTAATGCAATGAAATGAGAGCGCCTTCAGTGAATTTTGAGAGTATTTCCATTTTTGTTCCCATCTTCAAACAGACTGCAATGAAAGTTGATGGAGAACCTGCTCAGCTTGTCATTCTCATTGGCTGAAATGTTAATGAATAACAGACGGTACAGTTTTTCCATATCATGAACTGCACCATCCTTTCTTTACTTCTCTTGCTCTCTTTTTGCTGTAGCTACTTTTGTCTGTTTGTGTGTGTGTGTGTGTGTGTGTGTGTGTGTGTGTGTGTGTGTGTGTGTGTGTGTACGTGTGTACATGTGTGTTGTTTCTGCTGCATACTATCTGTATTTAATATTTTTCACATTATCCAGATTGATGCACATCTCTGCTAGTAAAATTGTTGCTGATACAAATGTAGCACACGTCACGCCTAACCAAGACTGCCATTTAAAAGAGCTTCATAAACAGCATATTGAACGCTATAGCAGACAACTTCTTTTGCCAGAGTTTGGAGTTGAAGGTTTGCTGTTCAGTTTTACCGTGTAATTTATTTGTTATATAAACCTACATATACTTGCCAATCACTGTCATTGCCATTTGTCCAGTAATTCTACTGCCATCATGTAACTAATTGAATGAATTAATGAAAGCATGCAGGGTACTCTACTGACTGTTACTTTACTTACTGAAATTTAGTACACAAGAGTACACCAATTCAGATCAAATAATTTGCACTATGTCAAGTGTTGTTGGTTGAAACTGTATCTAGATTCGACCCAGTCTCTCTCTGCCCTCATCATTCCTCGGATTGCCAATTCTCTGCGGCAAGTCCGGGCAATGACGAGGGCGGAGAGAGACTGGGTCGAATCTAAACTGTATCGCCACACAAGGTAAACATGTTGCTATGAAGTATCATCCTCTGATAAATACGTATGATGGCATAGATGGTCCAGTCTGGTTACATGTCATCACACTATGGTAGCATGCAGGTATGGTACCCCATTTGCATTTGTTAAGTTAACACCCTTTGAAGTTAATGTAATGGTGCCACCAGAATTCATAATTATTAACATGTTTTGTCATACAATTTGCATAAAGTGTGCTAGAAATTTTGCTTTTCAAATTTACTTCTATTTGATGTTGTGTTCATTAGCACTTAGTTTCTGTTGATTTCGCTATAGGTCAACTCCACCTTGCAAATTCATCTGTCCTTATTGTGGGAGCTGGTGGTTTGGGCTGTCCTGCAGCTCTCTATCTGGCAGCAGCTGGCATTGGTTAGATAGTTATGGTGTCTCTTAAATTTCAACATCAACTTATGAACTTTTTATTGTGCAGGCAGACTAGGGATTGTTGATTATGATCAGGTGGAGTTGAGCAATTTGCATCGACAGGTCAGGCTATAGGCTGTGTACACAGTCAGTTTGTGGCGTGTGTAGGAAATGACTTAATTAATTAAGAGTATACAGCTACTGTATTGGGTGCAATTTTACAATACGTCATCATGTGTCCATTGATTTCCATATTGTCAAATGGTCTTATCCAAAGCTTTAGACTGTGACTGTAAACTGTGCACCTAAACTTTGTCTGGCGGATGTTAGGAAATGAATCAACAATACCTGGTATGACAGTCATGTAAATTTGCAGTTAAGCATTCACTTGTAAGATGCGTGGGTTAACAAACTAAAAATAAGGAAGGGTTGCAATGTACAGCAAACCGAAACCCTCTGGTTCTACTGGCAACTGAAATTAAAATGAGGCGATGCAATCTTCCCAATATCTTTTTAACCAAAGGCAAAGCTGTTACTTTGTTACTCTCACAAATTCCTGTGTAAGCAGCTTATAGACTGAAGATATCGATACGAGAAAAACACCTTACACGTATGTGCACATTATACAGTTCTCACAATAGGTTCTTCATTCTGAAGCTGGTGTGGGTGTGAGTAAGGCGTTGTCTGCTAAAGCATCAGTACACAGGTATTCATGACATATCCTACCGTAATTTCATCACTTGGCTTATGTAACTGTGATCTCAGACTAAACTCCAACATCCGCTGTGAAACTCATTGTATCCTGTTAAACAGTACAAATGCGTTGGATATTGTTAACAGGTACATTGTGTATCAACAAAATCTTGCACATCGTACCTTATTATGAATTCAAAGTGATTGAATATTTCTTGATTGCATTTCAGATATGACGTTGTAGTTGATGCTACAGACAACGTGGCAACAAGGCATAGTCATACTGCTTTGCTTGTCTTGGCCTCACATTGACTTGCCTCTTTGCTGCAGATATTTGTTGAATGATGCCTGTGTGTTATCAGGCAAACCACTCGTCTCAGGTGGAGCACTGAGATTCGAGGGACAGGTAAACATTATATTAATTATTTAATCCATACTTTGGGATGTGAACTTGATGTTCTGTTTCTGCAGTTGACGACGTATCACTACCAAGGTGGTCCATGCTACCGTTGTCTTTACCCTGAACCGCCACTTCCTGACACTGTCACTAACTGTTCTGATGGTGGAGTGATAGGAGCTGTTCCTGGTGTAATTGGCTGTCTTCAGGCACTTGAAGTTATCAATATGATTAGTCGAGGGCAAGGTAAAACATCCTGCCTTACAGGTTGTAGTTAATTAGCATCAGTATCTTTGTTTGTATCAACATTTTTAGCTTCATATTCACAACGTCTGTTAATGTTTGATGGAGAGACTGGTTCATTTCAAACCATTAGATTGCGATTTCGGCAGCCACATTGTGCAGTGTGCGGAGAAAAACCAACAATCACCAAACTTGTAGATTATGTGCAGTTCTGTGGCACCAGCCCCACAGACAAGGTAGGGATGAAAACAAAAAGGTAATCAAGAATGGGGATATGCTCAGATTGTACACAATGCTTACAAAAGAGAATTGGATGATGTAAAGTTAGAGTAAGAAGGACTGGGAGGAAGACACAGAGACAGACAGACAGACAGATCCAAGTTGTCTTAGAACTTGCTCATTCTTAGCATATTGTAGACTGTAGTAATTAATGTATTGTATAAGAAGTGTATTGACAGACAGACAGACTGAAAGCTGGGTAGTAGCATAATCTTTTAGCTGCTATGTGTACACGTGTATTTTCATGTAGCTTGTGAACTTTCCTTTTTTGCCTTTTGCTGATATGTATTATAGTTTGATGTTTGAAATATATGTATTGACAGACAGACAGACGTAAGTTGCTCATGATGTAAATGTTTGATCTAAATGGAAAATGTGTATTGAGACAGACAGATAGACAAGTAAAGAAAATGTGTACAAATGGTTTGAATGTTCATATACTCACCTGCAATCTTGCATTTCAGGCAGAGAGCATTCATCTTCTTGGAGACGAAAATAGAATTTCTTGTTATGTTAGCCATTTATAGATTCAATTGAGCAACATAAACATTCTCTACTGAACGGTGTGTTTAGGAGTACAGTAAGATCAAAGAAATGGGCATACCACATATTCTGCTGGATGTTCGTGAAACTGTTCAGTACAACATGTGCAGACTACCAGAATCTTATCGTATCCATTGAAGGCAGTATAAACTGCTTGTTAACAAATGCATTTCTTTCGTACAAAGGTTAAACTTACGTAGTTGGTTTCATTAACAGTGAGACTAGATATGCCTCTTGATGATCTGATGAAAATGACTTCAGACCAAATCCAGGATGTTCTCAAAGCTGCTAAAGATAAAGCTGGACTCACACAGGATACGTTGCCACCTATCTACGCAGTCTGCCGACGAGGGAATGATTCTCAACGTGCGATAGACTTCATGCTGAACTGCCTGCCAGAAAAATCAAGACCAGACATGTTTGATCTTCGAGATGGACTGCAAGCATGGAGCAACGAAGTTGATCCTGACTTTCCTGTTTACTAGATATACGGGCAATTAAATATTCAACAGTTTTTCGCTTGCCAACAGTTCAATGTCATAATGAGTGTATGAAACATTGCAAAGGTGTAATAATCTACGATGATCGGGACGGGTGCCTTGGACGCATGCTGTATGGCTGTCTTGTCTGTGCTTGAGCTTGCCCTTGTTGACTCACGGGTAGTTGCTTTGGTTGCCCCGGAGATTGTACTTGAGGCTGACTTGATGCTGATGCTGGTCTGCCTTCTGGCGTCACTTGTCCAGTTTGAGGTGGAAGCATCCGATCTCCCTCTCCTTGCTGTATGTTAGGAGCAGGAGGAGTGGCAGAGGTCCGAGGTACTTGCATTGCCTGTTGCGGAAGGGGTTGCTGCAAGCGTTGGGAAAGAGACGGAACATGTCGTACCCTCACCAAAACTTGCTGCTGTTGAGGAGAAAGCAAGCGCTGTTGAGGATGTGGCTGATTGAGGGTTCGTATGTGTGATTGAGTGTTCGGTTGGAATCCTTCCTGTGTGACTGGTATGGCTTGAGTTGGAGTGGGCAGGGATGTGGGTCTTGGCATTGGTTTCCCTTGGATTGTCAGTTGCTGAGGAATTGGGGAAGGGGTTTGCCTCAATTGACCTGAAAGCAATTTAGCCTGCAACTGCTCTTGCGACTGCTGTTGAGACACTACCTGTGAGGAGGGAATCTGAGATGTTGCCTGCTGAACTGTTGTGACAAATCGCTGGCCACCAGATGTCAATGTGAGGGCATGTTGCGGGACTCGTTGCATCGCTTGCAATGGTTGCTGAAGTTGGCTTTTCTGCATTGGATGCCCCTGCAAAACTTGCAGTGCAATAGGAGCAGAAAGCTGCCTGACACCACCGTGCGACATTCGAGGAATTCCACCTAACAACAAGCATATCATACATGTAAGTCTAACATCTGAGCCTCTTCATCACTTACCAATCTGAGACTGATGCATTGTTCGGTGTGGCTACAGCACACATACACAATATTAGTTATCATGACCACTCACACTACTATACAGTAAAGACCAAAACAATGCCTGCAACATAATTGCTAAAAACAAAGAACACTCTAGAGGTTGAAAACAATGGTTATCAGTGTATACCGTGGTACAAAGAAAGACAAAGGATGGTAGCCAGTTTACCAGAGAAAACAATCAAAACCAATATGTTTCTAATGTTACCACTGAAACCCTAAACAATTCTAGCCTACCTGCCCGACTTCATGAAGGGCTGTGAATTCAACCTGTTGCCTTTTGAAAAAAGATCATGACACAAAGCAGTAGCTTCAATTTGCCGTGGACACAAAACGAATTGAAAGCATACAGGGACATTCATTTCGCTACTGAGTATTGTATACAAAGTGTAAACTATGACACTATAATAAATGCCCAACAACAATAGGAGCATCACACTGCTCTGTGTTCAGAGAAATGATTGCTCTTGTCAAATTAGTTGGTAGCGCAATGTTGGTTGGAACACAGTCAAGTCCAGGTTCCTACGTGCAGTTACTACATCTCACCTGAGTTGGCACCAACGTTGCCAGCTGACCGTGTCCTGTTACCATACTTGCACTGCTCCCTATTCCTGGCTGTGAGACAGCCTGTCCAATCAGCTTCTGAGCGTGAGTCTGAGTGGTGCTTACAACAACTGAGTCACTCTGCGGTCTTGTTGCCTGACGAAAATGAGTCACGTCATTCACAACAGATATTATAAGAAGTTGACATTCATACTTTCTGTCGTTCTTCTTGAAGAGCCAAGCAAGCTTTAAAATCATCCGGCAACTGTGATTTAGCAACAACGGGTTGCTGATGAATAATTTGAGAAGATTGAGAAGGATGATGAAGAGCGGTAGTGCCTCCAGGAAGAGATTGTTTTACACCAACCTGTGGACAGCCCAAAGCAATTTAGACAAGACTGGACTAGAACATAAGAGTGTGATCAACAAACACTTACAACTTGACCTGGGATAGCTGTCACACGTTTAATAAATGTTTGAGCTCCTTGAACTGCTACATTAGTTGCAGCAATTGAAACAGCGCAAGTTGGTAAACTTGTCACCTGGTGTGGAACTAAACAATAAACACAACTAAACATCACACACACACACACATACACACACACACACACACACGCACGCACGTGCACACACACACACACACACACACACACACACACACACACACATGCACGTGCACACACACACATGCACACACGCACATGCACACACACACACACACACACACACACACACACACACACACACACACACACACACAAGTCGGACACTTCCCACTTTGCCCGTGTAGAAAGATGTACTGTACCTACTTGTGTCAAGCTCCACCCTACCATACCTGGGTAATTCCTACATACAGGATACTATCGCACCTTAACATTATGCAAAACTTTAGATGCACAGTTATTAAACGCAACTCTCACAAACACACAAATTCCCTCTAGACGGACCTACCAATATGTGAAAGAACCCTTGTAGAGTAATGATCAATGACACAAATCAAACTTTTTACATGCAAAGAACCCTGGCACATTATTTCCGAGAAGTGCGGTTGCTTTAGCCTCATAACTCTACTTGGGCAAACCAGTTCAATTCGTTTTCAGCCCTTCACTTCAGTGTGCTGTTTACAGATGCTACCCTAATGAATCAATGCCATGATTCAAAGTCTGTCGTTATGAATAAACTACGAATATTTCTTATACCTACTCTTCATGCACCAGAAAAAGTGAACAGTACATGATAGCGATATACCAAATGTGCAAACCTAAGTCTTCGTCATGCCTAAATCTTACTAATCTGTTAGAACAATCAATCTCCAACTTGAAGCACTACCTACCACAAAATGTACTCTCACCTCCCATTTGCGTTACAGATTGAGGCATTGGATTTCGACTCAACAAAGTTGTCTAGACACACGACTCATTGAGCAATGCACACACATAGTATCAGGACAAAGACAAACCAGCTGAGCTCCAGATACTGAAACCAAAGCTGGCCTCTCTTGGCCTTTGTAAATGTGTTGTCCAGCACCAACAGGCTGCTGTGCCTGTCCCTCCTATGACACCGACCACTTACAGCACCAGAAAAAGGACAAAAATTGTGTTTGAAATTACGCGATTGTTGCTAGTGCTGTTAGCAGCACTAAGCTTCTCCCTGGCTATCCTATCAGTTCTCTGAACTGCAAGATCAGATGAACGAATTGGCGAGTCCACAGAAACACCACTGAAAAACAACAACATTGATCAATGAATCAATAGTCTAAATCCATGGTTTTCAACCACGTGTCATGATTACATCACATCTGATCATTACATTGGCAAATAGCAAACGTTTAGTTACCTTTTCTCTAACACTGTCTGCTGGGAACCAGTCGCGTGATTCCCACCATGCCTGCAAAGCACACTATTATTTACATATGCCATTAACGTAACATCATTTAGTGCTTTCACCTTGGTTTCACTATTGCAGTTCTTTTCATAGAAGCAGAACGAATTACATCAAATCTAGTTGATTTCAGGTCGGTCTCGCTCACTCCCTTGTCTTGTGACACTTGAACATGAGTTTTTGCATTTCGATTCACCTGCACAACAAACTCCTAATGTGCTGCGATAGGAGGTTTATTCCAAAGGCAATGTGCATGGATAAAGCAAGCACTTTCAAACAGTCTACATAACGTTTACATAACCTAACGTTGCACCTACCACAGACATAAGTAATTCTTTGTTGGAACTACATGTTCAGTTGTGTTTGGTGTGTATTAACGTTAGCACATAAATGCAGAATTACCAACATAAGCATTGCCACATGAACATCTACATACACTGCCAACTTACTGAAGCTTCATTAACCATCCATGAAATAAGACCAGTTTAACATGTTGATGCTCAGTAGCTAATGCATAGAATGTAGACATAAGTGTGTGGTATCTGACTGTAATAACCAACTGTAGCCTCTGATAACTAAACTGTATTCAACGTATGTAGTTCATTTAGCCCCTAAGCATGCCCAAGAGCACGTTACATTGTATCATTTAGAGCAACCAAAGACATATATGCTGTTGTTGACTGTCGACACTCATACAAACTTGGTAAGACCCTGTTCACAAGAAACTTTCAAAATAATAACTGAATACCATTTGCATGCTATGTACATTTCTAGTCTAGCCACAGCTAACACAAAGCAGCTATGTACAAAAGAAATCATAGGAATTGAGTAGAAATGAACTACTAAACCCCACAATTATGCAATGCATACGCATCAGGATTTATTACTGCAGGAACGTTAGCATCCTGTAGCAACTCTATCTCATGAATTCTCTAGTGCTCTTTTGGGATATACATCCTACACACATTTCTATTGCCATACTAAACACAAGGCCATGCATATTCCCTATATAGAGTAGTTGGACTTCCTGACTCATGATCACTAGTAGTGTACATTCATTCACCCAACAGCTTATACACCCATTGTACCTGTTTGAAGTACAGCACTCTACTGCTATATTATGGGACTGGAACATACCTTAATGTGAGACAAAACCTTCATCTTCTTTAGCTTCTTCAGATAGTCATCAGGCAGCTAAAAATCAGCAACAATCAGCAGACCACAGACAAACTAACCAATCATCCTTCTACCTTTCCTTCTTCTCGGAGAGCAATGACATTAAGATATCTGTCTCGGCACTGTGATTGCACATAATGTAACTGACATACATATGTATAATAACACAACGGTAACGTTACCTGTCTGGGTGACTTGTACAGGCTACTCTGAGCATTGACAACGTCTGCTACCATTCCCCAGTTTGGTGTGTGTCCACCTTGCTCTACTTGCAATCCAAGATTCAGTTCTTGAAGAGCTGCAACAGACTAATAAAACACAGAACACCGGCACTGAACTTTTAGCTCCTCCAAATTCTTTACTCTAAACAACCTGCAGCAAAGCCCAGTCCTCAGAAACAGTCCACTCTGCCTCATCCTGCAAAGCTACACTTAAATATCTGTTGGCAACAACAAATAGCTCAGCTCACCACTGCATCACCTCTTGACGACAAGACGTTTGGTATCTTCAGCTTCATCTTCCTGTTGGATGGCAAAAGGCCTGGTCGACGACCCTTGCCATCTGAATCAAGGCCTTTCCTGCAGTACAGCATTGGTGGGGGAACAGGCCTCTCCCTGCAAGACCAATACTCAATACACATGACAGCAAGCAACGTCTACTGACATACCTCAATCCCCAAAGGTCCGATGTATCAGCTGCATGTACTTTCCATGCAGCAGCAATAGCTTCAGCCAAAAAGTTAGCTAAGACACAATCACAATCCGAAGACAACAACAATCTCACCAGAAGGATCAAGCCTCCTCTTTTTCTGAATATGACCATCCTCATCATTTCTCCTATATTTCAGATTACGGTTTACAGACAGCCATCACCAACTATTTTTCCAAATTTTCTACCGTGGAGCATAAATAGGAGGCAATTGACTCTTATCCATAACTTCCAAATCGTAAATTAATGCAAGTGTGTAGTCAGTGTACAAATGGACTGCATCTTCAGCTGCATCATCTGGAGGAGTTGGAGGTGCCCAAATCTGTAAAGTAACAAAATAGAACTTGACACTATAGCTACATAAACAGAATAGGCTGGTTCATCTCACAGGCATCTCTTCTCCTGTGTCTAATCTTATGAAACACTAAAATACAATAAACAAAAAGTCACATTTCACAATATCCTAAATATTCTTCTAGTCATGCATTGCGTACCAAGTCAGTCCACCAGAATCCCAAAGTGACAAGCTATTTTTGTCTACTTCATTCGCCTCCTCCTTGCATCACAATCTGTATTGAGGATGGCGCAGGCAAGCATGCATTTTGTGCAACTGTTCACTACTCAATCACTAAGTCTGCCTCAAACCAACATAAGCATGATGTCATGCTGGCCTGCGCTCATCCCTAACCACCTGAACAACAGCAAGTTACTCAAGTTCCGCGCCATCCTGCAATACATTACTGAGACACAAGGAAACAAATGAAATAATCAGCTTGAAACTGAGAATCTGTTTTAATAAATTCAATTACAGTACATTCAAATACACAATAAGCCTCACTGAATAATTGGCAAATTGAAACTATCATTTCGGCTGATTCGCTTGGTTTACAATTGTCCCAGACCCTACTCGTACGGTTCCAGTTGGAACAGATATGGTTCCAGATGCCATAGACATTGGAACTACCCGAAACACTACATTTGGAGGAAGTGTCACAACCTTTCTGCTTATAGGCTGTCCATCAGGGCCAACAGTTACCAACATGTATGGGGCTCCAGACGCATTACAGCTGGAGGATGAAGCCATTGTAGTTGGAACTATTGGTCTAACATCCCCTGATGCAACACTGTAGTTCACTGTAGTAGGTGATCGTACTAGTCCCGGTTCTGTTGGTCTAACCATCACTGGTGTCATGACCATCCCATGAGACAATTGCACTGGCAATAGATTGGAGATTGCAGAGTTCTGCTGTTCTACTGCTAAAGACGACTTTTGTTTGGTACTAGGACTTTGGCTATGTTTTGTCTTTGCAACAGATAAATCTGTTCCACCAGATACATCCATGCCCACCCTTCTGCGAGTACATGTTGATGATCGCGTCTTTCGTTGTTTCAAGCCATTTTCTGCAGCATCATCTCCAGGATCATAATCAAAGTCACCAAGAAAGTTACTTCTTTTCCGCCTTTGAGATCGTAACCTGCTTGGAGTACTTGAGTCCATCACACGATCAAAACAATCATTCAAGACATTATCATGAAGTGAGTCAGGACCCCCTAAACTGTCGTCATCGCTAAAGCTACGTCTACGCTTTCTCTTCCTCTTCACCTTTTCCTGAATTTCTTCTTGAGGAAACGTCAACATCACCTCCTCTTCCTCTTCAGCCTTCAATTCTTCAGCTTGCTTTAATGCTTGCAAGTGACTAAGTTCCCAATTTTTCTTGTCGTGTTCCACTTGATTCTACAAATAACACATCATTTGACAAGAAATCAAAGATTGCAGAAGCTTGAGTACTTCAGCAGCCTTCAGCTGCCAATCCATAAACTCTGACATCGAATCTTCAACCAAGCAGACAGCATACCTCTCGATAGGTGTCAACTATAATAAAATAAATTATGTAATGCTATTCATCCACATGCATCCACGCATGCATGCACACACACACACACACACACACGTGCACACACACACACACACGTGCACACACACACATGCACGTATGTGCACACACACACACACACACACACACACACACACACACACACACACACACACACACACACGTGCACACACACACACACACACACACACACACACACACACATGCATGTGCACACATGCACACACACACACACACACACACACACACACACACATCCTTGACATCAAATTATATCTCTGCACAACTCAAACATATGTCATGTTATTACATACTTGGTTTTCCAGCTCTGCCAGTTCTTGATCTGTTTTAGATATTTCAGGCTCTACCTCACTTATAGCAGCCTGACCTTCACCCTAACCAACAGCCGTACTTCTCTTCCACATAAACACAATAGTAGGAAAACAAACTGACCTGTTGCTCTTCTGTAGCAGTCTCAGAAAACTCAGCAAGTTCAGCAACCTGCTCTGCTGTAGCTTGATGAGCTGCTAACACATCTTGTTCATCTTCAGCCTTAGCCAAAGCCTATATTACATTGTACATTACATACAAAGCTAGCAGCTTCAGCGCTTCAACAGTAACTGACTTCCTCCAACTGCTCCTCTGTCATGTCAGCAGCCTCAGATGTGGCCTGACTGTTAGACTTAGAATTGCCATCATTTTCAAGGCCAAATATGTCACGAATATCACGCTACAATGAGAATGATTTAAGTACATCAAGATGGCAACAACAGTCACTGATAAACTTACTTGCTTGAAGAAGTCTGTTGTAAATCCTCCCCCCTCAATGGCTAAATCACCTAATAACCGCTTCTGTTTTGCTTTTTTCAAGATATTTTCTTCAACAGTGTGTTCACTGATCAACCTGGGAATGAACAAAAACATCCACAGTAACCATGAATTTAGAAAACAACCTCTGTAATCACTAAACCAACTACTTTATACCAAATATGCAGTTAATCTTGTGCAGCAGTAACCAACAAAAAAAGTAGAGCAACAGTACTTCTTATAGGGCATAAAAATGCTATGACAAGACTGTGTGATACTACAGCATCTCTGCAGTATAAACTTAACAACAAGTATTTGACACTTTCTTTTTACAACACAAAATGAAACACAACAAAATTGTTCCTAGACACTAGCTCTTAATTCAACAACCACTTAGCAATACAATTTCCTTAAATGAAAGCTACTGACCACACGTCTTCCTGTACATAGTCTTCACATGGTTATCTTTGTTATGCAGAAACAAAATCAAGTTCCTAGGTTGTGACTGTGGGCCCTACCCTTTAGTTTATTATTGATTAACTCACCCAGTTGCTTTGCTCTTAGCTAATATTAATGTGGCAACTTGCTCCCCTGGTAACGATTAGCTAAATACATACTCTCATAGTCTGTCACAGCAACTGAAACACCATTTGCTCTGAAAGCATGTAGAAAATTCATGTGAGCATGTGCAAAGGTCATCAATCCTCAAAACATCACCCTAACCGACAATGAAACTATACTACATCACCACAATCACTGATTCAGTAGAAATGCCATCACTACATCACCTGCACACACGTCACCTAACAGTATGTGGCCTGGAGCATTGCACACGAATACAAAATAAACAGAGCAGTCTGTAGTTTAATTAACAAAGGCTTAGGTATACCCTCTTACTGTTACATAAGACTGTAACCGTGTTACAAGACTATGTGAGCACGAGAGCCTAACTGCCTCCATGCTCAATTGGCCAAAACCACAAACAACAACTAATCCCAGAAAACAACAGTCATACTATAATATTGGACAAAAAACAATAACTGTTACTGACTAGCAACCCGTCAAGCCATTTGTTTAGAGCTTCACTGCAACACCAAAACGAATCTTACACCATACCTATATATCGTAACATCTCTTGTCTGTCCAATTCGATGGCAGCGATCCTGTGCTTGAGCATCCATTGTGGGATTCCAGTCACTGTCATAAAACACAACAGTATCTGCTCCTGTCAGGTTGACTCCTATGCCACCAGAACGAGTTGATAAGATAAAACAGAAAATGCGTTTGTCCATATTGAAGTGATCCATTAGTTGCTGTGAAAGAAACCTGTTGATAACACGAGGACCACAACCATAGTCAGAATCAGAAGCAAGTACCTGTCGTCTGTCTATTCGCGTGCTGCCATCTAGCCTAAAGTACGTGTGGCCGTGGTAGTTCAAGAATGCCTCCAAGATGTCCAGCATCCGCGTCATCTGCGTGAAAATCAATACCCTACAAAGTCGTCAAGAGATTCTTGATTGCGCATGGCAACATCAATTAAAATTAACAATAAACAGAACCTATGGCCATTGACCTTCAGCTGTCTGAGTAGTCTATCCAAAGTTTGCAGCTTCCCTGGAAAAACAACCGTTAATTACGACCAAAGATAATAAAGACGAGCCACTTGTAGACAAGAGACGCCATCCTACATGTGTGGAGCCATGCTATTAATTAAGAAAACAAGAGATAGTAAAGATGCCCCTACAGTATAGATGATCCCTTATGCACAACAGTTGCAGCACCAAAGGAAATGGCAACTGTCCCATTTGTACAGTTTTGCAATCCAAATAAATTTATTCCATTCTTCTATAGCAGTTGCATTTGCACTATTTGAGCTCCTAAATGTCCAATGGCAATAACAGAAATTTCCATACCCACCTATAGTTGTGTCCTTCATAACTTTATGTACAGTACTGAGTAGCCACCATCACTCAGCACTACTATGCAGTTCATTACTGGATTGCCTCATGATCAAAAGTGCAACTTTTCATTATTATCAAAGTACAGTAATGTGATGGTATGATAAACTGCACCCTAGTAAACACAGCAAAGTCGCAGCACATACTGTATTTCTTCAAATAAACACATGTCTGGAAACAACTGTCCACACAGGATTTGAACAGGATCATCGGTTATTTTGCTATCTTTATGCAACAACCATTACACGTAGCAAATGTACTTGAGAACAGATTTTTCTGGATTCCCAGTTAGCTGTCACAGTGTGACACCACAGATGTCTACTAATAAATAAACGCTGCCCTCAAATAATAATACCAATTCTCTTTAACCGAAAACGATGTCTGTGCCTAATACAGAATCACAAACAATACAGTCTAGGATCTAACAATTAAACCCCGTGTGAATGAGAAAATATTAATTAAGATAACCCATAAAACTCTTCAAGTTAAACAATGAATAGTTTGTTCAGAACACAAGATGACTAAAACTCAAGCACTGAAACCACCAAATTACACTGCTGCTAACTCACCACAGTCATATTGGATTAATCTTGTTTCAGGAAATTGCATTTTCATTGCTGTAGTAACCGGATGAAGTACTAAAGAGCAAGAAGATAACTTCTTGTCCAGCATTGTATGATATAATGTTTGTCGTCGTATCATTGATGGAGGTGCATGTGATGCATGCATTGCTATAGAGCAGCACTCTGCCTTGGGAACATACATGATAAATCTATACACCAATCAAAATTACACCCACATATCTCAGACTAACAAGTTGATTACCTCTTCAAAATGTCATCCAACTGTTGTGCTCTGTCAATAGGAGTGTGTATTGCCTCTTGAAGCAAATGAGAACAAAGCCAGTACAACTGACTAAAGGAAAAATCTGTTCTATGAATAAGAGAACAAGCATAATTGCTACGAGCTTGCCAAGACCAGTGCTCCAAGTTTCTATGGTCAAAGTCAAAAGGATCATTTTCCTTGTGCGGCCTGTTGATGTCCAGTACAGCACGAGTATCAAGCCCATAAAGTGGTCGACTTGAACATCGACGAGTATTGACACGATGAATATAGTCTTGTCTACTGTCTAATGCCATGGCTTGTTTGTGAACAACTCCAGGCTAGAAAAACAAGCAAAATCTCACTCCCTACACTGTGATATTCCAGAAGAAAGAAATACAGCACAATATGAAAAACACAATGCTACATACTCAGAGTACACATTTCGTTTTAATTAATGTCACTACAACCTTCAGAGAACTTACAATCAAATAGTTGTCTTGCAAATAGTTGTCTTCAAAAAGTTCAGTTGTACTTACCTTTGTTGATATCATCATGGCATGTCTGTCTCTGTCTGTCTGTTTGTCTGTCTTCAAGGCCAAGTCTATTAGTTAATCTATGACCTTGTTGTTTGGCAAGGACTGGTTTGCTTTCACAAATTCCTAGCATATGTACAAGTAGAGTCTATATGAGAACAAAGTGTCTGTCTGTCTGTCTGTCTGTCTGTCTGTCTGTCTGTCTGTCTGTCAATACATATATTTTTCATCTTTGAATTAGGATACAATAGCAAATGGCTAACTACGTTTGTCCTATGACAATAAAGCAAGAGAAACAACTAACAACTAAATACAATATATATTTAACTACTAATTGGTTAAAAGGGATCATGTGATCCCTTTTCTATAGAACATCTACGAGTCTGGGCACTTGGCCTGTCTGTCTGTCTGTCAAACAAATTTATTTCTTATGAGTCTATAACATGACTCCATGATGAGACAAACATAGACAAATAGTATGATCATAGCAAAATCAAATTCTACACCTCCCACAACGTGCAAAGCAAAGTCTAGCAGTCTGACAGGGTTTGACAATGAGTAATAGTGTTATCAAGTATATCATCCAATAGCTTTACAATAAACAAACATCTTAACACCATAACAGTTGCCTACCATAAGCAGTGCTTGGGGCATGCCATCTCCAATCTGACTAGACAGAACAGCAGATGCCCTTGTAGAATACTGCCTTGCTGAATTGTATGCAAGATGATTGAACATGGTCATTTCCTCCTCATCATGTAGTAGTCCAGGACTTGCTGTCAATGACCCGTCAACTACTTGATGCAAGGCATTATCACCAGGCATGTCCGGTCCGGGTTGAGATTCTAATGACGTCAGCTCCACGATTAATTTCTTTGGTGTTTGAAGCCCATGAGACCGTTCCGCAGCAAAAGCATCCATTGAAACTTCAAAGTCGACAAATGACACATTAATGTAAGGCAAGTCAACCACCTGTGAATGAAAATTGTAAATAGTCAAATTATCTCTATCCAGCCATTGTTACAAAATGACAAAGCACGAGTGTGACAACAGCAATTGTGGTTTAAATGGAGTTTAACGGAACGGTTAAGCGTTGTTGAATTCACTTACTCGGCACGGCCGCTGCACGTGCAAGAAGGCGTACACGGTTGGCACCAAGTGTCGTCGCGCAGATGCATAGCTCACGTCGGTCTGCGCGCAAGCAAGCAGTCTCTGTGTCATTTTCTCTTGGATGGCAGAGCAATATCACACTGCAGTCTCAGATGACGACAGGGGTGGACACGGGTTGTCTAATCAGCAGCTTCAAGAGCTGATGACCGAAACGGTGAGAAAGGCGGTCGCGGAGTTTGCGCGGGCTTCTCGGCCGCCCGTATCTGAGGCCAACGCAGCAGAAGGTAGTGGCCTACTCGACGCGTCATCACTCGGGCATCTTTATTGCTCATGTAGCCGTCTGCCCGACGTAGTCAGATACTGCATGTTTGTCAAGAGTAATTTGCCAGTCGTACGTTTAGCTAGCGCTTACGACTTGTATAGCTTGCATGGGAGTGTTCAGAAGTGTCAGTTATCGTGGGTGCGTGCGTAGTGTTGGCATGGTTAATTTACTGGAAAAAATGGCCGTTGCGTGGCGGCCACATGGCCGGCAGAACAGTCATTGGTGAAGGCGTTGCATGATCCAGGACGGCAGGTTTCCGGACGGACTGTGGAGCGGCTCGGAAGACTGTACGTATACTAGATGTGTATAGGTAGCTAAGAAATAGGTGTCATGTACTGAGCGGTGATGTCAGGGCTAAGTGGCTATTCGGGGTTGGCATTAACACGATCAGCAGGCGGTCCCAATCTGTGGCGGGACGGCTGGTCCATGCCAGGGCAGGACAGGCACTAGTCAGGTTTGCTCACGCAGGATCAGCAGGCGGTCCCCTTTGTGTGGAGGGACGGCTGGTCCAGGTCTGGCGCAGGGCTGGTGCCAGTCAGGTTGGCTCACGTGCGATCAGCAGGCAGTTACATTCTGTGGTGGGACGGCTGGTCCAGGTCGTGTAGCAATTAGCGAGTATGGCAAGGCACGGGCAGGCAAGGCCCTCTGCGGGCGGCTGGGATCGGTCGGCAGGGTGCTGATATCCACTAATCGACCACGGTCGGAGGGAACACCCGAGGTCGCCACGTCAGGAAGCCAAACAGGCCCTTCTTTTTGAGTGAGGTGTTCGCTCCCGTACCAGCAAAGCTGGTAAAGAAGATCCAGGCGCTGGAGTTTGTGGATATGGCAGATTTGCTGCCGGACAACATAGAGATGCGTCGGCAGGAGGAGGGCTCGTCTCTGAGAGAGGCAGTGATGGCGGTGGGCAGACGGGCTCGGCAGGTGGCGCAACTGCCCACGTGGGTGCAGTGCTTCACCACATACATTGTAATCGTGGCACAAAGGCACCCTACTCGGGTGCAAGACATGCTGGCATACCTCAGGCTCATTGTCAGAGAGGCGCAGAGAGCGGGAGGAGATGCTTGGCGGCAGTATGACGCAAGGTTTCGTAAATTTGCTGCTGTGCACCAATCCGTCACATGGGGACAGCCGCTCCCGTCCATGTACGCATCGTGCTTTATGGCATCTCGAGCGGTGGCTTCCCCGTGCAAGCACTGCCTGGAGCTGGATCACTCGTCAGCGGAATGTGCCTTGGCATCGCACTGTCGGCCCCTCTTCCCACAGTTGGACACATGCTCCGTGGCCAGCTCAACTCGTTTCGCGCCGTATCCTCTGCACTGGCTACGTCGTGGGTGGATTAAGGCTCCAGACCGATATGTCGCAGGTGGAATATGGGCGCTTGCAAAGGGGCACCGTGGTGCACCTTCAAGCATGCTTGTGGAAAGTGTGGGGAGCATGGTCACAGGTCTGGTAAATGCAGGGAAAAGGGGGCCGGCGAGCACGTCTTCACCTCAACGAGCGGCAGAGGTGTTGAACAGTAGTTGTGCTGTTGTGTTACATTAGTGGTAATGTTGAGTTTTGCGGTTCTTTTTACGGACTCTCTAGTTGGTCACATAGGCATGTACTGTTGTTTTTCTGTGGCACACGTACCTCAGTTAGTATCTACTTATCCTGTCTGTCTCATACGGCCCAAGATGGCTGAGAAGTGTTGAAGCTACGTGTTGAGTTTTTTTTCTGGCTATTGGCTTTAATTAATTAAGACAGCAACAGGGTAACCCCTTCTGCGTTCTTACGTGTAATTGGTGTACACAGGAGTCACTGGTCAGATGAGGCGCTGGCTCGATTGTAACGTGGTTAGTGGGCGATATCGGGATGTGATAGACTTACTGGCTCTAGACCAGTGCCGTCCTACACAAAACCGGAGGGGGCATCGGGACAAGCGGCAGTGTCGAGTAAAAGTGTGTTCCCCCTTCGGCTGGAAGCATGGAGCCACTGCCTGTCGTTGCATCCCGATTCAGAGTACGTCAGCTATATCTTACGAGGACTTAAACAGGGTTTTCGGATTGGCTTTGACTATAGTCGCTTTGGATGCCGTAGGGCTAGACGGAACATGTTGTCGGCACAACAGAATGGGTCGGTGGTAGACGAGTACTTACGCGAAGAGGAATCGCTTGGTAGAGTTGTACCAGTCAAGGGGTCCAGGCGTGGGGTTCAGATTAGCCCTTTTTGGCGTCATCCCAAAATCTCATCAGCCTGGAAAGTGACACTTGATAGTGGACCTGCCGTCTCCTCACGAGGTGAGTGTAAACGATGGCATCAATAAGCAGCTGAGCTCATTGTCATATGCCCGCATTGACGACAACGCGTGGCGCGTTCTTCAGACTGGAACGGGTACCCTGTTGGCGAAACTGGATCTACAGAGTGCCTATAGAGTGATACCTGTACATGTCGACGACAGGCATCTGTTGGGAATGAGGTGGAATGGACGAGTTTGTTTGGATACCGCTCTGCCGTTCGGGTTGCGCTCAGCGCCTAAGCTCTTCTCGGCGGTTGCGAATGCCTTATTGTGGGCTATGTACGGCATGAGCGTGTCTTCATCGCTCCATTATTTAGACAATTTTCTCTTCTTCGGCGAGCCAGGGACAGAGGAATGTGCCAACAACCTGAGTCTCACATTGGCAACATGCAGAAGTTTGGGCATTCCGGTAGCAGAGCAAAAGATCGAAGGCCCGGCCTGTTGCATGACATTCCTTGCCATTGAGATTGACACAATTGAAGGTTGCTTGCATTTTACCCAAGAATAAGCTACAGCGCCTCTGTGAGCTGCTGAGGGAATGGTCGCACAAGCAAGCCTGTACGAAGCGCGAGCTGTTGTCGCTGGTTGGTCTATTGCACCATGCCGCCACTGTTGTTAAACCTGGTTGGATGTTTGTTCGGCAGTTGATCGACTTGTCGGCAATTCTGAAGGAGTTGCACTTCCACATTCGGCTGAACAAGGATGCTCGCTCGGATATCTGGTGGTGGGTCAGATTTATCGAGAGATGGAACAGTCAAGGTTCGCTGGCCGCAGTCGGTCATCTGCTCCCGTCCGTTACAGTGCAGTCGGATGCGTCTGGAGGCTGGGGTTGCAGTGCAGTGTGGGGTGAATTGTGGCTTCCGGTTCAATGGCCTGCGTCGTGGGCCGATGTTTCCATTGCTCCGAAAGAATTGGCACTGATTGTTTTCGCCGCCCTGGTCTTCGGTCGGGACCTTCAAAACTACCATGTCTTGTTTCAGTCAGACAACTCCACAGTTGTCGCAGCGCTGCAGCGAGGTATGTGCCAGGATCCACATGTGATGCAACTGCTTCGCATGCTTCACTTTGTGGCTGCGCACTATAGTTTACTTTTACGTCAGCACACCTGCCAGGCCGGTGTAACACGCTCGCGGATGCTATATCTCGCAACCAGGCTAACTCAAGTGCTCTTATGTCGTCGCAGTTGCCTCAGATTTCCCATCCCGTCTCATCAAGCATCATCGACCTGGTGTGCGATCTGGAGGTGGACTGGACATCAGACGATTGGAACAATCGGTTGCGCGCTTGCTTGGAGCAGGTATAGCTACGTCAACGGCCCGGTCGTATCGTCCGGGTTATGCACGGTATCGGAGGTTCTGCGCTAGCACTCACCTGTTGCCTTTTCCAACGTCAGAACAGATACTGTGCTTGTTCGTCGCGTCCTTAGACGATGCTCAACTCTCTCATGCCACCATCAAGTGTTACCTGTCGGCGGTACGGCACGTTCAGATTTGCCATGGCTATAGTAACCCGTTCTCTGCCCCCTCCTGCGATTGGAGCTCGTGCTACGGGGAATCAAAAGGCTAAAGGGGACGGTGGTTTGCCCTGGACGCTTGCCCGTTACGCCGAAGACGCTCAGAATTTTACGTCACCACTGGTCTCCAAGGGCTTCAGATTTTGACGTGGTGATGCTATGGGGTGCTTGCTGCCTGGGGTTCTTTGCTTTCCTTCGGGCTGGCAAGTTCACAGTGCCCTCTCGGGCAGCCTATGATCCCTCGGTTCACCTGTCCGTCAAGGATGTCGCGATAGACTCACGTGCTGCTCCATCAATCATATGTCTTCGGCTGAAGCAATCAAAGACAGACCCGTTTCGGCAGGGTGTCTACATCCATCTTGGCAAAACTGACTCGGACCTCTGCCCCGTCACCACCGTGTTGGCATATTTGGCGATTAGAGGATCAGCACCGGGACCGCTATTTCTATTTCGCGACGGCGCGACATTGCCGCTTGGTAAGCGAGGTCAGAGGAGCGTTGACTGCCAGCTTCCATGATGCCGCATGCTACTCAGGGCACAGCTTCAGAATAGAGGCAGCGACACCGGCAGCAAGCTGGGGGTTAGAGGTCTCCACCATCCAGACGCTGGGAAGATGGCGCAGCGATGCGTACAAACGATATTTAAAATTAGATAAAAATACTTTGGCTGGCTTTTCGAGATGTCTCGTAGCATCTAAGCAATGAAGGTGGTTTGCGTGAGTTTAGTGTAACATGTCATTCACGCCAGTGTCATTTGTTATGCCGGCCTGGAAGGAGTGGTGACCACCTTACCTGTGGTTACCTCTGTGTGTTGTGGTATATGGGTCAACTATAATGCAGTTAAGGGCCATGTGGGTCGGGGTCCAGTCTCGGTGGCCCAGACCATGACCGAGCACCGACCTCCCATGCAGCTTGGGAATCCGAGCCGAACTCCGCCCACTCTACATGGCCACGCTTTCATGGGCAGGCAAGGCAACAAGAGAAATCCAGGTAAGAAGTTTGTTAGGAGTAACAAAAATTCAACTGTGTAATTAAACCCTTAATTGTACCTAATCGTATAGAGAAAGCTCGGACTTAATCTGAATGAGAAATACTGCTTTGATGCTTTAGTTCAAGAATGTCTCTTGGACTGTTAACAGCTATTTAGCTTAACTTCAGTTCATCTATACATTTGCACGTCGTCTCACTGCTTTTGTACGTGGATGCAATGTAACATACACCAAGACTGTTTCTAAACTTGCCTTAAATGGATCCTTGTGGAGAGCTGAGAGAACTATGGAGGCTGTGCAAAATGTGATGCCTTCCATGATAAAAGATGAAACAATCGGCCGAGTTTCAAATAAATCAGGATGATTACAAACCTAACAGCAGCAACATTCATAACAGTCTGCAACACCACAAACTGCCTCCTAAACCTTTCTTAGTTGCATCAATATATTGATAACACTGAGAAAGTTGCCACTGGCCAATGTATCCTTTGTTCTATGAGAGACAAACACATACATGTTGACCAAAGTTTAACAATTTCTTACTCAACTCACTTTGTTCTTCCCATAAAATCATCATAAAGATATCGTTGTCTCTTTGACAAACGACATCCAATAACTTGTTCATATTTACGTGGCAACTGTTTCTCCACCTCGGTTTTCAACCTTCTTAGCAAGAAGGGTCGCAACACTTTGTGCAGCCTCTTCACAAGAGACTCATTATACTCATGGCTGCCTTCAATCATGCCAGTCAAAGGATTAGAGAACCACTCCCGAAACTCTTGATGAGATGCAAAAACACGTGGCATGAGAAAATGCATAAGTGACCACAACTCCATCAGACTATTCTGGAGAGGTGTTCCTGTAAGTAGAAGACGTCTTTGACTGTTGAAATTCAACAGCACTTGCCATCGCTGAGACTTGAAATTCTTAATGTTCTGAGCCTGCAGAAGACATGACAACAAAATACGTAGAAAATTAAAATGGCAACTACAATCATCATACCTCATCCAAGATAAAGTACTTCCACTTCTTTCGCCTAAATATGTGGTTATCTTGCACTACCAGCTTGTAGGACGTTATGCAAATATGGAACGTATTGCTCTTCGTCCAACCCTACACAAAAGGAGAATTAAACTTTAAAAAACAAGAAACAACACGTGTGGGACTAGACTCATGTACAAGACTGACACACATAGATAATCAGCAGGTACACAGGCAGATGGAGTAAAGTCAAGGACAAGTATGATTACACAAAGTCCCTCAGAACACTCTCCTGACTACTATCCCTTCAGACTTTCACCTTCCTAAATTGTACCTTTGGAGACATAAACCAATTAAACTGTTTAATTTATACATTGTTTAGCGTAAATATTTCGTTACAACCCAGGTAGCAAAACTGTAATGTTTTCAGGTGTTTGTCTGTGGATGTCTCTGGAAGAGTTTGCAAAAATCCTGGATGAGTTCAAGAATGGGTACTCAGGGTCAAGGTGTTCGTGCTCTGGGGAAAAGGTTGTCGTGATCATCTCAAGGCAGTCGGTATTATCATCAGAAAATGACTCCTGGAACTCTGAATCATTGTCGCTTGAGTTGACAAAAACATTAGCATGTTTACAAAAGGCACCTTAGAACGTAGTCACTATCGTCTTGAGCTATTTTGAGGGTGGAGTTACGATCGCCGTGTACCTCACATACAACATGGTTTACGATTAGCACACGGGTTGTGCAATCCCATCGTAAACAATACTTCTGCATTTGTAAATACACAGAAATATGTTGTAAAATTCAAATTCAACTCATACCTGCCGTTTGATCTTCCTTTCTTTGATACTACCCCAATATGTCAGTATCTTGAACGCAGGACACCACTTCTTGATTTCCATTTCCCAGTTGAGAACAACACTAGTAGGAACAACAATGAGATGTGGCCCCCATACACCTCTATCACAAGCAAGATGAGCCAACAGGGCAATTGTTTGCATAGTCTTTCCCAGTCCCATCTCATCAGCTAAAATGCCATTCAGTGTCTTATCATGCATGGTAACAAGCCAGTCCAGTCCAATGTGTTGATACTCTCTCAGTTTGTGTTTCAGCAAGAATGGAACGGGTGTCTTCACAGTCGTGCTGTCTAGAGTGATACCGGTTGGTTGAAGCTGTTCAGCTTCAGCTGCTACACTGTTTAGTTCATCTGGACCCTTACCCTAAACACACAAATACTATAATGAATTACAAAGTGAAATAAATGCAATTGCCTCCACTGAACACATACAGCACTTTCTGCACTTTGTATTAACTGTTCTATGCCGTCCTTGACCTCAGAAGGTTCCATGCTGCTTTCATCTACAGCAATAAAGTCAGAGCTAACAGTTTTCCTAATTACACTCTAGATTTGGTGACAGTACATCATTACTACAAAAATTAATCTGACTGCTGAGATGAATACCAAAAGATCACTTTTACTGCAATCAGCATATCAAGACATAAATAGCAACACAAAGACGCCAACAAAAATCAAAACAAAGAACTGTACAGCCATCAAAGCAATGACATAGCATATAGTTCCAACCTGATTCGTCTTCCTCATCTTCAGATTCTGCTAGTGAGCTGACTTCTGCACTTTCAGATAAAGTCTCAGACGGAGGACCACCTTTTCCGTAAATCTTCAGTAATTCTTCTACTGGCATGGCACCTACACCAACACCATTAAAGTTGCAACAAGATGTATTGTGTAAGTTTTATTTTTGTCAGTACATGTAGTTGTTTTGCGTATGCCATAGACAGGAACTGTACCTATTTAGGTGTGATAAAAATACATCATTCATTACTCATCATTCATTTTTCCAAACGACTTCCACTGCCTCCTAACCATACATACCGTATATTTCTGCAAATTCTGCGTGCAAATGTTTAGTCCCATCCTCAGAGTCCCAACAAATCAAATCACTGTTGTGACACAAGTACATGTGTGACACTGTGTACCAGTAACTGTCTTCCTGGTTGGAACACAGAAACTTTTAACTAAATTCTCAAATCGCAGTAATTTAAGACCGCAGAAATAATCGGTTATACGGTAGTTTCTTATAATTTAGCTGTTACTAGTTAGTAATAGTAGCTGTCCCATGGCAGTAATAAGCTGTGCATCTACACTACAAGTTACGCTTCCATTGTGAATGCAATACTACTACACCACAAACTGACGTTAGGCAGCTTTTAACACTGTCAAACAGATGACAGTAAACCATAGCGTAATTTGCCCACATCTTTCAAACAACATAACAACCCATGACTTATATCCAGTATGTGCAACTAAAAATCAGCACAACCAAAGACAGTGAAGTGAGCCTAGGATAGCACGATAATACTCAGTCAATTACTATCTTCTTTCCAAAATCAATACAATTAGCACAAATCCTCTGATATAAGACACAATTCATGTGCACATGTACAAATTCTGACAATTAACTGTACATTAAGAGCACACCTTCTTCCTTCAAATCAGCTAGCTCTTTGTCGTGATCTACTGTGCCCTCTTCATTTTCTTCCTGTTCCATTGTATCTTCATCATCACCGCCTTCACCTTGTTCCATCTCCTCCGTCACAGTGAAGTCCTTGTCATCTGCTGCATCTTTTTCCGGCAATGTTGTGTCTTCAACAGAAAAGTCCCGAGACCTAGTCCTTGGACCAGATACACTTTTGGCTGCATCTGCACTCAACAGAACACAAATGCATATACACCATCGTAAAATGCAATCTGCAATAATGACAAACACATTTTGCATCGCTAACTCAGCTATACATGTATGATAGAAATTGTGCCAATTGCACAGAAATTCAGTCAGAGTAAGAAAACTATTTTCTCAAGCCACCACTGGCAATCTGTTCATGCAATAAAAATGATGTGATTTCTATTGGTAATGCAATTGAATACACCAATTTGCGCACTGACATCATCAGCAACATTACATGATCACATAGTGTTGTGATTTGCCATGTAAAGTTATTGATCTTCTAAACTCCCTTCTAAACTCCCTTTCGTTCATACCTACCAGTAGCCTATTGTGTGGTCCTTACTCAAACATGACAAAGACTAAGGTCAACTATAAACTTGCAGATGTGTCAATGCTTGAAAACATAAATTTCTTACTAATTTTTAGCACACGATCCCATCATAAAACTCTCAAAATCAGGTTGACAAATTTCACAGTCCGTTTCAAGTACATGTCACATTGCAACACTTACCTGTCTGACTGTCAGTCTCCATGGAAGGTTCTTGCTGGTCAACATCTTCATCTTGTCCCTCCGACTCAGACTCGTTGCTGGAATCTCGAATGACTGGTCGCGCAGGTTCAGAAAATACTTCTGGTGGAAGCAACTTCTTTAACTGATCAATATCAATATCAGCTTCCTTCTTCAGTAACATTAGTTCTGTATCATGTGCCAGTATGTCCTGATACAAACAACGACTGTACCTTTTAATACAAGCAATTCTACACAGAACAATAAGACTGCGTATCTAAGCCAGAAGACCAGTTGATTTCGGCCAGGAGAAATTGTTTGATGCAACAAAACACTACACACACCAGACATTGGATTCTGGCCATGAAAACTACTGACAAGCCACAAAGACATACAAACAATACTGAATCAGTGATAAATTGTCTCATAGCTGTAAGAAATACAGATGCAAAGAGTATGTGCACCCTTCCAAAAGTGATAGCAATGAAAGAGGAAGAAGATAATAGTTGACTAGGAGCACTAGGTTCTGACTATTGAATAGTTCCTTAGATCCTCGCTTCCTTCGCTTGAAAACTGAATGGATTTCAAACACATCACACAATGCTTCGGCGTTTGCAAAGGCTCAGAAACCACATGTTTAAACTCGAGGTCAAACAGCACAAAATCAACTTCTTATACTCCTTCTTAATTACAGAAGACTAAAAGCACAAGAAATGCACCAGAAATGCACCCCAGTAAATATTTATCATCATGCAATCACAAGGCCCAGTGTGCTTTGTGCAGCATGATAATCTATTACTATCAGATTAACATAATTATAACATTCTTTCAGTAATAATGAAATAACTCAATACTATACACAATATACTGTAAAGTATATAGTACCTGTTAGTTAAACATCCATCTGCTCTAACCTCATTTGGTGCTGCCTCTTCTTCCTTCTCAATTGTCGCCTCATCATCACTCTCACTTTCAGACCCATCCAAATCACTTCCACTGCCCGTCCTTGACAATGACCTCGATGATGTAGTTGTACTTAGAGCAGCAGATCCACTCATGCCTTCCACCAGCCAAGATGAATATTTTTCAGTCTGACCAACAATAAAGTTTAGGTGCATATCCAATGCCTTCCTACGCTTCTCAGCTAGCCGGCAATGTTGTTTGTATTGAACAATCTGACAAGCAAGAAACTTCACACAAATATTCTGACAAAGATTACGAGAACGTTTTTAACCTTTCCAACATTGCCCCAAAACTGTCGAATTTCCTTGGCAATATTGCTGGCAATTCGTTTCAGTCTAGCAACTTCTTCCTTTTCTGCTCGCTGTTCCTTTTGCAAACGTTGAGTATGCAGTTTCGATACAGAAGTTGCCAACTAGCAAAAGGATCATGAAATATACCATACCAGCAGATAAATCTACAATACCGTATTCGCCCTTAATACCGCCCATACCGAAATAACGCCAATGCCCGTATATATGCCCATGCGCGACAGGTCAGAACTTCCAGCCCGAAAAAACACCCATGCCCAACTATACGCCCATGCCCAAGTATAAGCCCGGAATAAACATGCGCAGACAAAACAAAATGGGTCCGCAGAACATTCGTCTCCGTCTGTGTGCGTTTGATGAGCTGGTGTCAATGTTGAGTGAGAGTGCTTGCCGCTAGACTCATGTCTTCGTTGCAATTACCGCCACTGATGCTCTTGACGGGCTTCAGTCCAACCACGTGTGTATAGTGTCTAGTTTCTGCGTGTATGTTGATGCTGAATGGATACCAGTACCTTAGATCTTCCAAATGGATAATTGCAAGCATTTGTGGTATTTCTGTCTTCAAGTATTTAGATGATGACTGGCCAGACGACAACATTTAGTAACCATGTATATGCCTAGAACCAAAATAATGCCTATGCCCTAGTATACACCCAGAAAAAAAGTGTTTCTTTTCTATATGCCCAGGGCGTTATTACGGGCAAATACGGTATGCCGCTAACTGCATGAAAACAAACATTTCATACAGCATCATGTATACCATAAATGCAAATTGTAGATCTCAATGTACATATCAGACTGAGAGTATAAAGAAATAGTCTTGGAAAGCGAGACAAGAGTCAATTTCAGTATATGGACTGACAACTATTCTTAAGTAATGATCTATATTCACAATCAACTTAGCAAAGTACTTTCCTGCAGTGCCAACAGAGAAGCAGAAAAACAAAGAAAAATAAATAGACAGACAGACAGACCAAAGACAACTAGACAGACAAACACACACACAGACAAATAAACCAACAGACAGATGTACCAACAGACAGACAGACAGACAGTTGTGTTTTGTTGCGACCTTGGTGGTCACTGGACATTCTTTTAGTTTATGATATGTGGATGTTTTAGTGTCAATTTATGAAAACATACTACCTTTGACAGACAGACAGACAGACAGATTGGGAGCTGGATCCAACATGAAACTGGATGTAGCACTTGCTCATCCTTGGAGCTCAGAAATATTCCATACATCTGCCACCACAGACAGCTGCATCAAGAAGAGAAGTAGAAAGGAAGGCCAGATACGACAGAAAGAGGTATCCAGGAAGGTTGACTGTAAAAGTAACTCCTCTGGTGCTAGAACATTTAGCAGATGGGGAAAGCAGGAAGAAGATCTAGACCGTGTGTGTGTGCGTGTGTGTGTGTGTGTGTGTGTGTGTGTGTGTGTGTGTGGTGTGTGTGTGTGGTGTGTGTGTGTGGCGTGTGTGTGTCAGTCTTCATGTATGTACTGGATGTAATGGACACGTAGATTAGCTACTGCTATGGTGCTATAGTTCATTCAAGAATATATGTATGGACAAATAGACACACAAACAGACAGACAGTCAGAGACAAAACCAGACAACAGGCAGACAGACAGACAGACAGACAGACATTCTATTTCTATCCTACAATCTACATACTCACTTTCACTTATACTTCACAAATTTCCATTCAACAAACGTTCGTTTACACATATCAACGCATTGTCCAAAGAGACTAACCTTCCTGGCAGCAGCTTTCTTCCATCGCTTCTCCTGAGCAAAATCAGTTGCCAACCACTGCATTTCTTCCAACAAATAATCCCAATGACTTTTCTTTCTAGGCGGCTCGTACACCTTCGGCAACCTCTTTGAAGACCACAGACCTTCCATCGTTAGTTCAGTCACACGTTTCAATACAGTTGCCTCTTGCTTCGCTTGCATTGCGATTTGTTCTTGTGATGACGGTCCACTTAAAACCGATTGAAGTGGCCGCAAGCCGTACTCAGTAGAGCTAGCGCCAGCGTTTCCTGATGCACCTCTGTCTCCATTAGTCACATTGCCTAGCAAACTGTCTTCATTGACGAACACATCATCTCGTTTCTGATGAAGTAGACTACCACTTGTTCCACCGGACGATGGCAAAGATGGCAGATCGTCTTCGTCCAGTCGGTTTTGTGCCATAAACTCCTCTAGATGCTTGTTTGGTCGCCGTTTCCACGCAAGGAAATCCATCATGTTGCCTCCCGTCTGAAGAAAAAACAGTTCCTGCAGTTGAATGTTGTATTCGTCCCGAACTTTTTTCATACGCAACAAGCAGTGTTCAAGTACGCGTCGTTGCAGGTCGAATTTGTATTGCTCTGTACCAGCCGCCATTCTCTATCCGGGATATTGAAGTCTGCAAACTATCTTGACTCTAGCTAATCCACACGAATCGTGTACATCGGGCAATCACTAAGGCAGTTACTAATACAATACTATCTTCCTGGCTGTGGTAGAGCTGCGAACACGGGTTAGCATTGATGATCGATGTTTCGCAGCACCGTTCCAAGTGTTCGTTCAAGGAGCATGCGCCGTAGAAACAGCGAAGTGAGATGCTGTGAGTTCCCGGACCCAAGTTGCAAACCACACGAATTATGTAAGAGAGTCAACCAACGGTAGATAAAAAGGTCAGACCTGTGATGTCATAGTTACCAGAACAAAGTAGACTGGCATTTGTGTATATCCGATCCATTATATCTAGTTTTTTAGTTCAAAACCGGTGCACTGATACATGCACAGTCACTATTAGTGCAATGTGGCTGTTGTGTGCGTACTAAAAGTAGTCTAGTTGTAATGATTCATTGATATCGATATAAATGACTGTATACAGTCAAGGGGATCTGAACATCTGAATGTTACAATACAGTCTACATTACCTAAATAATTAACAGTCAGTATCAGTAGGGTGTAATTAAATATTATGTTAACAAATCTCCGCCAGAATATTAATCAAACCCTATATTAGAAACATTACAGTAGTTTTGTTTCTATTTGTAGCTTTAATTAATTAAAAGAATAAGAATCTTAGAAATCATAGCTCTACGAAACAATCTGTTAATTATCAGTAAGTCTCTTTGATAATTTCATAACTAAAGTTTGTTGACAGAATTTGTTTACTGGGTGCAAATAGTCAAACGATGCCAATTCACAACACAGACTCTCCACCATCTGTACAGGTATCATGTCTATTGCACAAGCTGTCAATTTACCGAGAACCATTTGATCGGTGCGAGCTGATTCCAGGATCTCCCCCAACTTCTGTTGGCCAAAGGCTACAGATACTGACGACAAAGAAGCTACCACCAGCATTCTTTGATGGCCAGCCATTTCCTGTCTTAGCTGAAAGAGAGAATGTAATGCACTCCTGTCTTCTGCCAATTGTTGTCTCTTTTCGATTACAGTTTCTTCCAGGACTTCTGTGACAACAGAACTGGATATTATAGACAATGCATCATGCAGTTCCTTCAAATCCCGAGTAAGTTGTGTGCATGTCTTGTCCACATCATCAATAAACTCGTTAACTCTAGACATTTGCTGCTTAAAATCAGCAGCTGACTCTGAATGTTGTAACTGTTGTCTTAAGGCTGCTATAGATAAAGATCGAGCAACACCATTTTGAACAAGCCCTGATTCATCTACGTTTCTCGAAGCATCGAGGGCTAAATCTGACTGTACCTCTACTGTATTTTTGTAAAGTCCATTCATTGCAACAACATCAAGGCTTTCCACAGCATGTGATTGATGTAGTTGATCTGGCAACAGTGAAACAGGTAGTCTTTGGTATTGGTTCTCATTTTCTTCCTGATCTGCCTTCTCTCCTGCCTTGTTGACATCAGACACAGAGTCAGTAGTAATTTCAGGCACTTCTATTTCAGCTTGCTGAGATTGCTGCAATGCTATAGGTGCTACCACAGAGTGGAAGGGTTTTTCATTATGAGCTTGTGCATCAACTTGTACCTCTCTGTGTATGCATTCATATAAATGTTGTTGTGATGGGCCTGCTCCAACAGCTGAATCATCTTCAACGAACACCACATGAAAGATAAAGAATTGAGATTGCCATGCTGTAATGTCACATACAGTATTCAGTTCAGACACATCCAAACCTTTCTCCACTAGCTGTATCAACAGTGTATTTACATTGTCTACAGATCTTGTATAACGTTGAGAAAAGTATCCGAAAGGAATGTTACTAGAAGCTCTAATGTAAAGCATGGCAATATCAGGTTCCAATGTGTTTCCCCCAAGAATGTGAGATACAACCAACCCAATAGCATATGAATGTAGAAATATCTGGGAAAGAGTCAGTTCAAACTTCACATCCAATTCCATAAGAATAGACTTGCCAATCTCCATTAATGTGTGCGCAACACATGAATCTGACCAGTTAGCTTCCCTAGTAATTAAGACCTTATACATGTCTTCTTTCACCTGTTTCCACATATGATAGTGTTGTGATGTTTCTTGCATGACACCCACTTGATCAGCTAGGTAGTCAACACATTCAATAGCGTTTAGAATATCTTCCTCGATTAAATTCTTCATAGCATCAGGAGTACGTGCAATCAATAACTCGATACGTGATCGAAAATTGTATGCAAGGTGAGCAATCAAAAGCCGATTGTTATGTCCTAAACAAACAGCCCAAACTACATAAAGCAATTTACGAAAATTGTTGTCCAAACTTGGTTCTTAGTATTTGTGTGCCACATTGCTGTAATTGTGATGTGAGATGCATATGCAAACTCACCAAGTTCCCTTAGCTCTTCTATATTTGGGCACGGCAGCACTGATAGCTTCTCATCTGCTACTAAACAAAATGTCTGTAATGTTGGAACATTCGATTGGAGGTCTACAAGGTACAGCTCACGGCTTGGCAGACCCATGTCCTGTGACATAAAACACTGTCATACGACTATTAAGACAACATGCCCTTATACAATCACTAGTCAAAAACCAGTTGTTCCTCCATGCATTAGTCATCGTGAGCCTTGATTCTGTTAAACACATATAAATTGCTATACCTCAAAGCCTATTAGATAGAGTAGTTGCCGACATGAGCTTGTCTCATAATCTACAGCTCGTGCATGGAAATGACCTAAACATAATGCAAACAAACAGTCTACTCTTACGATATATATTTCAACGTAAATCTTTAACATGGAAAACCTCAGATATACATGTAATTGTTCTAACAATATCAGGTACATCTGTCAACATTTCTGTTCAATGTTACAAACAAGGCTTAATTAAAGGCTTAAGTTAATTAAAAGGCCTAACCATCTTGCCGCTTAATAAATTTATTTTTTTATTAACATTACACCAACAGTAATCCTCAACCTAGCTATGTTCAACTAAAACCACAGAACACATGTGATAAATGAACAGAATATGTGCACTCCTCTATTTTCTTGTGTTCGGACAGCAGTGAATGTCTACCGGTACCGTGTACACATTTGTACAAAGTTTTGAGTGCGGTGACAACGCTACTCTCTAACTTACCTATGTTTAGACTAAATCCGACTCCAACAAGTAATGCACTTGAGACAGTAAATTTCAGGGTCTTCAACAGCATGCGAAACGGATGAAGAGCGCTATGTATCTGTAAATTATCCTGCAAAGAGAACAACCAACTGTAATCACCATTTCATGACGGCAAGATTTCTATGCGCATCTCACCAGAGTTTCTCGTATGACATCATAACATGCCACGGCCATGTTGCTACGTACCATGAATCTGCGCATGAGCAAACAAAGTCCCCAAATTTTGGTACATACTGTAGTGCACCTACTGAATCTCTGTAGATATATTGAAATACAACATCTAGGTTTCTCGGTCATACATTGATGTTTTCAATGTTGATCTCTAATATTGATCACCGGTACCACACTGACCAATTGCAAGTTTTAGACTTGGTATATATATAATAGAAAATTAAACCACACACCAAACAATTGCGCGGATTCCTGTATATCTACAGCACAGTAGCACACACTGTTTAGTTTTGAGTCGATCACACAAATGAATCACCTGACAATATTGTAAAAATCTAAAGTTAACTTTGCAAAGACTAGTGCAGCATTAGAAATTATTTTAGCTAATCGATGCTTAATCCAAGAGCTGAACAGATTGCAATCACGATTTGACTTGGATCAGCTTGCAGACTTTCTGAAAAAGGCTCAGCAACTCTACCTCCACTTCTCTCATTCCTTCGTCCTTCTCCCAGCTCTGTTCCTCTACTTGTTGCATCAAGCTTCAATCGGTGAAAGAGGACAATCAATTTTTTCAATATTTCCTGTTCTACTTGCTTCTTTTCAAATTCTACTACTAATACAGAAAAGACAGCTGAATGCCTGGTATATCTCAAGAAACCAATTTCCAGATCTTTACACTCTTTTTCCAACTGCTTGTTTCTACCATCTAAGTATTGAGCAAAGAAATTCAATCTCTGTTTGATACGTTTGACTTGTGCTACATTTTGTGCACACAATAGCTCATCGTCGATCTTTGCAGCAATGTGTTGTACTTGAATATCAATCCTATTTCCACTCTGGTCAGTTGAAGTAACTGTCGGGATGCTAATTTTACATGCAGTCGACTTCTTAGCACTTGCTCCCTCACCAAATTTGTTGCCTGTTGTTTTAAGATCTTTTTCATGTGTTGGCAGTTGGACAACGTTAACCTGAGAATATGCTTCATATTCAACATAGTCAGGTCGAAAATAATATATGAAGTTTCTTGACATCCAAACCATTGTACGATACAGTTCTCTCAAGTCATCCAAACTCAGTTGCTTCTTGAGACCAGTAAGCATGACCTGTCGTGCTTCAGATGACAATTTTGTGTAACGTTTTCCGAACCAAGAGTTTGGGAGTTTCTTTGACACTTCTAGATAACTGTGAAAAGTACCAAGTTTTGGCATCTCACCTGACTGCAGGACACCACAGAGTAATGCCACAATATGACAATGCATGACAATGTAACTCAGTGGCTTGCTGACTTTTGTAGCAACTTCATGAATGATCCACCCTACTGTGTCACTTAAAGCATCTCTGGCTATACCATATGGCCTCACAGAATTGGGATTATCCACAAACTTCTTGGCTGCTTCCTTGGCAAATACCCATGATGCATGCAATTTACTTTTAGCTGCCATTATATTGAGCTTGCGAGTCAGATACTCTACACTAGCCATAGCAGCAAAAATGTCCTCTCTCATCATACGCATCATGTCATCTGAAGTTGCCATAGTAAACAGTGTCAGTCGGAGACAGTAATTGTATCCAAGGTAAGCGACTAATGATGGGATACTACCTATAAAGAATTACACATGTTTATAATACTATGACACAGTCATCAACTCATCAAAAGTTTCCATTAAATCACAACACACACACACACACACACACACACACACACACACACACACACACACACACACACACACACACACACACACACACTACAATGACACTTTAATTTAAATCTTCAGTAAACCCTCATGCAACAAATGCTCCAATATAGAGGCACAACTACTAACAAGAAACATCTGGCAACATGACACAAACGTTTCAAACAGAAAATCTGTCTACTGACATACACACATCGAAATCTGTAAAAAATTTCACTAAACAAGAGCCCACAGCACACATATGCAATACAGTTTGACAGGCACAATAATATTATGTGCACATGTATACTTAAAATGTCTATCTCAATAGAACTATATCACTCATAAATATGTATGCTAAATGAGCAATAACAATGAGCGTATTCCAATGACCAGTCATTGGTCCAGCTACAGAATCGGCTATCCACAGCGGTATTACTGTAACCCTAGCGCATGCACACTTGGGTTAATTAATTGCAGCACATCTGTGGCAGCATGTACAGACATTCATATACTACACAATCCCACAAACTGGAAGTTGGCATCTAGCTGTTCATAAATGTTCATCCATACAAACCATAGCACTACATTGAGATATTTACATGGATCTTACTAAAACCAAAAAAAACAGTTTTAACTTGTTGTTCAATTAAACACAACAACAAAGTCGGTAGCATCCAAAACATAAGCATGGCTGGTTAAATCACACCCATTACAGTAAAATAAATAAACTCATGATCACAACATAATATGCCAAGTTAGCTAGCAAACACAAAAACACAGAGGAAACTTAGCGAAGTAAGGCATACTGATGTCCCTCAGCTGCCTGACACCTGGACACGGATTAGATGCCAACATCAATTGAACAAGGCCATGAAAGTTCTGCATTGCTGAGATTTGCTTGCTGAGTTCAGACTGTTTCCTTCTAGAAGGCCACTCAGTTATCTGCACAAACACATCTGTGAAGTATTACTATAATTGTCATAGTAGACAAAGTGACCTCTGATGTTGGTTCAATTGCCATGAGCTTCAGAAGATGACTAACAAGCTTTCCATCTTCATAATCAACAGCAAGAACATTCATCTCAACTAAACAAAATTAGTAACACTACAACAATATTTCACACATAGAAATAATTTGCGACTTTAAACTAGTCTCCCGTACCCAGACCCCTTACCGCCGCATCATACTTCTATTTTTGCCCAGAAGTATGACGTGGTGAAAAGGAGTCTGGCTACGCGAGACCAACTTTATACGCAAACATCTAAGACAAAACACAAGATCTGTAAATTTATTAAACAGTGAGAAGTTAGATAGAAGACACACTCCTGCCACATATTAATAGCAACTACCAGCAAGCACCAAATTGTTCCTGTAACATCACTAGATCTAGTAAGTGTAAATGAAAAAATGAAAATCTTTCTACAGATACATTAGTTTGGCAAATACCTCTGGTTCTCGATCACTAACTGGACGTATACAGTAAAATATTAGTACATGTAGCTAAAATTTTAAAATGTTAGTACGTGTGAGCTCTTAAAAGAAAGTATGTTAAAGCAAGCTTTTCATCAAACAGGCATCGTTGTGAGTGGTGTGTGTGTGTGTGTGTGTGTGTGTGTGTGTGTGTGTGTGTGTGTGTGTGTGTGTGTGTGTGTGTGTGTGTGTGTGTGTGTGTGTGTGTGTGTGTGCGCGCGCGCGCCTATTACTTTAGCCTGTAAAGTGTATGTGGCAACACTAGTCTATGCAAAACATGTAAAGTAACAAGGAACACAGAACAAACATCACCTACGTGTATTCAACCCTCCACCGGTAGGCGTTTCCATCAGCTGTTCGATCCCAAAGTCGACAGACCTCATGAAGAGTCTGAAGACACATGGTGCAACAGTATTCTTAATCTTCGTCTACTCAAACAGCAATCGTCACACGACATATAGCCAAACACATCAATCTGCACAGCGCCCTGTTTCATCTCTCCGGCAACTCGATTCTAAGTCCTAAAGGGGCCCTCTAACAGCGAACTGACACTCACAGCAGCTGAAACAACATTGCGCTTATGTTCCGCAAAAGGGTCGTCTTGTTCCATCGAGGAGGTCCGACTAGCTACGGGATTGGTAAGAGAAGTTCCTTATCCCGGATGTGCAGTCTTCTGCAGCACGTGTTCTTTTTTCTGCCTACCGCACAGTTCTTACCTTGGTGTGAGGTCTACAAAGTCTTACAATTGCTAGTACAGTAGATTCAACTGTGAAAATCTAAACTGCGTGTACAACTTGACCTTGTGTTCTGCAGATTTGTTGTTGGCGAGCGAAGCGAGCCTCGAGCTCTTTGTCATCTCAATTAAAGGTCGCGATATATCTCTGTGCAAAACAGAACAAGCTACAGCACTTACGCTTAAGCACTAAAATATTGGTCCAAACTATTACTACTCTACTAACTAAAATACATGGCACATAGAAAGGAATATACTAAAAACAAGAAAGACATTCATACTGAATTCAACCATACCACCCCTCCTTAGCAATAAGAGGCAAGCTCTCGAGTTTGCACTTAAGGCGTTCCAATCGATTTTGAAGAATACCATTAAATTTCACATAACTGACTTCAATGGCAAATGTCAACTCCGACCGAGCAACCTCTTGTAGTCGCTACAATACAAGCCACTTGCCACAACAATGGCTAGACGGTCTTTGATAGCCTAACCTGTATACCAAAAATCTTGATACGATCACTGAATGACCAAGCCTGAACTCCAAAAGCATTTGTTTCAGTATCTTCCAACTCACTTTCAGACCAACCCGTTAGATATTCAAAACTAACACCAGCCTAGAGGATACTAACAGTCAAACATGACCACAGAATCAATCAAGAAACCTGGAATTGCACCTTCTCGGCTTTGTCAACATTCTGAATTGATAGTTTGACAGTCAAATCAGAAATGGTACCGTTAGGGTCAGATAACTGATACTTACAGTAGACCATCAAGACATTACAGAACACCCTACGATACTCAACAACCACTTGAATCTCTGGTGCATGTGGCACCTGCAATGGTATTGGCGCTGGCACCTCTATGTCAGTCAAAAACAATCAACAACAGACGTCAACTTTACTTCACACCCAATTACAAAAGTAAACATACCATACCTAAGCAGGTGCGAATTTTCTTAAAGTTCTTAATCCCAACATCATGTTCAACTTGTACAATGTCAGAAAGAGACTGCCCCTTTGGATTCTGATAAACAAGAGTAGGTTTTGTGTCACGTACTCTTCCGTACATCCCCATTTCTTTACATTTCTTCTCAACTTCTAAACATGGGTGTGTAATTTAAAGATTAACTCAATGCATGTAGTACACACCAATACAGACAAAGTACCTTCTTTCGTATCATTCATGACTTTAACAACTTCTTCGCCAACCTCACTAGGAAGACTTGTTTTTGCTGCCTCTGTGAGTTTTGCAGCCAAGAGTGATGTAAATATGCTGTTCTTGTGACACCCATCAGCAATCTCGTAAGTCTTCCTACTAGGAAGGCTAAAGAAATCACACCATGAATGCACATCCAAACTAAGTAGTTTGTGTCAAACATTACAGAGCCAATGCCCTAATAGAAAATGCTGACAAAAAAATCACAAACACAATATAGCATATTATTATATTATATCATTATATTATTACATATTATAGTAGTACAAGACAAGAGACATACCAACTTGAAAAAGTCAGTACAGTTTCAGACTGTTGCAACGAAAGTACATTCTTTCGTTGTTGACTCACGCTAACAAATCAGTTTACAAATAACAAAGACATGTAACCACATGAAAACTTGAAGTCAACCTACAGTCGTACTCGACAACAGTCAAGAATAAGCAGTGACAAATCAGCTTTACAGCATTGCAGTTCATAAGCTATTCCTTCAGCACGAATAGATTTCCGGATATCATTTTCATCATCAGCATCAACAGGCAAGAGATACTGTTCATTATTTGCTTGAAAACCATGTCCAGCATAATAGAAAACAGCATATACCCCTTTTTTCACCAAGCCATAAAACAGTTCCAGTGCTGCCATCATTTCAAACAAATTTAGATCTACAAGAGTAATTGTTTGAAATTTGTATTCGTTCTTCAAAATAGAAGACATAGTGTGGACATCTGCAGTTGGCAACTTCAGTGACTTGTGTACTGATGAATTATCATACGTTGCATTTCCAATCAAAAGTGCAACCTTGCCTGAACAACAATCATACTAACAACCCATTTAACACAGACTATAAGTCATCCACCTCACCAGAAAGTGGAAAACCTGAAAATACACAAAGTTGCATTACAAACAAACTCTTCGTCCCTAATGTTCACTCCGATGCCTACTTCTAGCTCTGGATATTCCCCTTGCTGCTTCTTGATATTTTGGTTCATCTGAGATAGCAAATACCACCTAAACAACTTGGGACATCAACTAACACGTTCCACTTACTCACCAGATAAATGAAGAACAACAGGTTTTGAAGTTTCTTCAAAGTAATCATCATCTTTCCTAACTTTGCAGACATACTCACCATCATGATAGTCTCGAACTTGCTGAATTTCATAACAGGATTTTGTAGCTGCTGGAATGGGCTTTCCTTGAAAGTACCATTGGTACTGAACATCAACACCCGTTTTAGTGGTACACATAAAGTACAGCCGTTCTCCCAACTGAATACATGTAGTAGTTGCTTCAATCCACGATTTCTGTTCATGGTCGTCCTTGTTACAAACCACTTTAGAAATTACCTTCAACTCTGTAAACAATACATAACAGTAAATTAGAAATCTGAAGCAAATTTAGTGAGGCTTACGTTTCTTAGCCGGCAGCTTTAGCATGGCAGGACGGCTAACAGAAAAATCACCTCCAATGGTAAAAACGCGACATGTGTATATCCCACAATCCTCGTCATTAACAGCTCGTATGCCATATGTACGTTGTTGATTGCTCAGTCGGATAACTTTGCCTTTAAATCGCCATTCATAGTTTAGCCCTTGCACATCCCCATCATAGACCGGATGGCCTGTTGTAGATTGTGCTACACATTTTATTTCCACATTATCACCACGAACTGGATCAGACGGTATCCCGAGACATGGTTGTGTTAGAAAGCCTACCCCGAACAAAGAAATACATAAACTTAATCAACATTCAGCATTTCAAGCCTTACAACCATGCGTGCAAGAAGACAGGCAACAAAACCGACAAACAAGCAAACAGGCAATAGTAGTAGTACAATACCTCCTTGCTCAGTGTAGCAGCCTCCAAGCAGTGGCCTGTTCTTTTCATTCTAAAGTACACAAGAAGGCTAAAAATTATACACAAGCAACTCTCAAAAAGCAAACAGACCGATGGATATTCATGACTTGAGACCCACATTACAAGAGCTGGACAACTATCTTTGTTCAAATGTTTAGCATGTTCTTCTCCATCCTGTTTTGTAAAGATGGACAGAAAGACCTCCTCAAAACACTTTATACTTGCACAAGCCTCGATAGAATGGCGCTTGCAAATTTGAAGAGCACATTGTCCATGCTGGGTGGATTTGTTTCTCCCATCGGCTGAAAAACACCTGGAAAGTCGATGAAATATCCATCGATAGCTAGACTGCATCCACACAGCAGTCTCTAGAGTAAGCTGCAAACCATGCATGCCAGTACCCTTTATATCATCAACAGCATAAAGAATAAATTGAAGAGCTTCCTGGCAAACATTTGAGACTCTACTTTGACATCTAAAGGAACTGACCCTCACAACAGTAATCATAACTTTTCCATTGGCTTCTTTCAAGTCGATGGCTAACGGTTCATGCTTCTCACAAGGTTTGCAGTTGATCAGCAATAGGTCATAATCGTAATCAATGTGAACTCGTGCAAAGTATCGATAAATCTCAGGACAGAGCGGATATTTACCAATACACCTAACTACCAGTTGGTTGTACAAAGCATCAGGAATCCAGCACGTCAATGAGCTGATGTAAATTGGTTTGACTTCTGCATGACGAGGATCAATATCTTTTCTTGCCACAAACAATTCCCAGTCTGGATCTTCTGCAACCAGTGATGGAGCAACAAACTGTGATACTGTCATTCTGGAAGTAGCAGTTGAGATACTAGAGCGATATTGGGTTAGCTGACTAAACGCTTGGATATATGCCACTAGCAAACTAAACATTTGAAAGAGGTCAACAAGAAAAGTTAGCTCTGGTTTCGATTCTGCTAATAGTTTTTCTTTGCTATTCGACTGAGGAGTGGTGAGAATATTTTCTATAAAAGAGTACTGCAAGATACCAGTTTTGCTTACTTTTTCCCACGCATCATTATTGGGATCAGATAACCATACTGGCAATTTGATGCGAATAATGCTACGAAAAGCTCTCACAAGCCAATCAGGATCAATAACAACTATAGTTTCAAGCAAGCGACTCTCTGGACGATACACGACCACTCCCATATCATCAAAATGCTTTAGAGCAATGTCAACATGCTCTGTTCGAACTTGATGTTGTTGTGCAAGGTCAACAACTTCCTTCAAACTAAGATACTTTGATACCTTCCTCCTTTTGTACAATTCCAGTTCAAGTAAGATCCAAGAAAATGCAATCAGTTGTGTTGTGTTTGGTTGCTCCATTGCTAACTGCACAATACGCTTTCTGATTGCAATAAATTCTCGCTCTGATCCAGGAATTGTCTTGAAGTTGTCAACAAAAAAGAACATGGGGTCACGTAAGTGAGCTTTATTCCTCCCATAAGCTTGTTGCATACCATCTGAAATATGCAAAGTCTGCGAGTCTACTTTTGTTCCATCTGTTTGGCATTGTTTTTCTGTTGAAACTTGGGATTGTTCTTCCTCTTTCACAGCATTAGTTTGATATTTTGGATCTCCAACAAGTTCATACAGAATCTGCTCTTTCTTTTTCATAATTTCAGTCATCAAAAAATCATTTGAAGGACAGCTCAGAAAAAGTTCATCCAGTTTGCTCCCAATAAACATAACAGATGGAAAGCGACGAGTGACCAAATTGCCACTCTCTGTTGCAGGTACATGGCCCTTTGTGCTAGTAATAGAGATCATCCATGTTTTGAAATAGTCAAGATTAGTATATGAACTAATCCTGCTTGTATCTATCAAAGCCTCAACACCATCCACACATAACAGCACCTTTGCTATATCTTCGAGATGCTTAGTCAAGTCAAAAATAATAGCATACACTCCAGTATCAGACAAAAAATAGACATGGCTGTTATAGTGCAGTGGTTGACCAGCAAAATCAGAAATTCTGAGCAATAAGTAACGGTCTGGTGCATCCTTAAGATCTTCTAAATTGCCACTATGAAGCTTCTTTAATTCCTCGCCCACAAGTCTTTCCATACGAGGGGTCAGTGTTGGATACTGCTCTTGTATTATAATTGACTGTAGAGAAGAAGCGCCATTTGCCAACTTTGTACCAAGTGCTTCCTGGTGATTGAGTGAAGTCGTCCCACCTAAATGTTGTTGATTATTCTCATCTGTCTCTCCTTCTGGTTGCTGAACAACTTGATGTGGTGCAGCCACTTGTATTTTCGTCGCCTCTTGCCTTTGTTCTGTTTCTCGGACTTTTTCAGCAATAAACCTTGCCTGCGCTCTTTCAATGATTTCGATCTCATTTCCAGGATCCGGAATGACAAATTTGCAGTCACTGTCATCTAGATGACACTTCACTAGAGTGAATTCAATGCCATCTGTACTACTAGATGAGACCTCAGATGGGTTTTTTCCTACAACTGCTTGAACAAACGTGCTCTTTCCTGATCGATCCTGGCCCACAACCATGAGAGGTGCTTGACGAATTCGGACATAGCCACCTGTCTTCATGGCATCATAAAAAGCCTTCCTTGCTATTGGGCCACGAGCAATAATTTCAGGTGGAGCATTAAGAATGCTTTGTAGATAGAAATGCTCCTTTTCTTTTTCTTGCAAGCCTGAGGGAGCTAAAAAAAGCATTTTTCAGTCTAATTCTGCAATCGTTAGATATAATGCTTTAGAGGTAGAAATTGACATAACATACCCACTGCTGAAGTCTTAACAATAATCTAAATAATTGACCCGTCATATGAAGACCCACAAAAACCCTGAACTCGCATGCTTACAAATCAAACAGCAGCTATCCACGTATAAAGATTATCTCAGATTTAGTGATGGAACTTAGCAGCTACAGTAGACCCTCACATATCCGACCCTTTTTGCAAAGCGGATATGACATCACAAGCCCGTTGCGCAAGTGCAGTGACGACGACCAGTAATGGCAACAAAAGATATGAAGGCTTCTAAGATTAGTTTGGTGATTATAGTTTGCATATAGTACTGTACACATATTACGTCTTCGTGCAATCATTTTATCACTAGCATATTGTACATGTTTCAGAGTTCAGACTATGTAGCTACTGGGACTCAAAGCAGACTGGAACTCCGAGGTATGGTTGAAACTACGGTGCTTTGATTATCCCTTCTTTCACTTATCCAAGCCCTATTCTTCCGTGGCTTGCCCATAGGGGGTCGGATATGTAAGGGTTTACTGTACAATAACAGTTAGAGTAAACTGTATCCCATACTAGTACTACGGTATCCGTAGGCGCCTCGCGTTCGTGAGTAACACTTCCAACGGAGCTTTCAGACCGCCTACTGAAACGCCGAGTCCTAGCTAGACAATACGTATTTGTTGAAACCCTAGCTGTCATGAAAGTAAATCTGCAAACTTCCTAGTAATTTAGATTACGTATATAGGCCTGGTATAGGTAGCCGTCGTTTTGCAATCGTGATCAAGACAATTGAAATGTACAGTCTAGGTATGCACTCAGTTCCGTTGTAACGACAGTGGTATGGTATTTACTGACATAGAAATTGATATCAGCAAACATTGACTATCAACAGTGTTAGATGCAGCACAGTGTAGTAAAGGATTGATCATGCTGTAAGTATGGGACGTGTGAATAGTTGATTGTAGGTAGCATTCAACTCCTGAAGGTATTTCTTAGTTGTCGAGTACACACAGTCCCTGGCTACAATACAAAAGGATGGGGCGACGGAACTCTATGAAGCATTTTCTCCGCCTTTTGGTCACTTGCACGAATCGTTCTTAGACTCATCTGTAGTCGGACACGGAAACGATTTTTTAAGGTAAGTCCTATCATGAAACGTGGTCGTGGGGAGAAGAAATTTGAGATTTGTGTGTACACACACACACACATATATATATATATATATACCAAAAGCTCAATGGAGACCCATATAGGACCACACCCATTTATGTTGTGCAACCCGGATTAGAAGCCTCGCTACACTCGGCAATAAACACTAAACCTCAATGAAATTAGTGTAAGTTACTAAACTTAGAAAAAAGAACAAAAATGTAAAGTAGTCAGAACTTGGTTGCCGGCTCAGTGACAAGACTATCATAAGTTATTGAGCAGTTAATGCCAGTTGCTGAAGCTCCGCCAGCAACTGCAGATTTTTCAAGCAGTGTTGTTGCATAAAAAATTATAGACAAGCTACCTACGGTAGACTACCTCTTCCTCATCACAAACATCTTCTCTATCTGTGGTGCTAAAATAAAAATTTATAGCGAAGAAACAAAGCTAATCCTCTGAGCATTGTTTTTTGGCAGCCATGTCTACATAATAGTCAATAACCATATGCCTTTCACAACATGTATTTTGTTGTGTATCCTCGTACTCCCAGACGACATGCAGATTTTCGATACACTTTATTATGTGCATGTTCGTGTATGCCATAAGTTCTATGTTCCGAGTAAGGTATATATAGAAGTACTTGAATGTCCTAATAACATATGATAATTACCTCACCAGCATGAGGTAGAGAGAAACTTGGATCGCTGACTTAGACAAGCAAAGAAGAAACAAAAAATAGTGCATAGAGCAACAAGATGCTGTCAAACTCTTACCTTCACTTTTCACTATTGCAATGGCAACTGAAATGCTGGTAGCCGAATCAACTCGATTTGTAGCCACACAAAAATAATTCCCTGGAGTATCCACATCAACTTCATAAGCAGTAGCTCCTTCTATAGCATACTCTCCACAATACCACTGTAACTGAGGAACAGGTTTGCCATCTGCTCTGCATGACAGCGTAACTTTCTTGCCAAGAGGACAGTAAATTACAGATGGGCCGGGTTGCTGAGTAATTTTAGGAGCTAGATACATACAGAAAACAAGTTCACAACATGCACTGCTCACCAATTACCTTTACAGGAATATCTTTTAATAGTTAATTAATTAAACCTGTTTGCCTATGTTCTACAGTATTACCCGACTAAGATATATTACATCTAGCTAGACCGTCTCCACGTACATTATTCATTAATAAACTTAAATTCTTCAAACATATCCTCATTATATACTTGTAATACTAGAATTAAGTGAAGAGTTGAGCAGCACAGTGCAAACTTCAATTCCTCGATAGGCTAATACCAATAAAACTACGTATAAACCAAGTTGGTATATCTATTTCACAACAGAAATAGTTCTACACAATGCAAGAGATGTTCATTCCAGCCCCCTGTCTAGACAAACAACACAACATTAATTAAATCAACAAGTCTGCCTCTACTGCCTCAAATTGAACCATTATCTCTAGCCCCATTTTGTCCTAACTGTACACATAGACAAGAAAAAAGTTTTTTAGTCTTGGTGATCCCAGAGATGAGTTACGCTTTTCTATCCATCTCAATTGAGATGAGAGCTGCAACCACTAAAAAAAATACAAAGTCCTGACTCTACACTAGCTCTTTAATTAACCCTCTACTTTTAGCGAAATTAAACCACACCTAGAGAACACGAAGAGATCATTACGCTAGTCTAGAATTCTACAACCTTACACTAGCTATAGGATTGCACAAACCGAGAATGTACAACTACAGAACAATACCTACCTTCAAATTTAGGTAGAAACGCCAGAGCACTTCTAAGTGACGATCTGCTGACGAAAACTTGCCTGACAGTTGCTACAAGTTTAGCATTGGTAGCCGTCTTTTGTCTTAGAATATCGAATAACTTCGCAGTCTGCTCGTTAATTTTTACTTTCTTCACTTCATTGACATCAGCTGGAGTAAGTACTCCCTTATTCTGAAGTAGAATAGCTGCTAGCTGTGACGGAAAGGCGCTGAAGAGTTGGTGATTCTGTTTAAGGCCACTAAAGCAAGCACCCAGGGCTTCCGACTGCCAGCTCTCGTCCGCCATCGCTCAATACCGAATCAGCAAACAAAATCTCCTAGACAACGACATTAGAACGATTTATCTTGCGTCTCTTAATTAATTAAACAGGAAGTGTTGCTACACATATATACAGAAATGGAAAACGACGATACTGAACATGCTCCACGCAACCAATTTACTAAAGATCACGTCTAAAAACGTACAGTGTCTCGTCTTTCGAAATCTGCTCTGCAGTCTGGCGTCTCTCTGCACGTCTACGCATGCGTAAATAAATGGCAAAGTGAAATGTTAATCTAATTTGTTAATTAAATATTTTGTATGTTTATTATAATTTGTATATTTGGTACGTTGTCATTATATTTTAATTTTATTTTTGGGCGGTTACTCTGATTAATTTTTCCATGAGCGCTAGAGCTAAGCACTAAAGACGGTATATTTAATTACTTAATTAATTACTAGCAGTGTCCATTTTCCACAATAAAAATTTAAAACTTTGGGGGAGGGGAAAACCGGGTACCGACAATTAATTAATCAAATTTGATGGGAATCTCCAATTCCAAATGAGGTTCAGTCTAATTTGAACCACCAGAGAATGTAAATTTGCTACATCTCAAAGACCTGAAACAAAGTACATACGTAAAACAATAATTTAGAAATGTAACCCTTTCTTTATTCATTTCTGATTATCATACAAATCTTACTATTAATTAAAAGATATTATGGGCGTGATGTCAGTTCTATGTAGTTATAGCAGTATGGCGGTCTGTGCATGGGTAAGCATTTAAAGTAATCAGTTTGTTTAACAAAGTAAATATGTGAAATTAATTAACAACAAAGCAAAAATATTGCAGCACATTGCATATAAATATGTCATATATCATATCATTACAACACATGCAGTTTTGCTTCACATGAAACTTGTCGGTCAGTTTGCTCTCATGGGCATGGGAAGGCGTATCAATATCAGTAGTATGCACCCCGTATTTCTGCCACTTTCTGCATGAAATCAGAGTGGCTAGCAAAGAGGTTCAGCTCATGACCAATATCAGCCCAGAACACCTCGGCTGCATCATCACCAGCTTTCAAAGTGAATTTCTCAAATGCCACACCAGTGTCGTCATGAAAGTTAATGGCCAATGTCTCTGTCCAAGCATTGTCTGTGTTACGTGGATCATCCACATAACCTTCATAAATCTATGGAAATGTACAATTACACAAGATCGTTGCATTAAAACTGTCCTAACTTAACCTTGTCACCATGAGCAAACAGTTCAGTAACCAAGGCTTTAATCTTGAGGCGTTCATCACTGCTGACATCTAAGCTGCTCAATGCTTCTTCCCCAAACTCTCTTAACAGTGTTTCTGATACCTGTTCACCAGCTTCAACCATGCCCTATACAATACAATTCAGTGTGTTACAGTCCACTTCATCTATTGGTGTAAGTGATAACCCCTGGAATAGCTGTTTCACCGTTGTCTTGCCTACGTATTGCAATGAACTGTAGAACTGGTTTTCCTTCTTTCACGACTTGTTCTCCATTGCTACCCCTTTTCCATCTATTGGATAATAATTAATTAAACTCTGAAGACTCCTAGTTGTAGCATTACAATCTAGTTTTTCTTACCTTGTAGCAATAGCATCAGCTGCATGATTAGGACCCCATTTCCGAAGTCGACCTCTAGCAGCTATGCCAGTACGACCAACTGGATTCCTTTCAGCACATACAAAACACTTGTAAGTATATCCTGAGCCTTGTATTGGGACAGATATGGTATGTCTCAGTCCATATGTTCAATCACACACTACTGGTAGCTAGGTAAACCTTAGAGATGGTGTACACATGTTACACTTTGACACATTCTGCACAGCCAAGCCAGTCACAGTTATTTAATTAGCTGTATGAACATTTCATATCAAGAAGAGTTTATTAGCTGCTAGTCGACACCAATGTTGTGAATATAAAGTGTTCATAAAAATAAATGTTTGAGTTTTAACTTTTTAACTTTGAACCAAAGTAATGGTAAAATGTTCACATTTAAATAAATTAATTTAATTAACCATTAGAAATTAAAATAAATATTATTAAAATGAAGTTAATACTCACATAGGCACCCCATTTACTACCGGATAGCGTCCTGTGTAACTTCGTCGGTCTACTTTCTTGTCTACCTCATTGAAACGAAATTTGTGCTTCCCGCTAGAACCAAAAACACAGTTTTGCATAAACTTTAATCAATACGCGTTCCCAGCAACCTTTTGATGTCTTCATCAGATCTGTCTGATTGTAAAACTCGGTCTGCAGTGTACTCGGGCGGATCGTATCCGGGATAGTCGACGCTCCATGGCACTTTGTCGTCTGACACTGGAAAACGCACTGGTCCACCTCCAGGATAGTTACCGCGACTTCTGCATTTAGAATGACCTACTACTTTTGTACTGTCCATTTAGAACATGCAAAACTTCAAGGGACAACAAGATCTTGCCGCATGCGCAACAGAGGGAGAGAGTACACGCTACACGCTACGCTACTTGTGTCCAGTTCCCGTATGTCCCTGCAATACCCTTTCTGGTAAAACTGCTCCAAGATAATTTATTGTACAGTTACTACGCCCACGCAAACTTGATTGCATAGCTACGCAATCAAGAAAGAAGGTTGGTCTGAACTACAGGCAAAGCTAGATATGAGAGCACTAGATATATTAGCAGCAAATAGATTGAAACAGAGCGCGACTTCTTCTCGCGCTTGAGCAATTCTGGCAAAAGCTGCTCCTCCTCGCGTGATTCACGTGCGTTTAGCTCAGCGACTGCGCGGAAGAGCCTGGCTTACTGTGTACTGTGTTGAATCGGCGCTACTCGGGTCTGGAAAATCGAGGCCATGTGTAGTACGGGGTTTCCGCATTCTCGGCTTAGCCCGCGATCCAATACACAAGTTTAATATCAACAGCACTGGCGTGTGAGATTGGTAGTAAACGCCTGTCCACACTAGACCAGAATGGATCGCGATCCTACTGTTCGCGATCCGGTCGGGATAGCGAGCGTCCACACTGCACTTTGAAAACGATACCTCCGCCTCATTTCAATATCACGTGACTGATAACCGATGTGTACGTCTGGCTTCTTTGCTTGTGGAAAGTGCTGATACAGCGACGTAAGGTGAGCGAGAACAAAGACGAGTAAGGAGTGCTAGATGTTCCGACTACACGCGTAGCGTACGTGAAGGTAACGCCCACTATTTCTAATTGGATTCAACCGATTGCAATCGTTACCACCTCGCGATGTGATCGGACGGATTGCGATCCGATCGCGATCGAGTAGCAAGTGTGGACAGCGTTGCGGTTGGATCGCGATCCAGTTGCCAGTGTGGACAGGCCTTATTAAGAGGCCCCGCGGTACGTACGGCGGCTCGTGAGTGTTTACATCTAGATGTCTGGGAGAGGTAGAGCAAGGGGACGCACCCGAGGCGCTCCCCAAACGCAGCCAGTGGCGGAACCAGCCAGAAGACCCGGCGAGGCGGTCGAGGGTGCCACACCTCAAGCACCAGGCAGAGGCCGTGAACGTGTAGCCTCGCAAGCCAGGCTCTTCCGCGCAGTCGCTGAGCTAACCGCACGTGAATCACACGAGGAGGAGGAGCTTTTACCGGAATTGCTCCAGCGCGAGAAGAGCCTGGTCGCTTTCGAGAACGTATAGTGACGTGCCCCGATCCGGTTTCATAGCTTGATAAAGCTAATTTTATTAGGTAAGCATGTAGGTATGAAAGTTGAGAACACGCGACATCGCTTCACGCACTTGCTTGTTTTGTACGAAGTACGTAGTTGACATCATCGTTCGCTTCTAGTACGTATGTAGACAGCTCAGCCATGTAATAATATTCTGCAGTGTCACGACTCCTTTTCAGCATTCAGTTTCGCCAACAGCACACCGCCGAATCTAGATCTGCAGCGCGGTAGTTTGAGAAATGAACTCATTGTACGCGGTTAGTGTATATATGTAGCAGTCAGAGTTCGTGTATTGAAACAAGTCGTACGTAGTACACGTGCAACTACGAGTCAACTCTACACTACCTGAACATGGTAGGTCCACTGCACTGCTGTTTTCCCATGCCCAGATGTTTCCAGTTCACCGTGAGGAGAGCCAATATCGTACAAAAGTGCTGCTTGCTGAGTCGAAAGTACCGTCACATAGACTGCGTTAGCAATACACGCCAATCTGATCATGACGTGGAGAGGTCAACAAGCTCTAGGCCACTGTTTTCATGAACCATTGAGTGAAACTGGGCCGGCAGTTCTCACACCATTTCCCCCACAGACTATAGATGTCAGAGTAGACGCGCAAGAGTGGTGAACAGTTCTACGTCGGTTTCAATTCGCGCAAACCTGCAGATGAGTTCAGTAGAAAGAAACGTCGCTGGAGAGTGTAGGTTCAGCGGACCAGTCCCATGTAGGCCATTCAGGCCAGTAGGCTGGTCGCAGGAGTGGGGGGTGCATTTGCCAACAAAGTCTATGTGGTTTCAATTAAATGTAATCGCACTGCGCTAAAGTTTTTTTGTGGATTCACCACTTTGGAAACATGGTTAAAATTGTGTTTGTATACTTAGTTCACATAATTGTATTTGCAATTGCGCGGGCATTATCTAATAATACGTATCTGTATTCATAATTGTATATGTAAGACTTAGAGTTAGCAGAAAACATTAGTGTAACAGTACCGAGTCAAGTTCGAGTCTGCGAGGGTGAAGGCGAGCATAATAATCGACTACGTTGTCGAGATCTATTGGTATATCGTAGTGGATGTGAAGGAGAGCAAGGTGAGACAATCTGTCCTTAGCCATGGATGCGCGCATATAGTTGTTTAGGCGTCGTAAAGCACTGGCGCTTCTCTCACATTCACACGAGGTGACGGGTATGGTACAGGCGATGGTCAAAAGAACTGAGATGTTTGGGAAGTCAATGGCGTCACATTCTTTGATGGCTTTTGCTTGTGAGCACGGTCTCTTCTCAGGGAGCATCGCCATATACCTGTTCCTCTAGCGCCTGAGTTCCGCGTCCATCAATTCAGGCGATGGCAGATCATCTCTGTACTTGATCAGCGCCTCTTCCAGGTTGACATCTTGCGAACATAAGATACTTGGAACAAGACCGAGTAGGGAAATGGCTGTGACTGCCGACTTTGAGAACTGCCGGTTGATGCTAATAATTATATGATCAAGAAAGGGAATTGCAACATTTCTCTGGAAATACTCTTGAACAGAAGCAGCTGGAATATTGCTGCGATTTTGTTGCCTTGCTGCAATGCGAGGCATTGCAATTGTACTTCCAACCCTTTTTGCCATGTCTGAACTAACTTTGTAGATTTGAGAAAAGCTGCTTTCAACATTTGCGCGCTCGCTGTCGTAGGTCCTCACAATTTCAGATATCATGTTATGCGCTTTCACGATATCAACAGCTTTGCTCTGCAGCTTTACGGTAATGCCCGAAAGGTGTGATAAGTACTGATATATCGTCACAAACACAACAACAAACTGAAAGGAAGTAACACTGGCCAGAATCTGCTGTGCTTCATTGCGGCCTGCATAGTTCCAGTCAGCATACGTAGCCCCATATTTCTCCAAGTGATAGCGGAAAGCTATCATCTCTAGAGCTTCGACCACAAATACGTACCCTTGGTAGAAGTGCCGATAAGCCGAATGCCGCTCAGCCCATCGCGTCTTGCACAGATCGATCAGTGGCTTCCTCCTCTCTTCATTGACCACATTGTGGTTGATGATCATTTCTAGAACACCACTTCTCTTTGGACTATTGAGAAAGAAACGGCTGCATTTTTTAACGCAATCGATCACATTACGTACTTCAGGAAGAGCACATGACTTGCTTATCACAAGGTTAAGGCAGTGGCCACTGCAGTGTACGTAGGTGGCTAAAGGAGCTTTATGTCTAATCCTGGCCTGGACACCCACTCGATCTGAAGACATGTTGCTGGCGCCGTCGTAGCCCCGACCACGCATAGTAGCAAGTGGTATGTTATTTTCTTCCAGAAAGCCAAAGATACCATCTGCAATCCGCTCCCCAGTAATTCTGTCCAACTTCAAAAACGTTAAAAACTCTTCTCTGACCTCTTTAGTACTTCTGTCAACAAACCTGGCGCAGATGGCAAGATGCTCAACGTTATGCGAAGGTGCCTCGTCAGCAAGGATGGCGTAAAAGGGCGCAGCTGTCAAATCACCTATTATTCCCTGTAAGAGGATGTGGTTTCCCATGACTTTAATCAGCTCATTTTGTGTTTGAGGAGAAAGATAAGTTGCACATCGCATTTTAGGAATTTCCAGGTGCCTTCTTAACTCTTCATCGTGCACTGCCAGTAGCCTCAGCAAAGAAAGAAAATTACCTGGATTTCCAGGTGATTCCACACTCTCTGCGTCTCCACGTAAAGCAATGTACTGTCTGGCGCAGTACAACACAGCAGAAGCAATGGACTTCAGGACAGCACGATTACGCGCGACATTGGCCTCCCTGCGGGTGTCCGACTGTGCAGTAATGGTATTGGTAGTATCTGGATTCTCCAAGGTTCGCTTGAAGTTATCAGCTTGCTCAATGGCTTGATGATGGTATAAGCACTGCTCGTGCTCCTTTGCTTTTTCTCCTTTCTTGTTCCAATCACGAAACGGCTTGCATACAAACTTCCCCTTGGACACTTTAGCAACGAAAATTCCACAAGCAATGCAAAAGACACCATCCACTTGCTCGCTGTATACCATCCACGGGTGTTCTGATAGCCAAACAGGACGAAAAGCTTGGTTGCGGCCACCAATACATGTCGGAGGAAAAACTTGGTCGGCACGAGGCTTTTTGTGATTTGTCAGTAGGTTGTACTTCTCCGCAGCACCCAGAGCCTGCATGGACTTGCAGAAATCGACAGGAGACTTGGCTTTGAAAAACAATTTGCCAATATCATCCACTAAATCATGATCAGAAGTATTAGCATGATGGCATTGCTGATTGCCGCCTGCGACGGCTGCACGCTGAGCCTCGTTGTCGTAAACTTCACAGCATGTGTTGCGCAAAGTCTCGACATGCGTGGCGGTAGAGGACGACCCTACTCTTTCTACACTACCACTACAGCACTCACTGGAAGTCGGTGTTAGTTGATCGTCTACTGCAACCAGCTGTGTAAAATCTGGATCAGGAGTCACAAGTTGATCACGTGCCCTTTTCGGAACTAGAAAACTGTCCAGCCGTTGACACGTAGCAGCTGCTTGCCTCCTTTTTCTACCTTTTTCCTGAGCCCGTCCCATCAAGTGTCACTGTGACGAACACACACTTCTCCACGTTACCAGGTAGCAGACAGAATAGCCAAATATCTGGCAGGTACTTTGGAGTTCCAACACATCCCTCGGAGTCCTTTTGCCTACTAGCCCGGACTTCTTCCGTGAACGGGTCCGGGGAGGGTGCGCGTGCACCCAGTGCACCCCCCAGCCTACGGGCTTGCCATTCCTACGCTCATTATTTACCAGCACTTTGTCCATCAACGGCTTCACTGGATTTCGTGTTCACGCGCTCTCCGCGGAGGGCTACCTCTCCGCTTCATGTATCAGCGCAATTACATTAACGAGCTCTTTAGGAAGTCAAATTAGCCTTATGCAAGCTATGAAACCGGATCGGGGGTCCCACGTCACTATGACGTTCTCGAAAGCGACCAGGCTCTGGAGCAATTCCGGTAAAAGCTCCTCCTCCTCGTGTGATTCACGTGCGGTTAGCTCAGCGACTGCGCGGAAGAGCCTGGCTTGCGAGGCTAGTGCACGTGGAAGAGGACGCGCAGCCGAGTCACTACCGACCACTCCTGCTCCTGCAAGTGCCGTGTCTGTCGCTGCATCGAAAGCCAAACCACCAACCCAGCAGCTCGGTCAGATGTCTCTCTCTGCTGCTCGCAGCTTTCCTCCCGCCAAAGGCACTGGCGGCTGTGGCGGCGGACGCAGGGAGGACAGAAGGAGTCGGAGAGACGAGCAGGACTACAACCCAATCAACACTCGTCCGGTCGACCGAGAAAACAAGCAAGGACTGACGGGAGAGCAGATAGACATCGTGGCCAACTACTTCGCGCTGAGAACTCTCCCGGAGTGGAGAATTTATCAACACATGGTCGAGTTCTCTCCCGACATTCCGATGATTCGAATGCGTCGCAGAATGATAAGGGAGCACGACGACGTCCTGGGAAAGACAGTGGCGTTCGACGGCACGATTCTCTACCTCACCAAACGCTTGCCGGAAGAATCCGTTACTCTGACGTCCAAGAAGGTAACGGACGGTTCAATGGTTACTATAACCATCAATACGCTTTCCCAGCAACCTTTTGATGTCTTCATCAGATCTGTCTGATCGTAAAACTCGGTCTGCAGTGTACTCGAGCGGATCGTTTCCGGGATAGTCGACGCTCCACGGCACTTTGTCGTCTGACACCGGAAAACGCACTGGTCCTCCTCCTGGATAGTTACCGCGACTTCTGCATTTAGAATGGCCTACTACTTTTGTACTGTCCATTTAGAAACGTACAAAACTTCATGGGACAACAAGATCTCGCCGCATACGCAACAGAGGGGAGTACACGTACGTACAGTACACAGACTCTACACGCTACTTAGCCTCGTACCCAGGCCCTCTTGCGCTCCCGGGCGCGCAAGAGGGCCTGGGTACGAGGCTATGTGTTAACGTACGGGGTTTCTGCATTCTCGCCTTAGCGCGTGATCCAATACAACAAGATTAATATCAATAGCTCTGGCGTGTTTCGAAGGAGACCCCGCTGTACGTACGGCGGCTCGTGAGTGTTTACATCTAGATGTCTGGGAGAGGTAGAGCAAGGGGACGCGCCCGAGGCGCTCCCCAAACGCAGCCAGTGGCGGAACCAGCCAGAAGACCCGGCGAGGCGGTCGAGGGTGCCACAACTCAAGCACCAGGCAGAGGCCGTGCACGTGGAAGAGGACGCGCAGCCGAGCCACTACCGACCACTCCTGCTCCTGCAAGTGCCGTGCCCGTTGCTGCATCGAAAGCCGAACCACCAACCCAGCAGCTCGGTCAGATGTCTCTCTCTGCTGCTCGCAGCTTTCCTCCCGCCAAAGGTGGCAGCGGCAGCGGCAGCGGCGGTGGCGGTGGACGCAGGGAGGACAGAAGGAGTCGGAGAGACGAGCAGGACTACAACCCGATCAACACGCGTCCGGTCGACCGAGAAAACAAGCAAGGACTGACGGGAGAGCAGATAGACATCGTGGCCAACTACTTCGCGCTGAGAACTCTCCCGGAGTGGAGAATTTATCAACACATGGTCGAGTTCTCTCCCGACATTCCGATGATTCGAATGCGTCGCGGAATGATAAGAGAGCACGACGACGTCCTGGGAAAGACGGTGGCGTTCGACGGCACGATTCTCTACCTCACCAAACGCTTGCCGGAAGAATCCGTTACTCTGACGTCCAAGAAGGTAACGGACGGTTCAATGGTTACTATAACTATCAAGCGGACGAGCGAGCTGCCCCCGTCGTCTCCTCAGTGTCTACAAATGTTTAATGTTATCTTCCGCAGGTACGTTGTCACAGTTTAGCAGTAGGATTTGGTTACAGTGTCGCGTTGTTGTGGATTTGCGTTTTGCAGGATACTGGCGAAGGTGGGCATGCAGCAGATTCAGCGTCACTACTTTTCTGCGAACGAGTCGGAGAGAGCGACGTTGGCGGCTCACAGGTGAGTGAACTGCTCTGGCGGTCGCGCTTATCGCACTTCGGACTGCCAGAGCGGCAATGCAAGACGCCCCTAGTACATACGTAACACTTCACCACAATTCCCACGTCTCTTAATTTTTGTACGGACTTTAATCACTGGTGTATGATGTGACCCATGCCGCAGCCTATGCCAGTCCCATTTGTACAGTAGAAAAGTAATATTGTCACCCTAGATGTGGATACTGTGAGACATTGTTTTAGTACTTATGAGGGGCTGTGAATGACTTGGTAGTTTGATTATGAAATAGAAATTAGTTAAGTTAATTGATTAATTAATTAAATCGTTCTAGACAAGCTGTTCAAATTAATTATTACAACTTTTAAGCAAATATGTGGAGATATGCTAGATTGATGTGAAGTGCTGAGAGGCTGGTAAGTAGATAGAGTGGTGGTTGGTCTCAGATTTATATAGCACAACAAGAAGTAACACATATTTTAGATGCTTCTACTCTGGAAATGATTTCTAAAACAGTTTCAGGCATTAATGTGATTTAATAGACTATGCCTGAAGTAACTACTAGCAGTTGTTTCATTAGCACTTTCATATGAGGTAGGTGACTAATTTAGAATTCATAGTTTCTCTTGTAACACTTACTATAGAAGAAACCTAAATTATCTTTAGTATTGTTAGAGCACAGGTGTCTACAACCAAATTATTTTGAGTTGACAGGGACTACTATAGACATGACCTTACACCCTTTTCACATATCAGGTAAAGGAGAGTGAAAAGTTTGAGTCAGCTGAGGGCGTACTGTGTCACTTTAGTTTCTCACAGAATTTAGCTGTTGCCATTTGTTTATAGCTAGAAGTGGCAAACGACTTTCTCTGCACTGTTAGCTTCTCATTTATAAAATCGCAATTTTAACTTGCTTTGTACATTCATCTAGTATAGTGTGTTTAGGAACTAAACCTATAAGTTCCTCCCAGCTAGCTTATTCCCTTAGAAATTTATTACAATAGCTCCTGTTAGGAAAGCCTACTAATGTGCTACTAACAACATTTTGTGTCAGTGTGTCATGTATCAATGCTTGTGGTGGTTTATATGTCCATCTAGTGTCTAGAAAAGCAATCACAGTGTTGGCATGTTAATTAAACTGTTTGTTGATAATGCTGTCAGCTACTATGACCTAATCTAGTTATAGAATGCCCTCCCACAAGTGGCTTCCAGGGTTGAATTTAGCTCGGGTGTAAGTTACTTGTACTACTAATCTGAGTGTAAATTTAGTGTTTGAAGTACTCCATACTTAGAAGCAATGTTGTAGGATGGTCTTGCTTCTGTTGTCACCACACAGTCACTTAATTAACCTCTTTATGCAGCAAGATTTGTATTGATGAATGGTTGAACTAGATGTACGCTTCGTAGTCAATTTTATTATTATAACATTGTTAACTTTGGTTTGTGTGAAGGCTTGAGATTTGGCCAGGTTTTGCCACCTCTATTCTGCAGTATGAGAAAAGAGTGATGTTATGTGCAGATGTCGTACATAAAGTGCTTCGTACCGAGACTGTACTGGATGTTATCGCCGACATTAGCAGAAGTAATCCTCCCAACTTTCGTGATGTTGTTTCAAAGAAGCTGGTCGGCTCTGTTGTAATGACACGGTAAGATTGTGTGTGGTCTTAGAATGTCACATAGATTTTTACACCAGAGCAACTACAGCCTGAGCCTAAATTAACAAAAGTTTACTTCTCACAACTGAGTCATGTCCAGTTGCGTTTAAATCCAATGCCCTATGACCACTTTCCACAGAAGTATCTAGCTGTAAGTTAATTAATGCATGAAACTACTATAACTTACAAAAATCGTAATCAATTTGTCACAAACTATTATGAATTAGACGCCATTTTGCTTCCATGCTTAGTACACTGTACTTGTAAAATCCAGAGTGGAATATAAGGCAAGTTTTGGTCGGGCATCATGCTCTAACAAAAGATGTTGACCTAATATTTAAATTCTAGGCATTCACTCTTATTTGATTTCACAAAATTTCTTGTAGTTATTGACATCAACGTTTAGTTCCATTTCTTTATTTGTTGCATCCTGTTCACTACTGTTTATTTGCTATCAAACTGAAGTGCGTTCACGCATTAGAGAGACTGGTGGAATGTGGCCATTTGCGCGACAAAGATGTTGCCCTCCGGGCGGATATTGATATCAATCGAAAGCTCTTCACTTGCCGGATCTAATTACACTCACTGTTGGCTACAGAGACGTAGCTGAAGTTAATAGAGCCAATTTCCTGTATTTTAATGAGTTAGGGGGCGGAGAAAGGCGGGATTAGGGTTAATTGCATAAAGCTAAGTACATAACTGTTATAGCTAGCAGGCTGTTAACAGTAACCCAACACAGTAAACTTCCCAGTTGAGGTGTCAGCTAGCTACGAAAGAGTGCGTCTAGGGTCCGTTTCTACTCTTCATCCTTGGAACTTTCAGTTTCAGAGGACGACGAATCTTCTGATTCAAGACCAACTTTGAATTCAATGACCATCTGCTCTACAACGTCGTCTAACACACCGGGTATTGTCCTGTAATGCTTCTCCACCTTCTCACCTACGTGCCTCACGCAGTTTGCTCACTTTTCCACAGTAATGTTTGCTAGACCTTCTCTACACAGACGCTTGATGTTTTCCATCGTAAACCCACCAATCCCTGTGTTGTGCTGTGCAGCATAACTGTAGGTCAAAGTCCTCAAATGGATGTCATCAACGCTCAAGAATGCACTAAATGGCTGGTCAGTTTGGTTCTGGTATGGTCAAATTAGTCAAGTTCTTGTGGTTTCCAGACGCTTCTCTGAGCCAGAAGTGAATGAGTGTATGTATCTGGTACTTAAAGCTGTTCCTAGAAGAGGCAACTGACACATACAACCAGTGAGCGCATAGAAACATCCAGGTCTGTTGTCATGGGTTATAGCAAAAGTGCAATTTTTAGTATATCATTGCATCATGAAGCAAACCGCGTTTCAAGCCGGCGAGGCAGCCAGAGGCAACACGTTCATACGTACACTTTCACAATATAGTTACCTAGTTTGTCATTGACACCAAACACTCTGAAACATAGATGCTAATTGCCTTCTGTGACAACATAACATCCGTTTACACAAGCACTACGCCACGTCTTAGGATGTACCCTACATTCCACCAGTCGCTCTAATTCGTGGACGCACTTTACAAACTGTTACAGTATTACAGTGTTACAGTATGGTGCACTCATGCATCTGGGGATCATTAACTCTATAATTAGATTTTGCCTCTGCTCTCGCCAGTTGTCTAGATGTTTGGGTTGCTCATTGATTCCCAACCATCCATGCAATAACTATTACACCTTGACCAACCATGTAGGTATGTGCAAAATTTTGGTCAGTCATGAACACCAGTTGGTCAGTCATATTCCACACTGAAAATCTATCTATAATCGACAAAGCGGCTTGTGAACAAATTGTGGGACATTGGTTTTGCTTCTGGTTATGCAACATTAGTTTCTGCTAAAACAATTGATTTTATATTGGCTGTTGAAGGCAGGTAAGTTTGCATTGCAAAACCCAGTTTGCATTAGACCTGTAGCCTAATTAGGACAATTCATTGCAGTGCCACTGTACACTGCATGCATACAATGTATATGTGTTGGCATATCTAAGTCAGAAGATAGATTGTGGTGTAAACTGTGGCTCCTATGACAGCAGCGGGTTTTCTACTAAATCTTAGTAGGCTGCAACAACAACAACAACACGTTGACGTGTGGTAGTAGCTTCGTACTTTGAGTGAAGTTGGATCTTCTATTGCTATGAATACATATAACTGTCTTTGCCTTGGTTTACGCGCTTTTACTTTTAGTGTGGAGGTCAGTATCGGGGTTTATTTGTAGGTACAACAACAAGACTTATCGTGTTGATGACATCGATTGGGATACAAAACCGACCAACAAGTTCAAGCTGTCGAGAGGGGAAGAAATTTCGTACAATGAGTACTACTTCAAGGTCAGAGTAAAGTACAACAGTAGACACTTACAGGGCGTTTGACAAAACTTTTCATTTTTGTCTGTTAGCAATATCACAAGACTCTGACAGACATGAACCAACCTATGCTGGTGTCAAAGCCATCCAAGAGGGTGAGTTTACACACACACACACACACACACACACACACACACACACACACACACACACACACACACACACACACACACACACAAGGAAGGAAGTGCCTGCACTCTGTCAATGTGTGTACACAGCACAGCATTCAACATGAGAATTTAAGTCTATTAATTAAAGGGAGTAGGAACATGATCATATTCTCATTATTTCAAGCAGCAAACCATAATGAAGTTCTATTATTTGACAAGATATGTTAGACAGAATCAATGCATAGCAGGTGAGGTTTGATTTAGATTAGAAAAACGTCTACATGGTGGATGTCATCGGGCAAACTACAATGATTGTGACAGCCATGTACATATCTTCATTTCATTTCTAAGGGTGAACACTAAGTGCAACTCTAGAGAGCGGTAATGCTTGTTTGGCCTATAAATTTGACTGGAAATCTGTAGATTAGATACGGGGTGACTCAGGTCTCACTGTATTTTGCATAGATTGTGTATGAGGAGTGTCATTCTATGACGTTTGAAGAAATCTGTTTTGTTAGGAAAGTCGTGGAACAACTGCTATTGACAGATTAAACCTTGTGCCTGAACTGTGCACTATGACTGGTGAGTTGGTTGCTCTATGTTGTATTGTGGAGACTAAATTTCAATATATTTGTACAGGTCTAAGTGTTGAGATGCGTGAAAACTTCAACCTGATGAAAGATATGGGACAACATACCCGTGTTGCTCCTCAAGACAGATGCAAACACTTGCAAGAGCTGATGAACAAGATCAAACACAATGATGAAGTCAAACAAGAACTAGATGGATTTGGATTGGACTTTGAAGGCTCACTAATGACGTTCAAAGGCAGAGCTTTGCCACCAGAGAAGATCTTAACCTTTGATCGTAGTTCGACCTATAGAATGGGAGAACCTGACTGGACGCGAAGTCTTCGTGATGCAAAGTTGTTGTCTTCTCCAGCCATTGACGTGCGTTGTGATGTTGTGATTATATTGGTGGTTCCTTATTTAGTTCTGTGTAGGACTGGTTGCTGCTGTTTACACGTCGAGATGCACAGAAGGCACAAGATTTTGCCAAGACACTGCAACGTGTTGCTACCCCAATGGCCATACGAATGACACCACCAATGATGTATGTGGAGTCACCTGTTGTGTGTATTGTTAGTTTTTATCTCAGCGGAGTCTGTTGTCATTCAACTGTGTTTTTATGGTTACTTAACATGCTGAAAATAATGATTTGGGGTTCTCTAGCATGCATGAGACCAAAGGAAGTTTGTTGACTGTACACTCAAACCTCCCTAATCCGGACATTATGGGACCAGCGGCTGTCCAGGTTTTAATGTGCATTAGATCCTTGGAATCTCAGACAATTTTAATGTAAGGTTTGGTACTGTATAACGTCATACCATTCCTGCATACAGTATGCGTATAGAGTCACACTTGTACTAGACTGTAATGTACATGTGTACTTTGTACGGCTCATGCCAAAGTGCTTATCCTAAATTTGTGCATCTTTTGGAATCATATGCTAATGGATAATATACCAATTATTTGGTAGTTTAATAGTTTACAAATATGATTTTATTTATATTTATTGGTTATTGCACAAGTGATGTAGTTGTCTTTATGTCAATAGTTGATTGTGTTCGATGTGTATTCAATGTTGTTGTCTGTGAAGCATTTGTTGTTGTCATTTCTGTGTAGTTCTCATACATGCTGTTGTCTGTTTTCTTTTTGTAGGGTCACTCTAGATAATGATCGAACTGAATCTTATGTTCATGCTATACGACAAAACTTGACTCACAATACTAAGCTGGTCAGATAGCAATGTTGCTTTGACTAGACATACTTCTCCTTGCACTAACGTTTTGATCTATAGGTGGTTACATTGCTGACAACCAACAGGAAGGACCGATATGATGCCATCAAGAAGGTGTGCTGTGTAGAGAACCCTGGTAGGTCGCTGTAGACAAGTGTGTGTGTGTGTGTGTGTGTGTGTGTGTGTGTGTGTGTGTGTGTGTGTGTGTGTGTGTGTGTGTGGTGTGTGTGCAGATTTGTGGTGGGTGTGTGCAATATACTGTCTAGTAGTACTGTAGCCTACTGTAGGAAATATGGTTTGAGGTATACATTCATGACTGGCTGTGTTTGATATTATACAGTGCCATCTCAGGTTGTCGTGGCCAGGACTATCTCAAAGCCACAGATGTTGATGAGCGTTTGCACAAAAATTGCAATTCAACTAAACTGCAAGTTAGGTGGTGAAGTTTGGGCTGTGGAGATTCCGGTAAGCGGTGATGACTTTTTTCTACAGGACGTCAATTTCTAAATTTCCATAAACTAAAGAGACATTTTCTCGCATAATGTGCATAATGGCTGCATATGCTGATGGAAGTGACAAGAACTGAAACGTGAAGTTACAGTTGAGTCCAGTTTTGCCATAGGGCCCTCTTCAGTGGTCTGTCCAGTGCTAAAAAATAGGTAATCAAGTCGTCATTTGACGAGTTAAATTTTACAACTGACCGACTAGCGTTGTAGTGTAGGTCATCAAATGACTGCTATAATTAATTAACAGACCAAGGCTAGTTTGTAATGGCTTTCTCGGTATGCAGGCAGATAGCTGTACTGTACTGAAACATGCTCCCGGTTGACCCTCCCATTGGGACAGTTGTGACATGTACGCGTAGTAAATTATATTACACCAGCAGCATACGTTGACAAACTGCTCATATCCCGGATAGTGAAACGGGGAGTGCAAGTACAGGCATGAAGTTTATGACCTAGGAGCACGTGAGGAAGTGGAGACAATGGTAAATCCTGTAGGTCGAAATAGGTAAATATAATTTTAGTAGCACAGACAACTTCCGCAATGTGATATGTGAAAGTCTGGTTGAAACCCCGCCTTGTTTTGACAAAGGTGGTATGCGTTTAATCACTAATTCAATTAGCTATCGCTATTGGGAAGATGTTTTAGCTCTGTCTAGTGTAATACAGTAGGACACCACTGATCTGACTGGCATGGGACCAAAAGGAGGTTGGATAACTGAAAACGTTGGATAACTGACGCATTTTGAAAAATCACTGCAGAATACTTAAAGAAGCTCAACATGTAATTGTACATGTAACAACTAATACAGTACATCTTTGACTAGGGAGAACACTAATGGGAACTGTCAAGACTTAAAGTAACCACTAATCTTAGTCTGCATCAATGCTTTTGCTTTTTTTGCTGTAGTTTTCATCAACAGCCCATTCAGTAGGACCATTGTGCTTACTGAAACTTCAGGTTGTTCTTCCAGGTACTGCAGAACTGTTTCTAGAGCTTCACATTTAATTTGACAACACGCGGATCACGGATACAGTACTGTACGCACAGGAATCTTATAGCCTAGCGTGCGCACAGCCTTGCAGTTCAGACAAGCCATGCACCATTGGATAATCTGTGCTGTCGGATAAGTGGTGTCCTACTGTACCTCATATCCATTGGCTCAGCAGTAATGTGTTGGATACTCTTGGTTGCATGCCAATTTGAAGTGCAGAATACTATGCTGCATAGTTGTACTAGACTTGTACCCAGTCGTCTCCTCGCGTGAGCTGCAAAATGGCGGTATACCACTAAATATGATTGATATCAACATGACATCCTAGGCTAAAAAATTTGACGACCTAAGAGTTTTGGAAACTCTGGCAAATGACGTCAACTAGTTGGACCAATTTTTCGAGCCCTTTCTGTCTCACATGAACACTAATAAAAGGATAAGGAGGCGAGCGGTATCGTCATCTGGATATGTTTCATGCTGTCCATGACACGCGATCGCAAGAAACCCTCTTCAGCGTTACGATAGAAAAGCGTTGCCGCCTGATATGTATGAGTAAGTTGTTCATAAGTGGTTCAGCTACTGAACCAAACAGCATGCTTTGCAAACTGTGATCTAGGGTAGATATTCTAGAAGTTGGAGTCCAGATCCAAAATGTTACAAACAGGTTCGATAGAATTTATCATTTAATCAGTTAAAAGCATACGTAAGCATACCTCGTTCTGCAAATACGTTAAATGTCTCAATTTGATTGTTCGTAACCAGTAATCAAAGGTGTATGCGGGGCACAATGTACTATGTGGCCGAAATGTTCCTTTAAAAATAAACAATGCAAACGCAAAAGTAAAGTAGTTGGTGTTGTGTCAGCAGTGCTAGTGGACATGCATTAGTACTCGTAGTTTTTGTATTACTTGTTCTTACTCACATGACAATTGATCTGGATATGGAAAAAGTTGCATCTTACAGCATGCATGTCTTTACAGTTGAAGAACACTATGGTTGTTGGATTTGATACATACCATGACTCTGTGAACAAGGGCCAGTCTGTGGGTGGATTTGTTGCATCAATGAATCCGTCATTCACCAGGTGAAACGAATGGTTGGTAACTCAATCGACAGAATTGTTTGTATTGTCGTTTTTCAGGTATCACTCCAGGTGTACGTTTCATCAGTCTGGTCAAGAGTTGTTTGATCAGCTGGGAACTTGCATGACTTGTAAGGCAGTCATTGTTAAATTGTGTGTAACTACCTCTAAATGCTTCTGATAGCTTGCTTGAAGAATTATGAAAAAATCAACGGCGTTCTTCCTTCCAAGATCATTTTTTACAGGGATGGAGTAGGAGAGGGCCAGGTAGGAATTGTGATAGTTGGTTAATTAATTAAGTAGGGGTGTAAGAGAAGTTTGCTGTTATGCGTGATACCACAGCTTGGTAAGATAGAACATATGGCCACAAGTTCAAAAAAACAGTACTCCAATTGTATTTATCTCCAATGCTTGTAGATTTGGAAATGTAATCCCTTCGTGATGATGCATGCTTGTAACGGCATCATGCATGCCTTCATTTTAGCATAACCTATAACACTAGCACATAGTTAAAGATGTGCCCATTGAAAGTTTTATGTGGCTTTTGAATGTCAATTTGCAATTACAGATTTGCATTACAGAAAACATCAGAATTATGATGTAATGGCTGATTTAATTAATTAAGTACAAACTCCAAGACAACTGCAGCACAATATATTGTGTAGTTGTTTCACAGAAGTTTGATTGTTTATGCCTTTCTTGTTCAGTTGAATGTGGTGAAGGAATTTGAAGTTGCTCAAATCAACACATGCATCAAGAGAATCTATGAGGAACGCAGGGGAGCTGAAGAAGACCCGAAGAAGATTCCATTGTATGCGTTTTTGCTTTGTACTTGCTCATAGAAATGTGTTTCAGGTATTAATAATGGTAGTGTGAGTTGTTTCATGTCTTTAGTCCACAAGTTACTTTTATTGTTGTCACTAAACGGATCAACACTCGCCTGATGATGAGGAGTCCTGATGGTAGCTTGAGGAATCCATATGCTGGGACTGTTGTTGACCATGAGGTGACCAAGCCAGAGAAGTGAGCACTTTGCCAGTTGTGGTAGTTACAAGTGCATGAGCTGCCATTATTAGTAGAACCAACCCTTCCATATTCGTCTCCAGTTTGTACAATTCTTGTAGAATGTGTAATTGGCAAACGTTTAGTATGTGTGATGCCAGGCATGTGTGATTAGTCTATGGTGTTCATTTGATTGTTTGTAGTAGTTGTGTTTGTGTCTGCTTTTCAAGTCAACTTTAGTTCATTACTTTAATTGAAACACCCCCTATAGTCAATCAATATGCTGACTGATATTCATTTTTAGGTTTGACTTCTTTTTGGTGTCACAAAGTGTTCGCCAAGGGACAGTGTCACCAACCTATTATAATATCATTTATGAGTCGTCATCTAGTTTGAAGGCTGATCACATCCAAAGGCTAACATACAAGCTGACTCATCTGTATTACAACTGGCCGGTAAGTGAACTTTGTAACCATGGTACTAACAGATGAAACAGTGGAACTTGTAATTGCAGGGAACCATTAGAGTACCAGCACCGTGTCAGTATGCGCATAAGCTTGCTTTCTTAGTTGGTCAGTCTATTCACAAACCTCCATCTCTTGAGCTGTCAGACAGGCTGTTTTTCTTGTGAGCTGACTACAAGTCAGAAACTCTATTCTTAGATGTGAGATCAGACTCTACTACGTTCCTTTTTGATTGAAAGTTAAGGTGGCTGTTCTAGTTCACAATGGTGATAATTAGAAAGGTGTTGAGTTATGCTGAGTTGAGTTAAGCTCAGTTGAGTTGAGTTATGCTGTTTTATCATTCTTTATGTCAATTGCTTCTTGCACTAGAGGCTTTTGCTGGAGTATCAGCCAAACTGTATGCAACCTTGTGTTGTGTATTTTCTGTAATAAATATAGCCTCTAGAAATCTAATGGATATGAAACGTGTGTGTGTTTCCTCTAAAGTTCAAATCCACGAGGATTTGAAAATTCCAATGGTATGCCATGTACTCTAGATTACTTCCCAAGCATTACATGAATTGATCCACCAGACATTCTCACAAGAAACTATTGAATACTCAGAGCCTCTTGTACAGAATGCTAATAGACTACTATGCTATGATTCATTTGTAGAAATCAACCAAATTGTTAAGTTGTCCTTTGATCGTTTCTATGACATCCATGGCTTCCATGCTATGTGATGTTACACCTAATTTGTACATCAGCTCAGTCAAGTTGATCACAGGAATGAAATGAACAGTTTGTGTGACTAATTGTAATACTAAGCGATGACTGGCTTGCATACGAGTTGATTCAAGAATTGCTTTCAGTGTTTGTGCCATGCAAGCTGGTTGGAGTGTAATCAGTCCGTGAGAGGTCTTCTCTTGTGTAACAACTTTTGTAGACTGAAGATCAGACAGAAACTTCTCAACGAGTTCCAACTCCGATTTCTTTTTCACTATAGCTTGATGAAGAGCAATAGCTGCAACCCCAGTAATGGACTTCATAGCCTCTTCCAGCTGATCAATTTCTTTCTGCAGAACAGATTGCCGTACTTCGCTCATTTGCAATAGCTGGTCACCTGATTCAAGCAAGGCACCAGGTGGTGGTGCATCATCATGCTCTTCTGTTTCTACAAAATATAAATGCATGAAATTGTACACAGCATACACTTACACTCAACCAGGCTAAGCCCTTCTCATCATTCCATTACTCTCTCCTATAAAGTGTGCTAGCCATATGATGGCATAGGAGAGAACAGTGAATAAAACTCTGAAAATGTTCTGACACTTACCAACATTAGGTTGATCTGGTATTTCAGAAGTTTCCTTTTCTAAATCTTTCTTCTCAATCTCATGCAATTCTTCCTCTGTACTCAAATTAAATGAACCAAAATTGTCAACTGGTGGCATTGTCTTGTCTTCAAAGCACTGCTGACTACTGGATGATTCCTTTGAAACGTTGACAACTTCAAATGAGCCATCTTCTCTTCTCTTCACCGTTCTTCTTGTCAAACTCAACAACTGACCAGCCATTGAATCTACCTCATTGATTGCACTTGTTTGGAAGTGATCGATGAAATTCCTTGACTGCCAAATACTAATCTCTACCACTTTAAGTGCTTCTTCTTTTGCCAGAGGCTCGTCAAATGACTTAAACAGCAACTGCCTTATTTTTTCTACACCTTCTACCCATCTCTCTGACATACAGTTTGGAGGCATTTTGTCCCAATTGTCCAAGTACTGAAACACCTTATCCACATTCAATGTGTCTCCTGATACACCAGACTGTGCCAGTATCTGCACAAAGAAGGGGTATGAAAATACACCAACCATTTCTTTTGAAACCCTCAATGTCAGCTCAAAGTCCATTTGCTGGCTGACCTCACCATGTATGCTACTCAGCTCAGACAGCAAATACAGACTATGTTCACCTTGATTGGCACTCAGTGTGTATTTTTGGATCGTCTGTTTGGCTTTGTACCAAGCAGCTCGACAATCACCATTAGTTTGCATAATGTCAAGATGCAATGCCAGATACTCAACACAGTCAATGCCCGCATAGATGTCTTCTCGCAGGAGGTTCAAAGAGTCTTTAGAAGCAGTAAAAGTCAGCAGAAACACCCGAAAATGAAGATTGTATGCCAGCTGAGCTATTAACAATGGAACGTTGTCTGCAATAAAAAATTTCATTATCTTGTAAAATTCATTGCTTGCAAGACCACACATTGTGGTATGTCAACTCTTTGATACTGGTAGGCAGCAATTGCACACTAGACAGTAACTAAGCCATGCGTTGTCTGTCTGCTACTAGCCTGCCTTACTTCTGTCCAACCATCTGTATGTAGAAAGTTTCTAGCGTCATCCCCTGGGCCACATGTTATTCCATGTGTTGTCCGTCATTAACGCCGTCTTTCTCTACTATGAAAGATCAATCTTACCCAGAGCTACTAAATCTTCTACTCCGGGACAAACAGTAGTTCTCAACTCTTCCTCAGCAATTTTATGGAATTCCGTCAAAACTGCTCTGTGTGGACTAATGTCAGACATCACCATTCTATGCATAACTCCTCTTTGCTAGAAATCAGATAACAGATCACATCATTGCAGTAACATACAAAATCATCACTCACTCCTGGTTGAGAAATAAACCCAATTCGGTTAAGAAACTGACGCGTCCGCATGGTCTCAACATCAAGAGCACATATGTTCATCTCACCTATTTTCACAATCACTAGTGAAGATGATGACACATTTCTGCTAATTCAGATAACTCACGGGGATTTAGGGAGTCACTTGACCCTGCAGGCTGAGCAAGATCATTGATGACACAACGATCAATTATTTTCATAAACAATCTATATGGGTAAGGTGACACTACTGACTTCAGTGCCATCTGAAAAAAACAACAGCAGAGGTATTAAAAATGGCTGTTTTGGCTCTACAAAGAGAGTACAAACCAGTGCTTCTCGTACTGATCTTGACAATTCACTGCTATTGGCTGTCTCAGGGACAGTCATGTGGACAGCAGTTGGGTCAATAGAGAGCTGCTCAGAATCAACTTCAGGTTTTAGACAGCTTCTCGCAAGGCCTTCTAACTTTCCAGTGGTAGAAAGTGTGTTAGGCTGGAAGTGGTAAATGAAGTTTCTTGTCTGCCAAAGAGCTGCTGCAGCAAGTTGCCTCATGTCATCACCATTGATATTTCCATCAAGACTTTTCATCAGTAGCTGACGAACTCTGTCAGTACTAGCAACAAATGTGTCAGTTGGGCACACTTTAGCTATCACATCAACACCCTCCATGTATCGTACTGCATTGTCTGCTCCAGGTTGTGCGTTATGGTAGCTCAGATTTGCAATCAGTTGAACAGAGAAGGTATATACATACACCTGTGCAACAGACCATGCAACTCTTCCTGCCAGCTCTGCAGCAATGGCTCTAGCAGTCTCCATGAACAGTTCTTCCAGCTGCCGACGTGATGAAGTATCAACAACTTTCACAATTTGCATCACTGATTCTTTTAGAGTCTGCCACTTCAAGTAACACAAACTACCCGGTTGTACAATGTTAAGTTTGCCGCACAGATGATCTACACAGTTTATGGATGCAACAATGTCCTCTTCCAAAAGAGTTGCCATGCTACAAGTTATTGTAAGAGCAAAATGTTCCAAACGTAAATGGTAATGATAACTGAGATGAGCAACTAACAAGCAAACATCATCTACAAAAGAACATTTCAAATCTTAATTACACAACGCTGCCATTGATTCTTCTTATTTGAAAAGGTTAAACATTGACATATTCTCTATTACAGTATGCCTGCTACCATTTTGTAAATTGTCACACTGATAATAACTATGGGTAGTCTATCTGTCTGTTCATAGCTCAGCTCTTATACATGAGTGGTAAAAACAATTTCAGCTATGAGCCATAACTTGATAAGAAATGAGATTCGTAAGTCACGTGATTAAGAAAGTAGCATACTCATGGAGCACTTCCAATCTGCGTATGTCTGTCTGTATGCAACTATGTGTGTTTTGGAATGTGTCACACGTACCAGTGCAGTCAAGATGGCCTAATCACAAGGCAGTATTCATCACGTTTAGTTATGGCAGCCAAAGACAGTGGATAGACACCCAATTACAAACACCCAACGTGGACTTTTAACTTGAACAGTCTAATTTATGTTAGCAACTCACATGGTCTTGCTGGAAATGCACAATTTGCACAATTAAACGTACTCATTTGCGACAATCAATGAGAAAGCAATCGTAATTCCTGACTCAATAAAATTATACAAAACTTGATTTTGAAAAACTGGGGCAACCACCATGTCCAATATGTTTTGAAGCTTGCGATTTGACAATGACAATGTATAAAATTTGTGGCCACGTGAAACAACACTCACTTTGTACGATTTATCAAATGACACACATGTAAGCTAAATTTGTAATACTTCAACAAGCCAACTGTGGTTTTGCAGAAGATTCAAATTGAATAATGGAAGAAGTTCGTTGTGTGTGTTATTATCAATAACAATCTGCCTTCAATCATACCATATGTGACAACCGCTTGCTTTCAATACTAAGACCTTCGGAGTCAACTATCTAGTCTAATGATATAAAGATCAAAAAATAAAAAGCCATGTTCGTACAACATGGAGACAGCAAATTATGCACGAAATTCAATAACTCATGAACATGCAATAACTAGAAAACCTGTCCTGAAAAGTTTCTCCAATAGACATTTCAATACAGTATTATGATCACTGACCTTAATGACTACACCTTGTTTATGACACAAATTAACATTAATTAATGGTCATACAGAACTGTCTCGACTGACTGTCTGTCTGTCTGTCTGTTTGTGTAAAGTTAGCGCTTGTTATCGGTAGAGTAAGCGTTCAAATAAAACAATCTGTCTGTCTGTCTGTCAATACATATATTTCTTATACAAGGCATTATTACAATCTGCCTGTCTGTCTGTCTGTCCGTCCATCTGTCTCTCTGTCTGTCAATACATATATTTTCGAACATTGAACTATTATACATCAACTGCAATCACTATAGTAAAGTCCAACTACACAGCAATTACAAGCTCCTAAAGTCTTCAAACTACAGCTGCACGCACAAGAAAGAATACTAGTTAATAGAAAGTAGAGTTCAAGAGTACACCAGTGAGAAACAGGTAGAAACATGACTGTCTGTCTGTCTGTCTGTCTGTTTGTCGAAATTTATGTATTTCTTAAATTACAAACAGCATAACTGCATTCAGCAACCCTTAATTATGTCTTACTTCAGAAAGTCACATACAATTCAAAGAGCCAAAATCTAAACATATTATATTGTTGTCTACCTGGCTGCCTGCTTGTTCAAACAGTATGTTCATATAAAGTTCATACAACATAGTAAATCGTGGTAAACAAGACACACCAATGCCTTTCAATGATTCAACATTGGGAGGAGGAATCTTCCTCAATTCTTCTGTGGCTAACTCATGAAATGCTTCCAAGACTGATCTATTGTTTTCCTGGTGGAGCATCACTAGTTCATAACCTTCCAGTTCCTACACAACACGATTACTGTAATATCAACATTATTAGAACCTCACCACTTCATCATGTTGCTCTGTACTTAATTCTAAGCATGAGCAGTAGCAATCACTTTACATCCATACCAATGTCATGATAATTCAGAAAAATACTGATTGATTTGATTAACTACATAATATATTAGTTAATTAATGAATCAATTAATTAAGTATTTGAATCATGCAGCTACAATTAAAATTACTCAAGTACTTAATTAACAACTTTCAATTTGGTTATCATGTATTTGTTATGTTACACCCACACATATTAATTACCTGTACAAATCCGTTACCTGAGGCGCTTCTTCGTAGCCAAGAATATGCACCAGTTCCCGTGCTACAGTCGTATCCGTTTCAACAACGCAGAAGTTCGCCTCTCCTAGAAAACTAACAATGCTTAACGCGCGTTAGAAAACTTGAAAGCCTGCTTACGTGGGTTCAAGCAGCCCACAGTATTGATGGAACATGCTAGCTGGTCTGTCACAGCGCTGTCAACCACTTTCAGAAACAGTCGATACGAGGCCAAATTTGTACTGCCCTTCAGTCGTTCCTGTATTAAGTAATTGAAATAAACAGAATAATGCGTACTATACATAGTAGGTTTGTATACCAAGACACCCTTTACTAAATCTCTCACGCCCGCATTCATCGTCTTAGCTAGAACGACAACTGCGCATGCGTGTCTACTAAAAACCCTCCCTCGGAGCCCTGCACTTGGCAATCGTGTTTCCCGGTTTTCGTCTTCGTTTGTATGTACGCTACAATTCTACTGCAAAACACTAGCAACTTTCCTAACTTCCTAATTGGTGCTTACATCTGAAAACATCCGGGAGACCGGGCATGCGCGAAATAGCCCGCTCGGTATGATTTTCTCGGAGCTCTAGCAAACTTGAATGGCGTTCGTGGAGACAACAAGTTCTGCAGATTCAGTCAGCTACCAGTCTATTAAACTACCAGAGTCTGGTTCTCATCTCTTCCCTGCTGTTGTGCCTTCACCAAGAGAATCACATTCACCTTCGAATTCTGTTGTGGGAAGCGACATCAACAGCTCTGATACCTCTGATTGGTTGCAACGCTTTGAGGAATTGTGTTCCTGGCAAAAGAAACAGCAGGAAACGCTGCTTAGCCAACAACAGTTGCAGCTAGAGAAACTGAAGAAAGAACAGCAGCTGGCTGCTCAGAGACGGATGAGGCATCATCAGTCAACTCGCACAGATAGTATTGATTCTAAGGAGGTTGTTGGCGTTGGTAGTGAAGGGCCTGATGGTCAGGTCGTTGAAGAGCAGCAGACTGTGTCTGAAGAGGACAGGATAGATGGTGAAGAGGCCGAGTTGGTAACAGAGAGACAAGAACAAACTAACGTGTCTGTCGAAACTGATGAGGAGGTAAGATACATGGGATTGGCGGTCATAGATGTGTACGTATGAGTACATGCAAGGTATAGTATGATCTAGTTGGCAGCTCAATCTGGTGGGTTTCAATGGCAAATAGGAATGCAGTGTTACTGGAAACTAATTATAAGTAGCATTGGCACACTATATTGTAGTTGGTCTGTTGTAACCATCTGGTTTGGGTCATCGGCTATGGCTGCCATAGCTTGTCCATCTGCTCTAACACTTGACTTTGACATTTATGACTGAGATCAGTTGATGCACTGTAACTACACTATTTTATTCATTATTGGAATCAATTTATGCTTAAATTTATGCTTAGTGTTCTGTTTGCTTGTCTTCATAATCACTACAAACTTTACGTTGTGGTAGTGCTTGTACCTACTATTGCTTGTAAATGCGTGAATGATTGTAAATACATAATTTTGTTGCCACTAATCACCTTTTTTCCATATGCTGAATGTGCTGCTGGTCATTTCAATATCAATTCTAGTTGTAATGTTATAGACTTTTATACTTGCATATGCAAATCTATTCCATGTGTTGTTATATATCAAATTTCATGTTTTTAATTGTTTGCTAGCAGGATGAGAGTATTGAACACGAACACAAGGAGCCTTCAGTGAACAAGGATGATCGTCTGTTTGATGAGCGACCACTTCGACCAGCATTTGGGGAAGACACAAAGACCTTTACTGAGTTTGTTGAGAAGCAACTCAGTCGGGAGCAACAGGTGAATATCTTAATGCTGCAGTTACAGTTAATTATTTAAGACATTGTATTTACATTTGGTAGGCATCTTTGCAACGTTCTTCGTTATCTATGGAAAAACAACCGCGTACTTTTTTGCGAAAAGGACAAGGTCTGAATCGATTTAATTCAAAGAGTTTAGCTGTGAGGCAAGAGTTAGATACACCTGTGGTGCAGACTAGTGAGGAAACTAAAGTCAATGTTCAAGATGTTCAAGACGACACTGCGAACTCAAAATTGTCTGAAAGGAACTTGAAGGTGGATGACTCGTTTTATGTTCGAACAAGTTACAGGCAGGAAGTAAGTGATACTTGTTTTGTCTTTAATTCAGTGCTGTGCGTGGCTGTTTGTTGTGCTGTCAGTATAATGTCACTGCGTCAGGTATCCATTTGGTTGGTGTCTACAATCACAATCAATTTCAATTTTTGTTAAAATTTTACTTTCTTGATTTTGTCTTGCTATTTGTTGTCAGTTTGTTCATTTGTTTGTGTGTATCAATGTGTTTGTTTATGTGTCTATTTGTCTCTATTTTTGTTTGTCTTTTTGTCTCTGCTGGTCTGTTTGTTTGTTTGTATGTTGTTTGTTTACACGTGTGCTTTACAGGTTTGCCATGTGATATCTTTAGGTTGAACAAGAAGAACTGGCAGATTTTGAACTAATGGAAAAATTAGCAGATCAAAGCTCATTTTCATCTCAATGTTCATTGGTGAGGAAGGTTATGACAAAAGGAAACAGAAAACAATCTGAGGGAAGCAAGAGTATGCCAAATACACAAGTGTTTCAATCAGATGATGTCAAGCAGTCAACACAAACAACAGATAATTCAACTGATACTGAGGCAGAAGATGTAACAGAAGATGAGACTGATGAAAGTATTTCATCTTTGTCTGATGTAAATTCAGTTGATTTTGAGCAACAGCAAAGGCAAGGTTTTATGTCAGGTGGTCAACTCTCTTCTCGTGCAGTTGGAGTGGAGTTTGATGACAAAGAGACATGGGAGGAACTGCTTCCACAATCTGATCAGAATCCAAAGCCAATCACATCAACTCCACCTATAAAGACTGTTGTGTCTCGACAGCGTAAGGTCTATCGATTATCCACCAATGGCTTACATAGTCTAAAGGGTAGTGAACAAGTTAGTGATGGTGCACACAGCAAACCTGAAAATCACTTTGAGAATGACAAAGAGTCTGATACAGTGAGTCATGACGGCGACAATACACTAGTGTCAGAGCAATCTTGTTCTGAAGTTGAGTCGCATGGTTTGGTAAACAACAGAACTGAATACGGCAAGTCAGGTGGTAGTACGCTTCCTCATACTGTTTTATCACCGCCTCCAACATCAGCTCTGGTTAACAAGCTGTTTCCAAGTTTAAATGGTATTCAAGCTCAACTGAAACAGAACTATCCACACAGTCCTGTAAAAACTGTCAGGCCTGTTTCTATAGTCCGAGAAAATGGCACATCAACTGATGAGGTCTCTGCTATTGCTGTGAAGCAAAAACTGTTGGAGTTAGAAAAGGAAATTGAAAGATTTAAGCGAGAGAATGTTGCTGTTGCAAAGTTGAAGGAAGACAGGGAAAAGGTAATAAATCTGTCTTGACTAGATTGATATAGTTGACAACACTTATGCAATGTGAAAGGCATTGTCGGAGTTGGAAAAAGCAAGAGTCAAGTTTGAAAATTGGAAGAAGGAAGAAGTGTCAGAGTTTGAAGCTTACAAAGAAGAGGAACTAAGGAAGATTAGGTGCTTGAATTTTGCTCACTAAACTGTTTCTATCATGTGGTGCTGTTGGTAGGCAAGAAAAGCGTGTGTTTGAGCAATACAGAATGTCAGTTCAGAATGCACCTGATCGTCAAGAAAGACAACAAATTGCAACTCTAAAGAAAGAAGTAAGGGTTTGGTTTGGCAGATAAAGCAGCACGTGTTGCTTAGTCTGTGCTGTTGCCGGCATTAACAGACAGCTAGGAGGTTGATAGTAATGATTATTAGATTATTAACATTTTGCTAGAGATGATCAGTTATTGTTGACTTTATCTAACTGGTTTGGTTGTCAGTCTAATTTTTCTAACTTGATGTACTTTGTGAGATTAGAATTTGGAACTGTGTGGAGAATTGGAGAGGCGAGAGGCTCGCTGGGCAGCAGCTAATGAACGATATCGAAGTAAAATTTCAGCTTTAGAGCGTGAGAATTCCGATCTCAAGCAAGAGCTTAAGGTGATGGAAGAGCAACGTCTGGTCCAATGGACAAAAGTACTGTACATTATATAATATGTTGCAAGAGGCATGCTGTATGCATTTGCTTTGGGAATCAGTTTAGTGTATGTGACGTGTTGACATCGATGTGTGTGGTCTTTGTTAAAATACTGTAGCTGGAGTGTGTAGATGAGATTATGTGAAAAGACAAGTTTGTTAATGAGTGTGGCTTGCTATGTAATAAGCTCAGTAGACTTGTGTGGTATGGCTTACTTTGGCTAGCTACTGTTTTATTTGGGATACTAGTTATGATTGGTCATTTAAAATTAGCTAATCTTTTAGTTGTTTGTAGTACTAGGACAAACCTTTGTATCATAAAGATGACTATTGAAAGTTGAAACTATTGATTGGCAGTACAAGCAACCATGACATTGAACTTATTGAAACTTTTTTTGTTTGTAGAATCTGTACAGTACTATGTTAGACTTTGTTTAAATTGTTTGTTATTTGTTATTGGCATTGCTATTATTGGTGTTGTTAATTTAATGTTGTGTTTTTCAATTTTAGCAGCTTGAATCAGCAAGTAATGGGGAAAAAGAGGAAGTAAAACAAGCAAATCAGAAAAGGCCTACTCAAACAGCTGGTATAGTGCTCTAAAGTGCACTGCTTGCATATTATTGGTGATACTTGTTGCAACATTGATCTTGAAGCAAAAACAAGACAGTCTGCTCAGATTGAGCAAAATGGAAGACGCAAAGATCAGAGTAAAGAATGTACCTTTGCCAGCAGGAAGAAAGGAACCGTAAAGACATCAAGTCATCCTGTTCAGCAAAATGAGCAGAAGTTTGTATTTGCATCTTACCGTACGGTTATCACAGTAACCTGGCAACTGTTGTGTGTAATAGAATGCATGTAAAGTCACCAAATATAGTGACGCGTTTGACAGAGCAGAGTAAGTCAGTGAGCTTCAGTGATGACAATGCAGCATCTGGCGAGGAAGATACGTCAAACAAAGAGAAGACTGGCAGTATGCGTTCTGAGGTGCTTGGAAGGAAGATAGAGCATTCTGATGGCAGGGTTAGTGATAATGCTTCTGTTGATGTGCATGAAAGTGTAAAAATGGCTGAGGACTTCCAAATTTTGAGAGGTCACAAGTTTGTAATATTATTAAGACAGTACACACAAAGAAAGAACAATAGTAGGAATGCAGAGAGCTGCAATGCAAGAAGTGTACACTAATGGACATAATTGCCAAATGCATAACATTTATGGAAACTCACTTTGAATGTGTGACAGTGCTGACTATGACATGCAACTAGGTTGAACTAGTGAGGGCTGATGGTTCGAAAACTATTAGTTATTCCAATGGAACGAAGAAAGATGTGAGCGCTGATGGTCTAAGTGTTGTGCTTTCGTTCTTCAATGGCGATGTCAAGAAGATAACTCGAGACCAAAAAGTGGTCAGTAGCAGGTCTGTCTTCGTGACATGGCAGTAATGGAATCTCATTGTAGGTATATTATTATGCTGAGACAAAAACACAACAGACAACTTACCCCGATGGGTTGGAAGTAATGGAGTTTTCAACGTACGGTTTTTGTGGCTTTTCAAAGTCTTGGAATCCATTCTGATTTACTGATGTGTTTTTGTTTTAGCGGCCAAGTAGAAAAGCAGTATCCCGATGGCACCAAAGAAGTTATTTTTCCTGATCAGACAGTGAAATACCTATTTGCTGATGGCTCACAAGAAAGTGTCTTCACTAGTGGTATAATACAGAGAGTTACACCTAGCGGTGAAGTGACAATCGAACATCCAAATGGGCAGCGAGAGATACATACACGTCAATTCAAAGTAAAATCTATGTTAATGGACTGTGATGTTATTTCATTTGATGGTTTGAAATGTCAGAGGAGAGAATACCCAGATGGTACTGTGAAGACTGTATTCACAGATGGACGACAAGAGACACGGTATGCGTGTGGTCGAGTAAGGGTAAAGGATGGATTTGGTCAACTAGTTGTTGATACAATGAACAGTGATTCCCCATCGCAAAGCTAAGTCAATCAAATAGGTGTAAATTTTCTTGTATGTTTACTTATCAATATATTAATGACTGAACATTAACAAGAGTAGCTGAGTTAGACTCGTACCCAATCCTCCTCATGCATTTTGGCACGTGCTTTTTGTTCCACTTGCCACAAGATAATTTTAGCTCGGTCAGGTCATGGCTCATGTTGAGCTTACAAGCAGATGCAAATAAGTGCATGCACAGGAGGCATGTCGAGTCGCTGGTCTACACCGGCGTTACTGTACTCTAGTGCTTGTGCACCTCGGGTAATAAACCAGTGTGCAGTGCTGGAATTGATGCGTTCTTGATGAGTCGTCCTATATCCATGGCCTGGTAATGGTCAGTCAGACCTTGTCAATAAGACTGGGACTCAACAAAGTTTGGCATTAATTCATTAATGGACAAGATGCAAAACACTTTGACTGAGAGATCATTTACCTAGATAGCCTTTTGAGAGCTGATGTGAACGTAGTAGCCTCAATTAGAGAAGTCTGTGCTTAATAAATGATCAAATTTAGTTTAGTATGTGCTAAGTTTAGTGTTGATTGGTGGAGCAGTTTGTGATTTGTGTTCTGTGGACTCAAATGCAACACACACCTTGTTTGAAAGACACTGCTACAATCATGGTGCTGACAACATCTGTGTCAGGTGTTGATATTAAAGTTGCAACTTATGCTTGCATATTCTTGAAAAACTGGATTGAAATCCAGAGAAGACAGTTGCTAGATGGATTCTCAGTTAAACATGACAAAATATACCAAGGACTTTAAACACTACATAAGCCCCATCTTTAATAGACAGTTTAATGCCTACAAAAACCTTTGGGAGTCTTTCAAGATTTGAAGATCTTACCAGACTATTCAGACTTACAGTATGCCCTCAGTCATCCAAACTGTGATATCGGGCATTGCAATGGGATAGTGGCTTGTAAGTGGAAACATGCAGTTCATTTTGTTTTACTAAGCGTCTACGTACATTCCCAGTTGCTTTTTAGAATGTTACCATGGAGTCAAGGAAAATGTGTAATGCATACTCTTTATTAAATGCTAGCATATATATGGGATCTACAGCTGTGCAAACAGACAAACTGATGTCTTATAGCAAAACTAGTTCATATTCTAAAAACCTTTGATTGTCTAAGTCCTAGATTATCTGGACTGTTTATCTGTCCCTAGAAAGGTTCAGATAATTGAGTGTTCTGAATATCATGCTTTTCTCTAAACGTCAACATTTCTGTCAAGTGTGCAAACACAAATCAGTACAAGTAAAGATGTTTTCACACTACGTGTGTGAGTAACATGCATAGGCTGATGCAGGTTTGTAAAGTAGGGGTTCACTCAATGTAACAAAGTAACGAAGAACACATCTCCATTATAGACACGAAAATGATAGACAAGAATTACTGCGTTGTGTAATGCAGAGTATGGTAGCTACCAAACATCTTATATCAGAACTTGAAATTTTACACACAAAAATTGGCTCAATAGTAATTTAGTTTAATTAATTAATTAATTTATAGTATCTCATTTTTGATTGACTGGCTAGTTTAGTTTGAAATATTTTAATTGAGATTTGAAAATCATAGAGAATTTTTCTAAGATCTGCGGTAGACTACGTTGATGGCTAGTTCTACAAAGCATTAACTATTCTAGTTTATATCCCGTTTACACCAGCACCTGTAAGCGGGCCAGCCAGTGCTGGCTCGTTTTCTATGGTACGTGTAAACGCGGGCCGAGCCGTGCTTGCTCGGCTCGGTATTTCTAGCCGGGCCAGCGCACGCCAGCCCGGGCTGGCTCGGGTCAAGTACATGGTGTAAACGCAGTGCTGGAAAACGGGCAGCTCATTTGGTAGTCTCGCGTGGCCAGACTCCTTTCCGCCGCGTCATACTTCCGCGTGAAAATGGCACAAATAGCGTAAAGCGAGACGGAGACTCTGTCTTATCCAACTATGGAGCGACCAAGATGAGCAAGAAGTCTAGCTTTTGAACTCCGTTGCTGCATGTGCGCAACAGTCGCCTGGCGATAGACCTACGACGTCTCGTATATGTCCTACGCATTCTCGATATGACTGTTGTAAAGCCATAGCGAGCAGCTTGGCTTCTGTCCGTTGCAAACGTAAGCTAACGCGAGCTATGTCAAGCTCAAGTAACTAACGCACGTTAGTGACACGCATTGGCTTCCTTCTACATGTACCAGTGGCGGATCTAGAGGGGGTTCAGGGGGTTCGTGGAACCCCCTAAAATTTTGTGACGTTATGACACGGAGATGACCGCGTACCAGCGGTGCTTGTTACTTCCTGACGTGACTCGCAGCTCACGTTTTAGTTTTGAGTAACTTCACACGGAGGTGCAATACAGATTATGAACTTTCGACGTAGGTCCATCATCGTCGGACAGTACGAGTGAGTCGTACGGTACTCCTACTCTTTCTACATTAATTTATGGTAACTTGTTTTCAATCCTAGTTGTTCTCCAACAACATGTTTCATTTACTTCCTTGCAATGATAATGTTTCAAAGTAGTTATTTTCTATCTTATGAAAATATACTTCCACTTTTGATGGTCACAACATTCACAATTTCATGAAACCATATATGTCTATAGAAGCTTTCTTCGGAAAGAAAAGAAAAAGCGGTAACATTTGCCTGTCTAGCGAAAGACATGTATAAGCTTGCAAGATCAATTCAAATTCTTCAGTACTGTAGATTCATTAACGTATACGTCAGTTCTATGGTATAGGTGATTAAATAGCTAATTTTTATCTGGAGGCGTGGCTGATTCTAACCTTTGTGACGTCACGGAACCCCCATTCGAAAATCCTGAATCCGCCCCTGTCTACGGAGTGCGTCCTGTAAACGCGGGCTGGAATACTGGGCTGGCGTGGCTCGGCGTGTAAACAGGGTATAAGTCAATTGACAACTGTTCAGTTGCTATATCAGAAATACATACGACTCTATCTATCTATGTGGGCTTGCCCTGGTTACGTAATTACTGTTGTTACGGTTGAGGACAAACAGGCAGAGGCGTAGACAGAAAGACGGACAGACAGATAGACAGACACATTCTCTTATCTAGTAGCCGTTTGGCTGCTTTTGGTTAGGATATTTTGGCCCATGGATGGGTTATGGTTACATCATTCTAATAGTAGGTTTTCCATTGCATTTGTATTTGTAAATGGTGATATTGGGCCTTTGTTTCCCCTGAAATTGGGAAGTGAGCTCCTTCCTACATTTGTAGCCACTCAGTCACGCGCTTACTCACTCAGTCCCTTCCCCTCCCTCCCTTTTCCTCCCTCCCTTTTCCTTCCTCCTTTTTCTCTCTCCTTTTTCTTCCTTCCCTTTTCCTCCCTCCCTCCTTTCCTTCGTCTTACGGAAATTGAGTTAACACTAGTAATTGAAGCTGTGTTGATGTGTAGCCGGTAGTGGAGACATGATTTTAATTTTAACACCGTTGATTGTTGCTTCCCAAACCCCTTTTAGTCTGAAAGACGCTAGAAGATCATCCACGGTATTTATCATCGCGCTATTATTGGTGTCTAGAGACGACAACTAAGTAATATTAATTACAAGTTACCGATGGGGTGGATACGCTCCTGTTAGACGCGGTTTTGGAAACCAAATAAGTTTATGATATTGTTGGAACCAACTTCTTCAGCACAAAGTGTTTGCTGCTTCAATTAATGTGCTTGACGTCCAGTTGGGCTTTGCACGCTGATGACAAGAAGGATCAGGGCAATTTTAGGCGCGGGCAGAGGGGCACTCCCCTCCACTTGGAGGACCATCACCGGTACGTATAGACGAATACTGCGCGTACGTGCGAATCTGGCACCGCAACTTATCTCCTCGTTGCGTTCTTGTGACACTTTCCGCATTGCTTCATGTCCATTCGAATGAAACAGAAGTCGTTTCACTCGTTGTTTTTGCATGGGACTTCCATAGTCACGATCAATTGCAGTGAAGCCAACTGCAGTGGGGGCATGGACGGAAACTCTATCAGCCAAAAGAGGATGCCACTCTTTTACAGAACCACTGTAAATTTCTGTCTTTACGTGACTGTCACAACGAAAGCTCTATTGCCTCAATCTGAAAGTGCTTTGTAATTCGCCGCTCCTGAGTTTCCATTGTAAATGCCTAACACACGTGACACAGCAGCTCTAGCATTAAGTAATATATATTTGACGATGTTCAAACCGTTACTGCATGATCAGTCTTTGATACAAACAATTCCTGCAAACTGACTGGTACTGCTACTAAAATAAACAGGGTACTCGTCATTGTGTCCAGCATGCTTGTAAGCATTAGTTGTTGCTGAGTCACGAAATCTAAAGTGGTGGCGACCGTCCCCGTCAAAGTTATACCCATTCCATCCACACTGATTAAGGTAAGTGTAATGTCCTGTTCTGACATCGCCTTTAAATATGTTTTTTCCCTCGCCAGTACATGCCCAATGATATCCACTGGGACAATCGTATTCTTTCGATTTCTCCCATGTTGTAGACGATGAAACTGCATAAAACACTGAACTGTCGTATGTAGACTGACGAAATCCTCTGCATTTGTCGCTGACCAACATCCAACTCGTGTCTGCAATTTCCAAACAAACAATAGTAAACGTTTAATTAATCAATAAATATTTATGTTGATTACCTCGTTTGTAATTTATCTTCACTTGAACAGACGCAGTGATATTTTGTCCGTCAAATTGTGAACTACAGTTGTAAACACCGCTGTCTAGTCGTGTTGGTTGCTCTATGAGCAGGCTGCCGTTAGTGAACACAGATTTCACTGAATGTTCGTCCCATACTACGAGGCCGCATGTATCGTGTTTCCATTTCCAGTTGGTAGATGGTAAAGGCAACTCGGGAGCTACAGTTGCCGTACAGTTGATCATGAATGATTCTTTCTCGTTTCTGATCTTTATGGAAGGAGGACGCAACACAAATTGCAATTGACCCATTACTTTGCCATTAATACAAAATAAATGGCCATAAACCACCACGGATTAATACCCTCTTTATTAGTTTAGTTTGTTTACCTATTTCAACTTGTTTCACGTCGTGTGCCAGCGAGTTTACTGCGTGGCAGTGATATGTGCCAATGGTGTGTTGATTGGCTCTTTCTATGTACAGCATGCCTGTCTCGTTGCTGTTGATATGAAAGGAGTCTCTAGTCCAATAGACCGTAGGAGTTGGTGGACCAACGCCCTCACACTTCAGTGCAACACTTCCTCCTGATTGAACGGCAACAATGCTCGGAAATGTGCTGTTAATGCGAGCAGGAGCTACAGAAAAAAAAATTACAATTTTACCGTTGGATTATTGAAGGTTAGACCAATGACGTTGAGTGGAACTTCATGTGTGAGGGCTGTGCCAGATTTCGAACGTGCTATGCACGCGTACTTGCCGCTGTCTTGCAATGTTATGTTTGTGATGATAAGAGAGCACGACGTCGTCTTTGCTCTTAAATACGGAAGGGTACCGCCGATTCTTGTCCAAGCAATAGAATATCCGTGATGAGAACAATATCGACAGTTCAATGCAGCATTCGTGTGTATGATCACTTTGTTTTTGGCGCTTGGCGTTTCTAGAAAACGTTAGTTTGTGTTAGGTTAGTTCACGTCTATCACACATTGGGAAGAATTTCTCACGGATAGAGTCGTCTTTCAGCGTAACGGAGCGTGTCTTTGTCCCCTCGTCATTTCGTGCTGTACACACGTATTGTCCGATATCGGGTTTGGTAAGGTTGTGAATGACGAGACTTCCGTTGTTTAGCGTTGTACTCGACTTGGGCAGCTCGTCCGCTCGAGACCAAGTAACAATAGGAGTTGGATATCCCGAAGCGACACAGTCTAGTCGGACCGTCTGTCCAAGGGATACAAAGACGGTGTCAGGAAATGTGTTGATGAAAGACACGGGCACTGGACGCAATACAAAGTGTACAACCAACAAAATCGAGTTTAGTCAAGATAATTATATTTAAGTTGCAATTGTTACTGTTACCATTTACAGCAAGCGTTGCGTATGCTTGTGTCATGCCAAACACGGTTGATGCCTCACAAACGTAAGATCCCGAGTCGTCCTGCTGTAGATTAGTGATGGTCAGTGCGTTGGTATAGGATATCGTAGTACGAGATGTAGGAAGTGACGAGTCGCCCAGTCTGCGCCAACGAATTGTAGGTCTCGGATTTCCTGTCGCTGCACACTCAAATACAGCGGTGTCGCCTTCTGAAGCGACAAAATCAGCAGGAGATTTGGTGATAAGAGGAGGATCTGCAACAACAAGCAAAAGCAATAGTTTTCTAGCGTCTGTAGATAGTCTCATAAGCTTCCACTCTCACTAGACTGTACGTGTAAGATTGTGAGTGAGTGTCAGGAAGCTGTTTTGTATACCAATGTGTCTAGAGACTGTAATTTTTTATTTACCACCTTACCGATGCTTGTGCCTTTTGGACCACGATCACCTTTTTCGCCACGTACACCTACGTCGCCTTTCTCTCCTTTCCTACCTGTAAACTTAGTATCAAATTTTCGTGGGAACTGTGACTAAACTTTATAAACGTGCGACCTGAAGGGCCAGTTTTACCGCTGACACCTCTCATGCCTACGGAGCCTTTGGGACCTGCAAATGGCAAAAGTATCAATTTTCTATGATTGCTAACTCACTTACTCTTTACAAGCGACCTTGGATGCAAATTTTTTCGTTGTCTAGGCAATGTGCTCGGAGAGATTTCAACTAACAACGAAAATATTGATGTACAAACACAACTTTCGAGTTAACGAAACTTTACAGTTAAATACACTGTGAATACCTGCCATTCTATAATTCCTGCAAGGTGCTCGTCCACAACACTCTTTGTTTGCGAGCTAGCACCATCTTCAGATCGAGCGTATCTCAATAGTACTTGAGCATCCGTTTGTGCCTGACTTCTTTCAAACTTGAGATCATTCCCAAATCGTGTTTTTTTCATGATCGTTTGCAGTTGGTCGATTTTGCCGTGATGCATCGACAGTACGTAGAAAGTGAAGGCAAATAGCACCAAGTTGGCTACAGGAGATCCGTACACGAACAAACGAGAGATTTGAGAAGAGAGAGACCGTGATTCACTCTTCTCTCCCATTGTCTACTTCACACAATGAACGCAAATAGTCGAGTGCACTTACGAAGTGAGAGAAACGTGTGGCACGAGATTTGAAGTGACCGCGATAAGTCACGTGACACGCGAGTTTTTTGCTAAAGTCAAGTCTTTCTGTTTACCTGTATTTGATTACGCAATTTAACTTTTAAATTATGTGTTGCCAGGTGTAGTTTACTAAACGGTAGCTACCAAGTGTCGCCGGATTTGTGTACGCCTCCAAAGGTGAAGACCGCAAGTGACATATATATATATATATATATATATATATATATATATATTAGACATGTATATATTTATACTTCTTACAGATCCCAACTGGGATATATGTATATATATATATATATATATATATATATATATATATATATATATATATATATATATATATATATATATATATACATATATATTGTGTTGTCAATTGTCTAGAAGGTCAACTGGGGCTTGGTTTACCCAGTTCCCTTATTCGAGTGACGCCTCTGGCTACTCAAAGCAGTCTACACCTTCAAGTATCTCGATATTCACACCATACACTGCCGGCGTAGCGTGGACATGGTGTTGACAATCGAAGGATTAAAATCATTTAATGTCACATCAGATCTCGCCCTTAAAGGTTTTATGGTCACTCCCTTTTACATACACTATCATTGCTCAACAAAAATGTTTGATATACACAATTTCGATCGATAACTATATACATTTGGCAAGAGTTTCGTCGCCATATATCTACGCGCGTATCTAAACAAACTGTCCGGCTGGGATAATTAATTAACTTTACAATATGCCAACGCTTGAGCACCGGGTCGCGTCTGGTCGCATCGTACGAATTCAACTTGTAAATGGATCGACGCGACGCGACGCGTCCAAATAGAATCGAGTTTTATTTTAGCCGCATAGCGTCGAACCGGAAGCTGTCCACATCGCGTCGGAAGTATCACCTAGATTTCGACCGATCACAGCCACTAAAAATGCACGTGTGGCTTCCGTGAGCAATTTTTATTGATTCGATCGGCGCCGTTGAATGGTCTAGAGATTATCTAGGGAGCTTTCCTTGCTTGTAGATGATCAGCTGCAAGATGTACAAAGACTCTCGTGCAAGGGAGAACGCGTAGAAATGGATTTTGAGCAAGATGGGGTTTCGGCAGAGTTCTGCCAGTAGAAAATCGAAGCGCGAGTGGTCAGTTCAAGAATTCATGCGGCGACGTTTATGGCGCGCTGAATGGTGTACACAACGGCTGTACACGTGTGACGCGACGCGTGCCACTCTCACGCGACGCTCAGCGTTGGCATATTGTAAATCCAGCTTGGTATTGAGGCGAGCACTTAGTTTTTGTCAAGACACCTCACAATCAGACGTTTTACGGTGTCCGCCTTGAGATGTAAAATTAAGAGTAGAGCAAACCTAGCATAAGAATATAGCAAGTGTGGTCGCAAATTCGAGAAAGCTTGGAGACGTGAACTATAAACATCTAACGTTGATAGAAAGCCGTTTGTTATTGATGTGTATTGTGGTGGCAAGTGCTTGCACGTTTAATATATGTTTATATATATATATATATATGCTTGTTTCTATATAAAGACGCCCATTCGCATTCAGCGGTCACAATTTTGTGCACTTGACGTCTCTATACCTCTATTGTCTAGACGAGAAGTGTTGTGTGCAATCTTGCTTGCTCTACCCCTGCATTGTGGTAGAAAATATAGTTAATTAAACCTAGACATATTATGCTGTATGTATACCACGACTTATAACTGCTGGATAAAACACGGCCTTAAAAAGAGGGTAAGTAAGCGCTATACGACGGATACCGGGAAAGCGCCTTCGAGTGTACGTAACCACGTTGGCGACTGTGCGATGACAACAGGAAAAGGCGGAGCGCGACTTCGCCTGATCGTCATCACATTCTGTTGTGTGCTCACGCGTAGTGTTGACGGCTGCCGTCTTCTCGGATACACCGGCCATGTCCTATACATTTCTTGTTGCCTTATTCCTTGCCTACAACTCTATCTCAAAAAGCAGAGAGACAGAAGTAAGCAGCATAGTCACTCTCGGCGACACTCTGTTGAATCTTGATAGCCTAGTGGATGCTCATGATCACCACAGAGAGAAACGCAACGTCTCTAGTGTCACTAAACCTCTACAACAACATATACATTCAGTAGGCGGAGAGACGGTTGGACCGAGACCAACAAAGACGCGTTTACGTGCATTCAAACCGCTCACGAAACGACCGTACGACGCGGGACCCATCGATCAGTGCAGTTGTCCTCAGCTCGACGTCTGCAGCTTTCCGTACGGATTCACCGTTCCGGAGTTCGTCGCTCGAAATATTGCTCAGTACAAGAAGAAGATTGTGGACACGCGCAAGAGACTGTTGAAAGTGGATTCGGCCACGTGTGCTTCCGCCATGTTGGATTTTGCGTGTTTGACGCTGCCGCACTGCATCAATAATGGTACGACAGTTCGCTACCCCGTCGATGTTCAAGAGGTAAGTAGTATATATGTACATACAAACGCACGCCCACACACACACACACACACACACACACACACACACACACACACACGCACGCCACACCACACACACACACACACACACACACGCACGCCACACCACACACACACACACACACACACACACACACACACACACACACACACACACACACACACACACGCACGCCACACCACACACACACACACACACACACACACACACGCACACACACACACACACACGCCACACACCACACACACACCAAACACACACCACACACACACACACACACACACACACACACACACACACACACACACACACACACACAGAAAATTAACTAATATAATCTACTGATTAATTAAACGTAATTTGAATGATACAGTTATGATTACAGCGTTGCATTCAAGCTATGTCGTCGTGTCCCCGACTGTCAAGTTCTACATCAGTTCAAGCTTTCTGCAAATCTGCGACGTCAAGTCAAGTGACCGGCGACTTCTCATTGACACAGTGTCGTGTGCCGAACGTGACGAGCTGTCGCAACAGTAAGCCAACTCCCGACTGGTTGGCAGCACAGTACGAATACGCGGCGTCTCTTACCTCATTTCCTCAACTCGCAGATTCCCTCGGATTTAACGGTTCTTGCAGAAAGAATCTTCTGCGATATACTTGCACGCAGCCTACGTGCCACTCTGGTGGACGTCTTCGCGGATACCGCAGCAAAAGCAAGTGCCAAGCCATCGTGACCTGGTAAGGTAACTAGCAACTGCATGGTTTATAGATGACCGCAGTGTAAAATATAATACGCAAATAGATACGGCACACTCAACTACATGCATATGGTTGCCACATTTTGAAAACATACAATCTAGAGTATAGCTTCTAGAGATAATTTTGTACCGTATAGGATACTGACGCTATGAGCCTATCTATACAACTGTTTTCAGACACTATATAGACTACAGATATAGACGGTAAACAGATATCCATCAAACCGAACGCACCCAAGAAAAACGCCTAGTGGATCGAGGCTTTTTCACAGTACCTCTTAACGCGCGCGCAGGCTAGAGGTTACTAGAGTGGGACAGAAGGCAAAAAGTTGCTTTCGGACCGAAATGGCTTCGAACGATACTCGGCCAAGAAATGAATTGAATGATAAAGGGATATATATATATATATATATATATATATATATATATATATATATATATATATATATATATATATCCAGTATACTAATGTTGACATACTTTTATCCTGCCTACCTAGATTTGCAAGTACCGCACTAGACAAACAGCATGCATCAAACATGCATGTGGACGTGAGTCGTACATGTACGACAATCTGTACTTTCTCTTTAGCGCTAAAGACGTTGCAATGAGAGAGACACTTTCCGGAAGTCTCCAGTGCAAGTCATTAAACCACCGCCGTCGTGCGAGTGCATTTGCTGGCAGACTGCGACCGCCTTGCATGGCGCTATCTGCGACGCCCACACAAGAAAAAGACAGCAGCAAGGTAAAGTAACGCATTGACGTGTTTCCAAGCCGCTGAAGTATTATATACATGTACAGTATACGTAGTATGCGCACTATACAATGCTGTTTGGTTGCAGTTTGCAACGATGGAGCCAAGAGAAACTACGTCAACAGTCCGCTCTGTTTTAAAGGCTCCGAAACACAAGGTTTTCTAGATTATTAGTGTTCTACGTTGGCTCGACGATTGACGTTAGCGGTTTATTAATTCAATCTAGCACGAGAAGAATCCCTAAGCAGAGTCGACGTGCAGTTGCAGAGGAATATCAATTTTAGTTGTTGACTCTGCATGCTGACTCCGTCTGGATATTGCGTTGACGCCACAAGGTACAAGATTAGGTTCTATTTGCATTTTCGCTGCGTTAGTATGCTCACACAATATGTAAAGCGTATTTTAGAATGCTAATATAATATACAAAGTGAAAACATTAATTACGTTAATTAAAACTGTTTAGTAACGTGTAATGACTCTGTTTGTACTGCTACCTACATTTCATTAAACAGGGGTTTAATGGAGTTCAGTAGCATTTTACGCACGCACACACACCACACACACACACACACACCACACACACACACACACACACACACACACACACACACACACACACATCTAAATTTTTTCTGTTTTCTAACAACCTCACATGGTGTTCCACAAATCAGTATAAAATTTTAGAGACCATTATAGGGAGACAGTATCACCAAAAAACTCTAGTCTTCTACATGTTTGTCATATATGAATACAATGAGTAAGATTACACAGATCACAATGCCAGTAATGTGTAATTAGATAGAGACAAGAAAACTGTACTGTATTCAAAGCGTATGGACTGCAGTCAGACAAACAAGTTTGCACTGACTCCATGCACTTCGCAACAATCGAATTAGATTAAGTTGCTTTGGTTCGAACTCAACTTCAATCCTTCTCTAGGCATAATAACCAATATACAGTATCATAAAACAGCAATTAAGTTAATAAATTAATAAAATTATTACGAAGTGACATAATAACCGACATTATAATAAAGGGCATACATCAGCTATCTAACTATGCAAGTAATAAAATATTTTCATCTGTGAACTGTGCTAATAGTACACCTGGTGTGCTACCTAATTTAACTGCATTATGTTATGAACGATCACACGCCAACATAAGGCGAGCACTGGCCACATCCAGGAACTTCAGTGGTCAGAATCCACTCTTTTTACTGTAAAACTGTGCTGTCTCTGTAATACTAGGAACTCCTAGAAGACAACATCTAAATGATGACATTCACTCAATGAGAAATCAGGTACTTAGTAAATTACCTTATTGAGGTACTTGAATTGACTCTGCAGTTTGACAACTTCCTTCACTTTCTCACTCAGTAGAACACTCATCCGCTGATTCTTTCGTTCAGTTGCCTATCAGTACAAAATTCAATTCTAGTCTGCACTACTGTGCCGTGATGTCAGTGTGTTTGACACATGCAATACATTAGTTAAACAATAATACAGTACACCTTCAATTCTTGCTGAAGATGATGGATGTCTGTCAAAGTTGAATCTGCACCCATCGATGATAGGCCACTGTCTTGAGCCTGTGCACATAGTAATAAGAAATGACAACATCAAGCACATATGTGTAAAGAGATTCCAACCTCGACGCTGTTAGCACGTGGCTGAGGCACTTCAGGAGTTCCTAATGGAGTGACAGGAGCTTTTCTGAGTTCCAACAATTCCCTCTTCAACTGCTCATTTTCTTCACACATCAACTTCAGCTTTTTCTGCAATCGACGTACTAAGTTGACAGCTGCTTTTGCCTTGACTGCTTCAGCACTAGAGTTAGTCATAGCCTTTTCTGGTGATGACGACATTGATACAGTTGAAGCAGCAGCCGCTGCTGTAGCTGCATGAGTTGCAGCTTCCTGTCAAATATAATTATATTGGTAGCTTAACACACTACAATGACCTGGATTCATGCACTCAAGTACCACCTGTCCAAGTCTCTTCAGCTCTTTTTCAAGCTTTTCTGTTTCTCTTTGGTGAGCCTGCACATATCAAATGCAATCTACCGGTATAATACAACTATGCCTGTAGTACCGCTCTCTCAGATCGTTGTTGAATTTCAATTCGGCGAACAAGTTCTTTAGTTCGTCTACAACAATTACAACAAATTATTAGAGGACTGCATAAGTAAAATCTATGGTACAATCAGGGACTACTTGTCTGCTTGCTGATTTACTTCTGTGTGCATAAGCCTAGAGAACCTCTGCCCCTCCTCATCTTTCCACTTCTGTAATTGCTGCCGAAGTTCCCGAATGGTTTCATCCTGCAAAGCAAAGTATCCAGCTAATATTAACAAAAACCAAATACCATGAGTTCTGTAATTTATCATCTGGTTTCAATACCTTCGCCTTCATCTGACTCTGAAATTTTATTGATGTCTCTTTGGCAGCTTGTTTTTGAACACTAACTTTTTCTGCTAACAGCTCCTATAGTTATCAAGAATGATACAATAACACAAACTGATGACACAGATCAGGTAAACAAGTGACTAACCTTGTTAAGTTTGTGTTTGAAAGCTTGCATCTCCTCTGCTTGTACAGATTGAATGCTCTCTTTGGCCTTCTTCAGTTCAGCCACCTGTCAATGTAATATGCAATCACTTTAATTGATACATGACATTTCACATTGTTGCTATTAATACCTTGTCTCTGTGAAGTTGAGCAGCAGTCTGCCGCTCACGATTCAGTTCTGCTCTCAGCTCACTTACGTATTTTCGAAGTTCATCATTAGAAGCCCGCAGTTGTGACTGAAAGCAAAGCAACACCACAAAATAGTTCCACAAATAACAAAATACACAACAGTCATGCACCCAAAGTGACTGACCAATGCTCCTCTACTAGATGTGGAATCTTTGCGTGCAGCAACTGGTGGAGCAGATGCTGGCCTTTCAACTAAGCTGGTTGGAATTTTATCCATTGAACTAGTTACTTTTGGAGTGGATGGTCGACTTCGCCTCCCTTGACTAACAACAGCCAAAGAGCTCAAAGCAACTGATGTCTTTTGGCACTCATCATTGATCTCCATCACTACGGATTTCTCTGTCAATTCCATCTTTGCTATCAGCTACATAGCCAAATAATAGAGTCACAAGTAACAATACAGCTGGAAAATGGAAGACTTCTATATTATAATATAACATACATCTCTTTCCTTCTGCTGTAAGATCTTCTCTGCATCTTTGGCTTGTTTGATCTCCTCTTCCAACTTTGCCACTCTACTTTTCACCTTCTTCATAACAGTGTTATGATCCTACCAAATAAAGTCTGTTTAATAGTTTTCCAATTTCAATCAGTCACATTTGGATCACCAACCTGTTGAAGTTTCTTCTTCAACTTCTCAAAATCTTGTCGACGTGCTAACCTTGCCATCTCCTTAATTTTGTTGACAGTAGCAAGTTTTTCCTTGTGTGCTTGCTTGGTCGCACAGCGCTGTTCTTCTACCTCCTGGAAAATATTAATATAAATAAATGAAGATCATAATAGCTACTAGAAACAAATTGACTGACAGTCATACATTACCAATGTTTTACATTTCAAGAAAGTTACCATTCCTAAATAAACTTCTAAATAATTGGAAACTTTCTGTTATGGTTTCCATCTCACATCAAACTGTATTTACTGCACTCATATCTAAATATCAGTTAAAGTTCTGGATTTACTATCACACACCTTCATGCTTCACACTACCAATATTTCTCATGACAAACATACATACAGTCAATTGATTAGCTGCCAGTTCTACTGACCTGATTTAAAGACACTAAAGTTTGCTGTATTTGTTTTGATTTCTGCTGTTCAACAGCTAGTTCATGTTTTGCTGTCTGGAACTTTTTCTCCATTTCATCTTTCACCATTTCTCTTTCTCGTATTAACTCCTGCTGCTTAGCCTTTCCCTGCTGTACACGTTCCTGTTCAACTGCCTTACGTGCCTAAAACAAACCAATCACAGTATTGCCAAATAATTGCCACAGTAAAACCAACTGACATGATCACGAGCTTCTGCTCGAAGCTTTTCACCAAGAGCCTTTCCCACTTCTTCCTGCTGTTTTAGTGATGTCCTCAGTTGTTTAATCTCATCTTCTCTCACCTACACAGCATACCAATACACACTGCTCTCAGCTGCTCGGCAAACCATTGGCATACTTTGAGAGTACGATTGAGGTCATCCACTAGCACTTGAGATTTCTTGTCTGTCTTGCTAAGCAAACCGTCTTTCTCAGCAAGCTGTTTCTTGTACTCTCTTAGCTGAGCCGAGAGAGCATTTGTTGCCTCGTTCCTTTCTCTCCACTTCATGTTAGCTTTGACAAGCTCTCTATCTCGAGACTAGTAACCAATATCACAATAACTTAAGAGTTTCACATAGCACGATCCAGGCACAGGATCACCTGCAAAGTTTTCTTCATATCTTCAAGTTGCTTTCCCAACTTTTCTTTCAACTTCTCTAATTCACTATCCTTCTCCTGCATTCAACAAAACTATGCTCAATGCATGACATTGATCAAACTCATTTACATATTAACAGTATGTTCAGTTACTCAAGAATCATATATACACTTGTTCAAACACCAACTGATGCAGCATCAGTCACAATATGTTACATGTACTGTACTAAGACTTAGCTAATTGTATATCATCAACAGCAACAACGGCACGGTACTGACTACATCATTAGAAATAGTAATGCATCCCTTTCTGCTACAGATTAACCTACAATAACTATTTACAGTATTTTCATATAGTTTGATTTCACATACAACATTCAAATACAAATGCACAAAACTAGGACATTTTGTAATTTCATCAGCCTAATCTCACCCTAGAAATCTTTGCTTTCAAAACTTCAAGATCTGCATGTTTCTCAATACCAGCTGTGTCTCTTGCCTTGTTGACAGCAGCAACCTTGTCTCTCAATGCATCCCTTAACTGTCTCTGGGCATCATCATAGTCCTAACGAAATAAATTAGAACCAATGCCACTTACTGCTAGCAAATGCCTACCTGCTTCAGTTTGTCACAATGATCTCGAGCTTTCTTTTTCTCTGTGAACATGTCTTCACTTGCCGCTTTAACCTGTCGTTTCAACTCACTGATTTCTTTCTCCTTTGCTAATCCATCAGCCTTTAGTTTGCTTTTCATTGCCTCCTGATCTGACTTTAGCTGTGCATTCTCACTGAGCAGTTTCCAACACTACAAGTAAACAAGAGAGTTAGTTGGCAAATATTATAAACTAATTGCCACTCAACCTCTTCAGCATTTCTACTCTGTGTTGGACTTAACAAACTCTAAAAAATTCAAAAATAAATTACTAATGGGTCTTACAATCAGTATTGATGAGATAAATACTAACGCTTTCTTGAACACCTCTTCGTTCCATCAGGATGCTGTCAAGTTGCTGCATCTCACTTTGCAAGTAATCCCGTTTCTTTTGCATCGAACTTGCTTCAGCTCTACAGCAGCACACAATGCCTCATAATAGCTCTATATATACACACAACGCCTCATGATAGCAAATCTGTTTCTTACTGAAGTTCTTTGATTTCGCAACGGTGTTTTGCTACCTGCTCTTCACACTTTCTCAGCTCAGATTTGTTGCGACCAAGTGTTTCCTGAAGAATACGTAACTCGCGTTGTAAAATCTGTAAGCAAACTGTGTCACACAGCAGCCTATCACTACACCATTGTTGTATGCCTAATCCTTACTTCTTTTGTGTGTTGCAAATCAGCAAGATCACCAGTTACTTCATGGACATCATTCAGAGTCCGTCTTAGCTGTAGTTCTTTTTCTTCTCGCTATTAAAAATTTGAAACTAAAAATAACTGATGGAGTATTTCAAAACTATTTGCAACCTGTGAATCAAGTAATTCTTTGACAGAAGCTCCCGGTGAGCTTTTCATCTGAATGCAAGAGTAAACAGTAAACATCAGTAATTATCTGATGAATACCAAATCTGACAACCAAAATGAGAAGAAAAAAGACAAAAACACCAGCATGTCACTAAGGAATCTACATTATGACACACTGAGCAACAAGACAAACAGACACAGCGACACAATTATTGCATTGTAAACTCTATGCATTGCATTCTCAAGTGGTCAAGACTGGCTGACTCAGAATCTACTAAAATTCATCTTCAGAGCTGAAATCATTTAATTAAATTCTTTGATAATTGGTAGCAAATGGCTGCAGAGCATCTCCACTGTCTAATTTCTTTGTTGCACGACTGGAATAGGTTAATTAAGCAGTGTTGACAACCTACTGCACTCACTAGCCTCATCATTGCTGCACTGAGGATTAAATATCTGAAAATCCTGAAGCAGAGAAGGGTCATGTTGTGCTTCACTGTGCATGACCCTTCTCAGCTAGAGTCTGCTGTGCTTGCCTATGCACTCTGTTACTAATAATAGAAACAAATGGTGTCTGCTGTGCTCTACTATGCAGTTTGTTACTAAGAACAGGCATCCAAATTTGCTGTGCTTGCCTATGGACTTCGTTACCAAATACAGTCAATTATAATTAGTACTGAAACCATGGCCAAACGTCACAACTACGTCAGAATTACGTAGCTATTGAAACATCTTATCTGTACGTTTGGTCTTCTTTTTGCTGCCCGTGTCTGATGTTTGAGGAGGAAATAACTGATAACAGCTATTTTTGGTTTTTGATTTGTGCGTCAACATTATTGCGTACAGTACCCTTTGGGAGGGGGAAAGTATTGGAAATGTGTGCCCTTTATGCAGTTTTGAAAATGTCAATAATTTTGAACAACACCTTAGTTTACTAACTGAAAAACAAAGACCACTATATGCAGAGAAAGACTGATCAATAGAACAACACATGATCAGGAACACATATGTGAAGTTAGACAATATACACATAATTAACAGTCCAAAAACCAAATCCAAACTAAGATTTTGGAAAGAAACACATAACAATAAAGTTCCAAGCATGATACCTTTCTTCGATCTGGGTCTCCTATTATCGGTTTGAATGACCACCTTCTTTCCACAGAAGCCGTCTGACACACGTATCATACATTATTTATCTACTTGTGATAAAATCAAAACAGTGCTCATGATATCTAACCATTTCAGCTATATCAGCTGGGCTGGTACTATACTTCCCACTACTATATGACTTTGGCAGTGGCGACAATGTCTTATCACTAAGTTTGCCTGTTAGTGCTGACTCGACCTCTGACTGTAACTTTGCTGCCTCTTCAGCTAACTGGTCAACATCACTTGTTCTTCGTTTGCGACTAGAAGTCTCCCGCTTTTGTGATGACGTATTTGATAAATGATCAGTAGCATGCCCATTCATAAGTCCAGAACGATCGCTAGCAAATAAAAACAATCGCAACTCATTTAAGTTACAAACCTGTATGTCAAATCAATACACAAAGTAGAGTAGAAAGTTGAGGTTATGTTAGTTTGCACTCGTTATGTTAGTTTGCACTCGTCTTAATTAATAAGCTTCAGCAACAGAAGTGAATGCTGTTGCCAAATACAGAAGGTTATTGATGTAATCAGTAAAGAAATGACGAAGATAAGAAAACAAACTATTGTGTGAAGTACCTGTTAGTAAGCAGATTAGCTGAAATTATAGTGATCCTAACATTACACACTATCACATGAAGTACACATGTCGGCTTACCTGAGTCCATCTCCACTTCCCATACCTGCACAAAACACATTATTGTTGTCTGTGTAGAAAACAACATATATATATATATATATATATATATATATATATATATATATATATATATATATATCATTAAAGATAACACAAAATACAAGCAAACATGCACTTATTCAACTCATGCTCACAACTGTATTTAAAACATACTGCTTCGGTCTTTACTGTCCCTCCGAAGTAACCTACATGTATGATAAAGTTATCACTTAAATATGTACTAAGGACATCATAAATCACAGCGACATTACCGTTTAGAGCTAGAGCTATGTCTTCCTTCTTGAGGAACCTGACCGGAGTCCACATCTAGAACAAGATGCAACAGTACAATAATAGTATCCCACAACAATTAACAGAGACACTTACCATCCCCACCTATTACACTACCAACTTTAGGGCTGGTCTGACCAAAATGATGTGACTGTTCTGTGGTGATTTTCAAATCAGGCAAGCTTTCATGGTAAAGCCCATTCGTCATAGCAACATCACTGCCTTCGGTTAGGATGCCCAGAGCAGCTAAATCTATAGTCTTAGTTGGAGATACAGTTCTACCTATACTAGGACTCTCCAAGCCAAGGACATCATCTTTCTCTGCTGTTCCTGTTCCGGTTGACAGATGAAACTCATCCTCTGTACCTTCACCAAAGAGTGGACTGCTTGCATAAAGAAAATCATTTCCAAGTGAATCACTTCTTCTCTGAAGTACTTCTGCCCCATTTTGTAGATGGTTCATTGATTCTCCCAACAGATCACTGATCTCTGCATCCATATCTAGGTCTACTCCACCAGCAAGACTATCATCAGACTCTTGGTCTATCTCTTCTCTGATGCTTCGAATGTAATCACTGGTGTCCTGATCATCATCCCACTGAGCAGATATAAGCTCACCAAGCTTGTCTGCAGCCTAAACAAACTGAATTAATTTCCAATCAAACTTAATCATGCATGGCCAATACAATATGTTGACCAGCAATAGCTCTGTAGTCTTCTTGGATTACATTTCTGAAGCATACTGGATTCTACTTATTGTTATAACATCCACACTCAACAGCCAACAACCTTATCTCCAATTAACATTACCTTTTATGATTCCATTAACTTGAGCAAACAATAAAATGGATAAAATAGCAAGAAGATGATAGACCTTTTATTCATATTTTCATGTGCCCTGCTAGCCTAAGAATACTTTGCAAAAAAAGTAGTGTGACAACCCTGAGTATACATAGAAAGCAAAAAGTGAAGAACTACAAGACAGTAATATTGAACCATCACATCTTCAACCCTGACTCTAAGTTCTTAATGAATTTGGGGAAAGCTTGGAAATGGCAATAGCTAATATATAGTAATATATAGTAGTTGCCGTCATACACATACGCACGCACACACACACACACACACACACACACACACACACACACACACACACACACACACACACACACACCAAGACAGTTACCACAACTCTTGGTCACGTACAAAGTAATACACATGTACATTGCATTGTGAACAAAGTTGAAACTGCCTGGAGCTATACTATAGCATGCACTCAAACACCAGCCCTTCAAAAACGCACTAACCTCATCACGAAGATTGGCAGAACCTTCATCAAACTCGTCGTCGTCATAATTAAATCCATCTAGAAACAAGAAAGTGACAATGACAGGAACGGGAGGCACTCACCAACCGGAAATGCTGCTCGAATGGCAACTAGCCACGCCTATGCAAGATGCAAGACGCTTCCGGCACAGCAATGCGTCTCAGTTCAAGTCCGCTGCATAAATTTCTATTACGGAGGACGCGCGCGGCTTCCAAGCATCGACAGGTGCAACGGAAACGAACGCGACATTTCTTACTTGCTAGCGAATCGGCCATAGCGATATAGCCAACTTGCAAGCACCAGCAGATGCGTCGAGATGTCGCTCAGACAGTCACTCGTCCAGCCGGTTGCACGACTGCATCTGCAAGTAGAATCGGTCCGTCAGTTTACTGCGCGTGACGTGCACGCAGCGACCCGATACATGAACCATAAACAAACCGACCTGCAGCAATCGAAACGCCTACTGCGTTGCAAGCTCGCCTCTGGGGTTCGATCGTGACGGCGACCGAGCTGTCAGATGGTAGACTTACGGATCGGTAAACAACAACGTCGTTGCGCGTTCGCGTTCAATTAGAGAAACTGTGAGAGTCAGACACCCTGCAGTCAGTGGCTCGTGTCGCGCATGCGCAGTGGGAATGAGAGTTTTGTTAGGCGAAGATGACGTCGGAAAAGTTGAAGTACGTCTCGTTGATTATTCTGTGCGCGATCAATCTTCTCAATTACATGGACAGATTTACTGTTGCGGGTAAGCGAGAGTGGAGTCCTGTTTCGTTCTGGATCGAACAATTTCTGCTTGCTGTACAGGAATTGTGACGATTTTACAACAGCCAACCGACTGTATTAACTGTGCCTGCAACAGCTCACACTACCACTATCGGAACACCACTCACAAAAATATTTCTGTCGGTTACGAATGTGTTGCTCAAAGTAGCAGCAGGAAAAACTCTTCTAGCGGCATTTGCTGGTGCTGCTGTGGTCTGGGAATAGATGATGAGCAAGTAGGATTACTGACGACGATATTTATCGTCAGCTACGCGTTGTTGTCGCCCGTATTTGGCTACTGTGGTGATCGATACAGCCGGAAGAAGTTGATTGCTCTGGGGATTACCATCTGGTCTGGGTTCACGTTGGCGGGGTCATTTTTCAAAGTCTGTTTGTTGAAATGATATATCATGTTACCATCGTTAACTGTCGTCGTCATCTCTAAGGTTTACTATGCATTTCTTATAATGCGAAGTTTAGTTGGTGTGGGCGAGGCCAGCTATGGCACCATTGCTCCAACTATTATTGCGGACTTGTTTCCGGCGAATAAGAGGTTACTCATGCTCTCTTTATTTTATCTTACGACTCCCTTCGGAAGGTGAGAATCAATGCTCATTAATTATTAACTACAAATATTTTGTTATTTTCTCAGTCCTTCATGTAAGCAACAGAAATGCAGGGGGTACACTTGGACACCAAAAATGAGAAATGTATCAATAGATCAGATTACTGGCTCAGATCAATGATCTGCTCTTGCATACACTGGTATGCATACTCATTTCTTCCATGTCTGCGGCCTAAATTGTCTCTGCACACCCTGATACCTTTCTCTCTTGATAATATTTTATTAGTGTTATGATGAAGATGAAATCAAGTCTGTTCCCAACGTTGTTTTGCTATCAATTTGGTATATTACCTTTGATATTTGATAATATGTACATTCAGACCTCCTTATTCTGACACCCTCACTTTCTGAAAGAAGATACACTTGAAACCAATTTAAACTATGTATTTGTTACTGATATCCAATAGTTGCCTTAGTCCAGCTGAAGCCAGCAGGACAAAGGTGGTGGGAATAATGTGTAGTACTAAGTAAGTATTACAGCATCATCTTGTGTAAGAGAACATGAAACAGTGACTTAGAGAACATCTTAGTTGGCCTTTATAGATAGAACTTTGGTACTAAGTGTGCTGCATGTAGGATCAGGTTAGCAAAGACTATGTACACTGTCTAGGTACCAGACATGACCACCTGCTGAATGCTAAAGACAAACTCAGTGTCTCAGTTTGTGTGTGTGTGTGTGTGTGTGTGTGTGTGTGTGTGTGTGTGTGTGTGTGTGTGTGTGTGTGCCCGGATGTATACCGTGAAAGAAGAAATTTATGCGGGAGAAAAATGTGTGCGATTTTGTGCAATCACAAGCCCATCACACAAAATAAATTCCACATATATTTTTCCTTGCGCATGATCAGTGTGAAAACATGTGCTAGTCTCGTGGCTAACGCGCACATGCCACTACCCGGACACTGCAGTCACGTCAGCTAACGTAACATGTCTACTGATACGAAAAAATGGTTTTAGTAAAACTGGAATTGTTGCTGTCTTGGAAAGTTAATCTTTTGTTGCGATCTCTCTACAAATTAAATGGAGTTGGATTTCCTCTTGCACAAATTAGATGGGTTGGCCTTATTGTCGCACAAATTGATTCCACACAAGTAGTGATGTTTCTAAAAAAAGCACAATTTTTCTCCCGCACAAATTTCTTCTTTCAGGGTATGGTGGCACCCGGAGTTTGAATTGCTGCGTGGTTGCCTACTGTTTTCCGACTTCATGGTTCCATCGCTTATCATTTTCTATCCTTTGAGTAACTCGCCACACCAGCAAGTGAGAAAAGTATGGCTGTAAGACCAGGATGTCATAGGATGGCATCACTTGCATTGTCTCTCACTTGTTTCCTGCACAAAGAACATTGACAAAGTTGCAAAAGAGGATTCCCTTTTGGGACCCCTTTGAAGAAACACATCTTCAGAAATTGAACTCTTCTCATAATAGATGTCTCTGGTCGTGTCTTGGAATCTCTATCACAACACAGTGGGAAAATCATATCTCAAATGAAAACAATAAGACAAAGATGGGAGATCCTGACACTATAAACATCGAACTTATAAGACGACCTTTGCAATGGTTAGGACATTTGGCTCGAATGCCCAACCATCGAATTCCCAAGATGTGCTTGTTTGGGTGGTTATCAGACAAACGTCCACAAGGTGGCTCTAAGAAACAGTGGAAAGACATAATAAGGAGAGACCTAAATGATCTGAACATTCCAGAAAGCTGTTGGTATGACTTAGCAAATAGATCAAGATCTGCCTGGCGAGACCATTACCATGCCTGTCTGGAGTCTAGTCAAGTGTTATCTGGCAATGTTGATTTATAAACTGTTGTCTGCCATGAATGCCACAGAGGTTTCAGACGCATTAGTGACTTGAAGAGACACAAATGCATTGCTGAAAGAGAAAAACCTATACATGAGCAAAAAGGAGCCATTGCATGCCAGACATGTAAGAAGTACCTCGAAGCAAAGGAGACTATGCAATACACAAACGCATCGATATTCATGGGAAAACTTTTTTATGACTTTGTCTTTGTCCCCACTGAAGGGGTGCATGTCCAATTAGATGGAAGCAATACAGGAAGAGGAGGTGTGTGTGAGCACGTGCATGTGTATATGTGCATTACCACTGTATCTGTTCTATTGCTAAATTATTAATTAAATGTAGTAGGTGTTTCTTTTGGTACATTATTGTGTATTTTAATTGGTAGTTTGCATTGAAATGGCTTAGTTCTTGAGTTGTGGCAGTTTTCTCATTTTAAATGCTTTTTGAAGTGATCCAGAATGTTCTAAACTAAGATGCCTGATACTGTAAAGGTTTTGTAAGCCCAAGGTCCTAGCTAATGAGGCTTTCGCCCCAGGTGCATTCAGTATCTACTGGCAAATTGCCAGTGTTTTAATGTTTATATGCTCTAGAGAGGATTCTTTGCTTTTGTTAGTCTTGTATGTTATGATGTGGAATTGGATTTATCTAACAAAGTGCTGCATGCACTGGCAAACATATGCACTGCTTAGAGATACCATTCTTGCTTAATTTTTTAAGGAAAGCCTGAGGCTGGGACAGGTTGAGAATGGTCTAAGAATCAAGACAGGTTCATAGAACAAGCTGTGTAGGTGTGTGGCACGGTGTGACCTGGACATAGCCACTTTGCCAACCACTATATCTTTGCAACTTTGCTGTGGCTCTCCCACCCACATTATTCTATTTGAATTTAGGACCAAGGCAACCTGTTGATATTAATAAAGATGGACTACTGATCGTAGTCTCTCATATCCTTTTAAGACTGATTTCACTTGCCAAAAGCAAGGAAATTGATGTACAGTGTCGATTAGTTTCTCAATCATGGTGTTGGCTTCTTTTGTCTGCATGCACGATACAACTACTGTATATGACATGTGCATGGGCGATTGGTCAAGGTCACTTGAGCATGCTCATAAACAACTTCATGGAGCTTTCACAGCTCTGCTCAAATAGAACTAGATTCTATCGGCGTGGCACTCTGCGTTGCTGCATCATGTTCATGGAACACTCGGCATCATGCTCACAGCTATGCGGCATGTTCTTTGAACCGGCCTTTACTTTGTGAAGGAAGGAATGTCAGAACCAGGTTGATATAGATTGGGCAATATTCTAGTTTGTATATCTACACACTACGGTATGTATAACTATAAACTATAATGTCTGAATCAGAGATGTTGATGCTTGATGTAATGGTCAAAATAGGATCATGCGCTCACACCCTCGCCTTCTCCTAGCCCATTTGGTGGCATTGTATGATCTTTGTAGGGCGTTTATTTTGCCTGTTCCAGCTACAGTGCAACCTCGATAATCCCAACCTCAATTATCCGGCATTTTTGATAATCCAGACAAATTTTGTCTGCTTGAAAAGCATACATCTTTCACACGTTTTGTGTAAGACATTTAAAGTTTTTATAAACTAGTGGAGTACAATAATTAAATTTTAACTGTTTACTGGTGTTCATTCTGTGTTGAGCTACGTGACTAGCAGTGCTTTCGGAAAGTGTCTCCAGAGAACTGTTGCAAAACAGCTATCACGTTATGAACGTATTGTTATTACAGTATAGTAGAGTAAGTAATGTATGATAACGTTTTAGTGCTTGGACTGACTTTACTGTACCACTAACCAGTATGCATGGGAGTGTTCCACGAAGTCAAAGTGTATATGCAGTGTCAAGTACGTTTTGAAGCTTCATTTGCAGTGCCAACTATTTCAAACTTGGGCACCCCTATAAATAGGTGTACAGCACAGGAAATCGTATTGGCATTTGGATGTTTCAGACACTCCCTATGAGCAATATTGATGAAAAACGTGACAGTAATAAAAATTGCATGTTGTCAAATATGCAGAAAGATCCAATCAAGGATATTGTGTAAGTCTATGTGCAAATGAAGCTGACCTTTCACTACTAAATGCAGTGAAATGCCAAGGGCCACCTGTGACACCTGAAATGCCAGCAGTTGCCAAATTCTGTATTTTATACATCTGATAGATCAAATCAAATGCACTCTTGTATCTGGTGTATGGTAACTGCTTGGAGAATAGTTCAGGAGGTTTTTTAGATTGTTGTGTTGTGCTTTTGGCATAACTAATCAGTTTTTATTGTAGCTATTATTGGATATCCTTTCTACCCTCAGGGCTTGTTTATTGTGAGGTATCAGCAAACCTGCCAGTGGAAGTATCAGTGACAACAAAATCTGAGACACTGGGTATGCTGTTTACAACACTAGTATATGTTTTCAACATTAATTAAAGTATATAGTGTTTACTACACTGGTATATCCTGTTTGGTGTTTACTCCTTTTGTGGCATTACTGTGTAATGATGATCACACTAGTCTATGGTTCCCAATGTAAACAGGATATTAGCCAATTTAGGAAAGGTTGTTGAAGTGAAGAACTTATTTTGGAATACATAGTGGATATTGTATAGGTAGGTCACTTGTCAAGAGTGGGTCATAGTTTCATGTCATTGTCTCGTGAAAAACACTCCTTCCTACTGTGATCTATTATTGCACAATCCACTGATGTCCCTGCTTTCCATTTTGACTATCTAGAACATTCGATTGCCATATTCTAGATCAGGAGTTTTTGTAATAATGTAACAAAAATTATTAGTTGTAATAATTATGAGTGTAATAAATTTTGTTAACGACTGGTGATGTTATATTTGCCCAATAAATGGCTTTTTCTAGTGCTCTGGGATATATTGTTGGCTCACATGTTGCTACATTGTTCAATTGTTGGCAATGGGCATTTAGGGTATGGTTGTCTTGATTGTCTAATTCTCCTCTTGTGTCTTCACATTTTGCAATCCTGAAAGGTGACTCCAGTTTTTGGCATCATACTGGCATTACTCTGTTTGTGTGTCGTTCAAGAACCTCCACGAGGTCACAGCGATACTAACTCAGATGGTACCATGCAGTCAAGCCAAAACATGAAGGGAGTATCTGGTGCTGGTGCTTTCTTGAATGATGTTGTTATGATACTGAAGTGGTGAGTAGAGGTTTTAGTATCTAACCAACAGGATGAGATCATTGTGTTGATGAAATGTGGTTACTGTTCAGTAAGAGTTTTGTGTGGTCGACGCTGGGATTTTCCTGTATGTCGTTTGTTGTGGGCGCTCTGACACAATGGGCACCCACTTTCATCATCTGGGCATCTCAAGTAGCGTACGGGCCAAAACATGGCTACACAGTTTCCCAGTAAGTTTAATTAAATAATAAATATTTATATTATTCTGTAACGTCTGACATCTTGTTGTTTGTTTTTACTAACTTCATTAGCTAATTGATGTTGTCTTTAGTGCCAGCTTCTACTTCGGTCTCGTCACCGTCTTGACGGGAGTTAGTGGTGTGCTAGTCGGTGGAGAAGTAGCGAGGCGTTGGGGAAAGAAAAACCGCCAAGCCGACGCGCTCGTTTGTGCCATCGGGTTGTTGGGCTGCGTGCCGTTCCTCTTCTTTGCACTCGTCTACGCCCACATAGCACCGGCTGTGTTCTGGGTAAGTCGATTACTTCAAGCAATTCACGCGCTTATTATTGTTGTTAATTGTTCGTCATTTGCTCGGCGTCGAAGCTTCCGTTTACTTTAATTGATAACAGCTAAAAGCCGGTATTGCGTAGTCGCCACTCTTTGCTCTATGCAAAGGACTGTAGTGAGACCGAACTCGGATTTGATTTCTGTTTTTATTTGTATCACGCGTAATAGCGTAAAACGAGCCATGAAATCGAAAACGATCCAACCAAACTATACACATGCTATGTACATCAAAATGTGCAGCAACCGTGTAACAATGGCGAGTTCTACATAGTAGGAATGCGCAGTACTGTCGTACAAGACGCGTGTGTGAACGGTTGTATATACTGTCGCTGTCCAGTTGCCGTAAACAGACTCGACCTTGTCTCGTTGCATATCTAGAGTGCCGGGATATGTTGCACGTGCTGTGCGTCACGCCTGTTGTTTACTCATCTTTGTTTCCTGGATTCGGTTTTGTTCGAAGGACGACGCAATCGGCTGTAGAATGCCGTCCTCGTCGTCTGCCAACTCGCTTTCGTATTCGTCGAGTCGTTCGAGGTGTGGAGTCATTAGAGGTGCATTCGACCGGTTTCTCCGGGCTGGCACGGGGGACGGCGGTCGAGGCGCTTTTCTCTGTTTCACTGAACTGCCCCAGAACGAGCTGCACGCACTCTCCCTGCGCACGACCATCGGACTACCAAGTTTTGGGGTCGTCTTGTCGTTTGCTGCCTGCAACGAGCATGCGAGTGGTGATACCGGATGAGTTGCTCGTCGAGCGAATGGACTCCGATGAGGCTGTGTTTGCTGCTGCCGGACAGGTAAACTTGTCGAGCATTTCGAATACTGGTTGCTCTTGCTAACGCACCGAAACGAATCTCTCATGACTTCTGCCGTTATGCGATGAGAACTGATGACGTGCGCTCCGCGTGTTATTTTTATAAGATACCAAATCTGTAGGCGGGAATGGTAATTACCTAAAGTTGACCGGAACTGTCGTCACCGCGCCTCGATAGGGACTTTGTTTGTACATATGTACATGCAGTCCCCTGGTTACGTGTCCAAAAATTGAGATGGGGCGTTTTGTTATGAGTCACACCTATACCTGGGAGGACAATAATCCCGTCGTGGATTACTCTACCATACCCCGATTGACCCATTTTGAATTTTGTTTATCTAGAACTATGTGGGCAACCTGACATTTCCAGTAAAAAAATAACGTCACAGAGTTACATGGACAAAGGGCGCATGATTTTACCGCAGTGATGCGTTCATGTGACACCGCAATGATGAGTTCATGGTCTTTCCATGGTAACGGATTAGTAATGTGCTAAAAGTAGCACTCTAGGATGTTTTGGAGTTGGGAGAAGGTGCTCACGTGAGGAAAGACGTAAATGATTGAACTAGGATTGTAACTCCTACGCAAAATCCTTCATGGAAATGAGGTTGTTGGATGTGTTTCTCAATTAATTAATTTGCCTTGTTCATGTTGTTACTAATATTCAAAGTTTGGTATTTGTTTGGTAGTCGTGCACTGATGTATTTGATTTCAGGCGCTGTGTGTTTTTGCGGAGTTTTTGCTGTGTGTAATGTGGGCACCTGTGGCAGCCATTCTTTTGGTAGGTACACATACATGTGTCTATTTGATTGTGCTGCTTTCATCAAGTTTTGCTTGTAGTATGTCATAGTTCCTCAGAGAAGATCGACAGCTGAAGCTATTCAAATTCTTTTTATTCATTTGCTTGGTGATGCTTTCAGTCCTCTCATCATTGGAAAGGTGACTGATCGTTGATTTCCCTTGAAGTTGCTACCATATATTGTGCAATGTCCTTCAGATTTCTGACTCTTTGAGAGGTACTAGTCATACTCCCGATGTAAAGCATGCTACTCCAGCTGAAGCGAGACAGGAGTACTTCGCTCTCCAGCATGCTTCCTATATTACAACTTTTGTAGCAGTATTGGGTGGTGCTTGTTTTCTTGTCACGTCCTTCTATTTGGTTCAAGACAGGAAGGCAGCTGTGGATGCAACTAGGGCAAACAAGAGATCCTCTGAACGAGTACTTGTCAACTCTGGTGAAGATGAAGACAATGATAATTCGAAAGAACCATCAAAATGGGACTATGACACAGAATGTTTAGTCAGTGGAGCTACATGTACATGAATGATTCTAAATGATTCTAGATTGAATTGGTTTTTGATAATGTTGTGTAAGCAATGTAATGTGTGAATGTGCTTTGATCAGTGTCAGCCTAGGGAGATGTCAGCTTTCAGACTGTCCGTTCATATTTCATGTTGGAATGACACATTGTGCATGAATTGCCAGAGACTCTGGCTTATTTTGGTATTGTTGTAACACGATATCCTGTAATTATTTCAAGAAGTCTCAACACTTTCTCTTCCCAGTAAATCTAACAGTTGCCCTTGGGAAGTCCAATGACCTCATGGGTTGGGTGTTCACATCCATTTCTTAATAACAGGATACTTGTTCACTGTTCATCCAATATATGTTTAGCGTAGAGCGACGCCCCTGTTATCGGACACCATCAATCATCGGACAGCCATGCAAGAAGTAAACGAAGTAAGACTGAGCTTTGCTAGAGGCCACAGTAAGAAGGATTAGTAAAGACTGTGATTCCAGACGTGGGACTTCCAAAGGCTTGAAACGGTTATGCTAGGACGGTAAACGTGATCCTTCTCTGCGACCCCGGTCATCGGACACCATCATCATTCACCGGACACAACCTCCCCCATGAAAACGCAAAGGCCATTCTGCAACTTCGCACCTGAGATAGGTTTATAGGTGACTAGCTAACACAACAACACTATCACAGTCTCCGTTTGCTACTCTCCAGGAGAGATAGCGCACGCTCATTGAATCGAGGTAACGCCCCTTTCGTCGGACAGTCTTTTTTTCTTTGCAGCACCAGTCTGCAGGTAATAATGTCATAAGAGAGAGTTGGAAGGAGAGCGTTTTAGCACTTCAATCCTGCCCTCTCATGGGTTTCGGTTGTCGTCTTCTTTGTTGAACGGCTAGTTCGTTCAAGCGACATCTTTTACACGTCCTAGTGGGGGCGTGGTTGTATTAGAATTGACTCAGAATTGCCATCAAGCACTCTAGGCAAGTGTTCTGTGTTCTGCGGCGTTTCAGATAGCTGAATTTAATCAACTGCAGTTATTTGAAACCTAGAGCTGTTGCTGAGAAGGTAGGAAGGCAAGAAAATGGGTGTCCGACGATTGGGGCCGTTACTACGGGCGTTTGACCGACTGTAACTCATACAGATCTTGGCTGACATGCAGGGTAACAACACAATTTGTAGGTAAAGAGTTGTTGATTAGCGATAAGTAACTAGGCTGAAGGATGCGTGTGTGCAATATAAACGCTACTGTCCGGTGAACGATGCGTTTGTCCGATGAACGGGGTATACAAGGCTCCGCTCAGTTTTCAATCTCATTCTAGGCAGAGAAGAGGTACAATGCTCTCTTTTGGTGTGCTCAATTACAACTCGGATACCTATATTTATGATGTGTTAGGGACTGCGTTCAAAAACGGATAACTGAGAACTCGCGTCCGGAATATGATGGTGTCAGAGGAACGGCGCCGCGCTCTAGTGTATGACTCACTGAAATTTTCCTGTTGCTTGATTTGGGGGACTAATATAGTAAATTCATCTGCCAGTAAACTTCCAAGGTCACATCAAAACCACGAACTTATTGTGCAACTGACCTTTGATTCGTGTATAGAGTTTGGAATAGCCCTATCCACATTTGTGAGAAACTACTGCAAATCAAAGTATCTGATCAGCTGGATATTATATTAACAATAATAATCTGTTCAATACTTATACAGCATGGTCATCTCACATCCCAACTATCTGGGAACTGGCTGAACACATGATACATTCTACCATCTTTCATGCATTGGTTTACAGAGTACATGTATTGTTGTACTATTTATACAAAATACAAGACAAGTCAAGTCAATCTAATTGACAACTAATGGCATATTAATTCTTCCTAATTTAAACAAAGAACATGTTCACTGTCATGGATCTATAGCTTTAATCCTCTTCAGTGTCGTCAGACTCTTCACGTTTCAACAATCCTATTGATTCAGGTGCGCTCACTTCCAATCTCGTAACAGGCACATGGGAATCACTCATACTCGATGTGAACTTGGAAAATCGAACTTTATATTTGTCCACTCTCTTAGGTCGTGCCACTAACACGGCAACGATAATGCAAAGAACAATGAAAACAATGCTACCGAGACCCCACATTGCCTTGGAAATTGGCACTGTAGTATTCGGCACTGTAGTATTCGACACTGTAGTATTCGACACTGTCATACTTGATATTGTCGTACTGTTATTGTCACTTTGCATGACTGCTGTATTATCATTGTCATCATGTGCAACTGCTGCATTATCACTGTAACTGTCTGTAACAGCTGTGTAATTTCGGTGAAGCAAGCTTATCAGTTTCTCAGGACAGAGAAGGGAATCTCGTATATCGCTTCCGTTCACAACTTGGGCTCGCTCAGTCAACCAGTGAGTGTACTTACCATTCTGGTATACCATCTTCTCATAAGTCTGCAAAGCATGCGCTTGTATCCACAACACTGATTCGGTGATATTGACCCAGCTCATGAAGCGAACATAGTTCCATGCTACCAGTGCAAGAGGCTAAACAGCAAACAGAAACAAGTTTGCAATTGACGTAATAATAGGGTCACGCCTATTCATTATGGTCACCCACTATAACTGCTCAAGAACACCCAATAGTCAGTCATGACTAGAATGTACAGAGAATACTTGCAGAGGTGTTCAACGGGAGTGATCCGATAACGACTAAATCAAAAGACGGTATGATGTCATGCTGGCTGATGGGTGACAGCCGACTTTTACAATTAGAACACACATAACAGTGTCAAACTGCCCTGTGTATGGAAAGTACCAGTCAGACACCATAGGTGTCCAGTAGGGATGCAAACATTCACAGCTCAGCATATTACCATTTCCTCATTTGAAGTGTCATACTTGGCACTGTCTAGTTCAGAGGTTGATCCCTTCGCTTATGGGCAGTTTTCAATATGATGTCTATAGCACTGATCCAAACTAATTACTACAATAAGCTGTTATCAGTGCAGACTTGGTAGTCCAAATAACAAATGTTCCATTACAGCCATCCACACATTGGCAAGCTACTACTCCAAGTGCAACATATAGATCACATTACACATAAGGTTTCATTTACATGCATTTTCTATTAATTAATTAAAGCACTTCTCAAACAGAAAAATATACCCTATTACCTCACATACAAGGGCATGCCCCTGTAAGAAAGGGTTAGCAAAAAGTGTGATCAAGACATCCTGCAACTACGTGGGCACGCACAAGAGAGATGTAATGTAGACACCCACCCTTAGCAAGTTAGCATTCACAGTTACATGATGCTGTTTTGGGAAGAAGAATTTTCTAAAACAATTCAAGTGTTTCTGTACAGTGGTGTAACTACAGTTAAAAAGTGGGTGTAATAACAGTGGAAAATTTTTCGACTTATATGATTTAGCCAGCAGGCTTCAAGATCACGTGACTAACGTTAGTGGCATTCTTTAAGTTGATAGTAACAAGGTGCCTCAACAAAATTTTAAGGCTAGTTACACCTATAATGTACAGAAACATCTGCGATGCATGATAGAAGAAAAATTACAGAAAGCTCAATACAGCCATTGCACACTGTGAAAAGACAACTACAAGGAGCATTACAAACAAGCAGGCTAAAAGCGATTAAAGTTATAGAAGATGAATTGCCAAAGTACAAGTTTTAGAGATTAGATATTTGCCCACAAAGTAGTAGACGTGGGTTTGCATTATGATTGGATGCATGTATAGTTCAACACCTAACATGGCTTTGATATCACGTGATTTTCTCAATTAAAAGTTTAAGATTACAATATGCCCTTACTTCGAAATATAAGAGCACTTGCCACACCTCACACTATAACTGTGTGCCCCTCTTGTGAGGTAAGCATGCACACACACACACACACACACACACACACACACACACACACACACACACACACACATGATAAATTATTGATCTCCAAACAGAAATTATGTTATCCACTAAACCTCGTCTTCCTTCAGCCCCAAATATGGAGTGATGATATGTCTTCGTAGACATGATTTAGCGATCTCTCTAAGAAGAAATACCTCATATGCAGGAGCGCAAGGGTGGTAAAGAAACACAATGGCTCCATGCTATAGAAATTGATAAACTGACATCATACACAGAAAACTTATTAGTCAAGTGTGTACACACCTCAAGATTGTGCATCCACCGCTGAGGAGGACAGTAAGTGTATTCACCATACGCTGGCCAGAGTTTTCTGTGGTAGCCACTAAACACAATTTGTGAAGGTTTTGATAAATCGTTGAAAATCTCCACCACAACCAATGCTCAACATTCATACACACCACGAGAATACTCATGCAGATAACAGACAGACACACAGACAAACAAACTGAGCATAGACATACAGTAAGATTAAACTTTCAAAGTAAACTATTATCTCACATTTTTCACAATTCTAGTACAAACGGAAGAGAAAAACTTTTAAAAACAATTCACATGACACAAATATGCCTTTTCATGAGTCTTAGGTAATGATTTCACATCTACCTCATAACTTAATATTGCTTTCCTAATATCTGATGTTGTGTGAGTGTGAGTGTGTGTGTGTGTGTGTGTGTGTGTGTGTGTGTGTGTGTGTGTGTGTGTGTGTGTGTGTGTGTGTGTGTGCATGTGCGTGCATAACCACCGACAACCAGGTTTTACTATCTTCATAGACCTATAAAAGCTTATGACTCTGTCCCACAAGAGGCATTGCGGCGTGGTCTACAGATACTCGGTGTGCCTACCAAAGTGATCCAGTTACTGTCATCCTTCCATGTATACGTCTTGGCTCGTGTACGCGTTGGAAATGGTCATACAGCAAGCATCGCTGTTAATAATGGACTTCAACAACGCTGTGCCATCTCTCCTGTTTTGTTCAATCTTTACTTTGCTCTAGTATTTGAGAAGTGGCATAACAAGATGTCCCACATTTGTTCTGGAGAAGACTTCAGCTTCAGATACAACATTAATTGTAACTTGTTTAATTGTCCTCGAATTAAACATCAGTATGCGACCTTATCTGATGTTGAATTTGCTGATGATGATGCTCTTCTAGTATCTTCCCGTCAGATGGAAGAAACTGCCATAGCAACATTTCACTCAGTTGCGTCATCATTGGCATCACTGTGAACGTTGCTAAGACTAAATTCATGACTTGTGGTGTGGGTATTTCTGATGTGGATAAGCAGCCTCGTTTAGTGGAGGGACAAGAGATTGAACACATTACATCATTCATCTATCTCGGTTGCCTGATGATTCCAGACGGCAGGGTTAGTGCTGAAATTGACTGTCGCCTTGCCACTGCTTCATGTGCTTTTGGCTCTCTTCGTTGTATTTTCAACAATACTAACTTGTCTCTTCAATCCAAATGAATGGTGTACACGGCTTGTGTATTATCTTTGCTCTTGTATGGAACTGAATGCTGGCCGATTCTCCAACGCAATGAGACTGGGATAGAGAAATTCCACCACCAGTGTCTCCAGATTATTCTGGGCGTGACTCAATGGGACCATTAACATATTACCAATACTCATCTTCGACGAAGATGGGTGATGTAAGTCTGATGTCTGACATCCTTCGTCGCCGTCACCGTCGCCGCCACCTGCAGTGGTTAGGACATGTTGCTCGAATGCCTGCAATCAGATTACCAAAGAAATTATTATTTGAATGGCCGCCTCAGATGGAAAGACAGGATCAAGGCTGACTTGCAGTTGTTAAAACTAGAGAATTGGTATCACCTGGCACAGCAAAGTCCAGAATGGCGAGCTTCATGTCAGACTGAAGTTACACATACCTCTACTGAATGATCTTTTTCATGTGCTGTGTGTTGCTGTTCCTTTTGGAGTCATTCAGGTATGAAGCGGCACAAGCGTATAGTGGAACGCCAACTGCCTCTGTGTGAACAACCAGGCGCAGTGCAATGTGCCAAGTGTCATCGGTGGCTGAGAAGTAGGGGTGGCCTGGCAGTACATAAATGTTTAAATGTGTCTTCTTCTTCCTCTTTGACTATGTCATCATCATCAACTCTATCATCAATCCGGTCACCATCACTTGCCTCAACTGATTGTACCTCAAGTCGGATACTGAAGCCTGATAGGACATGCCGTTGCTGCCATTGTTGTCAATGTGAACAGTGCTTCAAATCCAAGCCACGATTCCAACAGCATAACTGTCATCGTGGCAAACGCTGTTCAGAGAAGACAGCAGTCAACTTCCCCTGTCTTGCACATGTGGAAGACGTTTCCGGTGGCTCAAGAACATACAGAGACATAAAAGCAAACAAACTACCTCATCTTTCAGCTCTCCCTATATATATGAGACGGGGTGGCCAGACACTGGCAAGTCAAGTCAAGTGTGTGTCACTGTGTGTGTGTGTGTGTGTGTGTGTGTGTGTGTGTGTGTGTTTGTGTGTGTGTGTGTGTGTGTGTGTGTGTGTGTGTGTGTGCGTGTGTGTGTGTGTGTGTGTGTGTGTGTGTGTGTGTGTGTGTGTGTGTGTGTGTGTGTGTACAAGAACAGAAAGCACAAATGAGGAAGACACTGCCACAACACACTACAGTAGTACATACACAACAGTGAGAGCACGTCAGACAAACATGATGAGAGACTATTAAATGCACACACTACATACACGTGGTTCTTACCTCGTTGGTGGCTTGTTCTCATACACTATTGGTACACTCAAGCACTGATGAATAGGCTGCATGCATACATACAGTCCTATTACAATAGCACAGCCAAACGACAATCATTCACCTACTCTTGCAGTTTCATTGTAGTGCACATTTCTGCCACTTGACATCTACAGTCCATAGTGAGATAATAAAATAAACACACACATACATGAAAAACTATATAGTTAATTAAAACATAATTATTATAGTAACTACTGCAAACCCTCAAAATAATGTTACTTCACAAAAAGTCGCGTGATAAATGTTGAAACAAAATAAATTTTGTATGACCAGGCAACTGGTCAAACTGCCAACATCTAGTTTTGTTCGAATATACGTTGTGTTGAGCCTCTGTAGCTACTTCTTTCATACACACAGACAATGCAAGAAAGTGGCAGAGACATGTTTTATTCTAGACCTGGCAAAACAGCTACTAAGCTAAAAGGCCTACAACAGATACATTAGATTTCATATAGATTTCATTGATGTGTAAACAATAGTGGAAACTATGAATTAATTAACCAAGACTTAATTAATATAAAAATGTGCTTATACTATCAGATTTTCATTAGGAAACCCATCTCCCATTTCTTGGGAAATGTGTTTCATGCAAATTAGCCAACAACTGCAAGCTGCAAAACGTTACCTTTCTTGCTGCTAGCCACGAGTAGCTCTGGCACTTGTAATAGTCCTGATCATCCGATGGAAAGTCGATCTCAATTCCGTGCTGTCAATACGATACAAATAGAGAATATTGTTGAACAATTGCAAGAAACACGCATGCGCATTTATTGCCTAACTCACTACGCCATCGTCGCACGGTAAGGAACTGTTCGCTGGATTAGACCCTCCTTCAACTAAAACAACAAGAGCAAAACAGCTGACAAGAAGCCTTCGTAACATCATGATTAAAAATCCACGCACCCGTATAAACCTCGCGTGCGCTAACGCCTACGTTGAACTGCTGGCTTTTTATTTGTAAGAATCATCTACGTTCTAGTCATTCTATCATAGCTCTTTTTTTATAAATCATAATCTACCAACATGCACATAATAATTTTGTCTAGAATTTAGGGCATGATGATGAAATTTGTGCTCTAGTAATAGATCACTAAACTGCCGTAGCCTCCTAATTTCTTACTTTCAAATCAGTTTATCTGATTTCTTATTAATTATTTACTTATTTAGCTTTAGCATGCCCAGTTAACTGTTTTAGAAGCATGCGCGCGCATCTAGATAACAGAATCTTGAGATATTACTTTGGGCAACATGTACAGGTGTCTATAGTGGCCAGTCATCTTCTAAGTTGTAAGGAGACATTGCCAGCGTGTGCGTTCAAACTTACAGGTATGTCTGGAAATGAATATCATATTATTACATGTGGAATCTAGATCTAAGACACTATGGGAGAAGTAGTGTGGTGGTGGTGGTGGTGGTGGTGGTGTGTGTGTGTGTGTGTGTGTGTGTGTGTGTGTGTGTGTGTGTGTGTGTGTGTGTGTGTGTGTGTGTGTGTGTGTGTGTGTGATGTGGCATCCGGGTTTCATAGGCGGGGCAGCTCAGTCATTTGGATAGCCGGCTAACGGATACATGTTTTCTTTGTTGTGTCTCTTGTGTTCAATTACATTTATTCTTACCAATCCTTGAGTCCTATGCTACAATTGGCACTGCGAACAGATGGCTTCGAAACCGGTTCTTGGATTCAAGGATTTTGAAAGACTTGCCAGGTCAATTGATACGTTCAAGGAAGACGCGAGTCAGGATTCGTGTCGGCGTTTCAAGAGTTGTAATACCGATTCGTTCAAGTTCTACCTGGACTTAGCTGTTACAGATTACAATATCACGGAAGACACTCACAGAAGTTTATTTCTGAAATGTCTAGATGAAGGTATACGTATGCTTCTGGAGAACGCGGTACTGCCAAGGGAAATCACAGACTTCAACGTTGAACAACTTATTGAGAAGACTCAGATGTTCTTCCAGCGTAAGTGCAATGCAATTGTAGAACGAGTGAAATTACATGGGTGAATTCAATGGGAAGAAGAGACTGTACAGGAGTACGCCGAAGGATTGAAACAAATCGCAACAAATTGTTCATTCAAGGCAGGAGAATACGAAGACACATTGAGAGGCATTTTTGTGGCAGGGCTTAAAAATGACTCTATTCTACAAGAGATGTATGAGAAAGAAGACTTACTGACGCAACCATTGGATAAAGTGATTCTCCTAGCTAAGACGTTGGAAGGAGCAAGAGATAGTGTTATGGTAACACGTGAGGCAACGGCAGAATCGCAAGGGAAAGTTTGTCATCTACAAGGAAGAAAATATGTGAAGGGAGGCAAACCTTACAATAAACGTCACCAGGCCGGACAAGGATTTGTCTGTTTTCAATGCGGAGAAGAAGGACACTACCAATGGGAATGTACGAAGAAGACGGCGAACAACCAAGAAAAATCATTGGGATTTAGGCGTGGCAAAATTGCTAAACCAGGAGATGTAATTCAGAGAACAAAGAAGGTACAACAAGCTCGAAACTCCCAGAAGGTAGATTTAGAAGGAAGCTCGTCTCAGGAGGATGAAGAATCAAGTTATTGCATTGACTCTGTCACAAAGAATGTTTACTGTGCAGAAACTGTTCATGATACATTAAGGAAACTTGAGGTGAAGGTACGAGTGGATGACTGTTTCTTAACTTTTAGAGTTGATACAGGAGCGGACGTTTCCTTGATGGATGAGATAGCGTGGAATAAATTGGGACAGCCCAAGTTGAGGAAGGAGAGGGAGCAGCTACGAAATGCTTCAGGTCGAATCATGAGATTTAAGGGCATGATGACAGGTCAGGTTAGATTTTGCAGCAACCTTGCACCTATTCAATTCTACGTGAGACAAGGAAAAGGCTCAAACCTGCTGGGAACGGATTGGGTGAAAAAGGTTGGGATGGCGACAGTGTGCATTGACTATCTTAAAGCTATGGGAAACCATGGTGGTGTAATGTTGACAGAATCAAGTGAGATTGCAGCACCAGTGGAGAAACTACTACAGCAGTTCTCAGAATTATTTACAGATGAACTGGGTTGCTGCAGTGAGATTGTGGGCATCTCTGTGCGACCAGAGGCGGATTTGAAGGTTTTTCCATTCCGGCGACCTCCTATGCATCTTCGGGCACAGATCGAGAAGGAATTGGAAAGGAACGTGAAAAACGGTGTATTAGAACCAGTTAACATCGCTCTATGTGCTTTTCCAACAGTGAACATTGTTAAACCGAACGGTGATATCAGGATATGCAGTGATTTTAAACCCCTCAATCGGATTATGGTAGTTGATCAATATTCAATCTCTATACCAGCAGAGATGTTTGGTTTCCTAGCTGGGGGTAAAATTTTCTCCAAGATTGATCTGAAGGATGCTTACAACCAGTTACGGGTGGACGAGGAAAGTCAGAAGTGGCTGGTGATTAACACGCACAAAGGACTGTTCAAATATAGATGATTACCGTTTGGATTCAGTTCAGCGCCTGCCATTTTCCAGAGAACAATAGCCAAAGTCTTGGAAGGCGTGAGAGGAATTTGTATCTATATGGATGATATTCTTATCTCAGGAAAAGATGAACAAGAACACATGCAGAAGTTGTCCCAAGTTTTCAAAAGTTACAGCAACATGGTTTCTGTATTAGAAGAAACAAATGCTCGTTCTGTCAACCATCTGTGCAATATTTGGGACATATAACTGACAGCTCAGGAATCAGAGTATCAAATGAAAGAGTTAAGGCAATACAATTGATGAAAGCACCTAAAGACCAGTCAGAGTTACAATCATTCTTAGGCGTGGTTAATTACTTTGGAAAATTCTTTTCCACATATGTCTAGTCATACTCTACCTCTAAATCAACTGCTGAAGAAAGATACAAATAGAACTGGTCATCAACGCAAGAAAGTGCTTTTCAAAGGGTGAAACAAGAGTTAACATCTCTACCAATACTGGCAAAATATGATATGTCTCTTCCCGTGGGACTAGCCTGTGACGCAAGCGAAAAAGGCTTAGGAGTATGTTTGTTCCAAGTGACAGAAGGGAAAGAGCATCCAGTGACGTACGTGTCAAAGTCTTTGACAAAAGCTGAACGAAATTATTCTCAGATAGAATTGGAGGCGTTATCCATAATATTTGGGACTAGAAAATTTCGACATTTCCTACTGGGTAGAAAGTTTCTTCTCAGAACTGACCATCGACCATTACTAACAGTTTTTGATCCTACCAAACTGACAACTCCTACCGAACAGTTATCACAGTATGACTATGAAATTCAATACTGGTGATCAGGTGAACATGGGAATGCAGACTGTCTATTCCGTCTCCCAGTTGGACATGACGAGGATTTTGAACAGACAAATGAATACGAAGATCAGTCAGAAAGATATATAGCCGCAATGGAATCTCAATTCATCAAAGATGGACCAATTCTTTTTGATCAACTACAAAGATATACAAAGCAGGATCGCACTCTTCAACAAGTTATGAAATTCATCAACGACGACGGGCCTTCAACAGTTAATTAATTAAGACCAAAGCTCTTTTGGATTTTGTTGCATGCCAGCATCAGTTGTCAGTGTGTGACGGATGCATACTAAAACATGCAGAAGAGCCTAGAATAGTGGTTCCAAAGGCAATAAGGGAGCAGTTACTATCAAAATTGCACAAAGCACACGTTGGTATGGAGAGGATGAAGAAACTTGCACGGAAGTTCATATGGTGGCCAGGTATCAACAGAGATATAGAGAGTATGGCCCGAAATTGTGAAAATTGTGCTGTGCACGCTGATAGACCACCAGAAGTACCCTTACATCCATGGGAGTTTCCTGAGTGCCCTTGGGCAAGAATTCACATTGATTTTGCCGGACCATGTTGCAAAAAATGTGGTTTGTTGTGATCGATGCGTTCTCAAAATGGCCTGAGGTAATACAGCTACCTGAGGGAGCGACTTCACCGAGCCAACCATTACTCAACTTCATCGCATCTTCGCAAGGTTTGGTATTCCAAAGCAAATCGTGTCAGATAATGGGCCCCAATTCATGTCATCAGAATTCAGAACTTTCTGTAAGAAACAGGGTATTCGTCATACCTTAGTACCTCCCTACCATTCCCAAAGCAACGGGCAAGCGGAACGTTTTGTTAAAACGTTGAAAGGGGCAATCAAGAAAGGCATGGAGAGCGGAAAGGCAAGTTTGGAAGAGGTAGTGACAGAGTGTTTGTCAGTCTACAGAAATACCAGCCATAGCACTACAAATGTTTCTCCAGCAAGGCTCCTGATGAACAGGGATCTGCGATGTCAACTGGATTTACTAAAGCCGCCACGAAAGTCCTCAGTGTTGACCAAGACTTTGAAGGAAACGGTGAAAAAGGCTCAAGCAAAACAAAAGAGAGGTCACGGCCAAACAGCGAGTGAGAGAAATGCAATTAGACCATATGATATGGTGTTGGTACGTCACGCAAAGATGCCAAAGTGGAGAAACGCCAGAGTAGTACAAGTTTTGGGGGAGAGGTATTATACAGTACAGTATACAGACACAGGAGTAAGACAAAAGGTTCACGTGGATCACTTGAGACTGCACACACGGTCAAATCAACTGCCAACCCAGCAGCTAGTACAAGATGAACCAGATCTAGAGCCTAGAGACGTCGCAGGTAGCAATAGAGACAACAAACAAGAGGATCAATTTAGCAGTGACACAGAGCCTGAGTCCTTACACGATGGTACTGAAGACGAGTTGAGTGCGCCTGAAGTTGCCACAGGAGTAGAGCAGCCAAGAAGGAGTCAGCGTACTACAAAGGCGATACCACCTACAAGATATGGAGAGTCGACAGTGTAGAGGCTATAGAACTGTGATTTGCGTAGAAAGGAGGGAGATGATGTGGCATCCGGGGTTTCATAGGCGGGGCAGCTCAGTCATTTGGATAGCCGGCTATCGGATACATGTTTTCTTTGTTGTGTCTCTTATGTTCAATTACATTTATTCTTACCAATCTTTGAGTCCTATGCTACATGTGTGTGTGTGTGTGTGTGTGTGTGTGTGTGTGTGTGTGTGTGTGTGTGTGTGTGTGTGTGTGTGTGTGTGTGTGTGTGTGTGTGTGTGTGTGTGTGTGTGTGTGTGTGTCTGTCTGTCTGTCTGTCTGTGTGTGTGTGTGTGTGTGTGTGTGTGTGTGTGTGTGTGTGTGTCTGTGTGTGTGTGTGTGTGTGTGTGTGTCTGTGTCTGTGTCTGTGTGTGTGTCTGTGTCTGTGTCTGTGTCTGTGTGGTGTGTGTGTGTCTGTGGTGTGTGTGTGTGTGTGTGTGTGTGTGTGTGTGTGTGTGTGTGTGTGTGTGTGTGTGTCTGTGTGTGTGTGTGGTGTGTGTGTCTGTGTGTCTGTGGTGTGTGTGTGTGTGTGTGTGTGTGTGTGTGTGTGTGTGTGTGTGTGTGTGTGTGTGTGTGTGTGTGTGTGTGTGTGTGTGTGTGTGTGTGTGTGTGTGTGTGTGTGTGTGTGTGTGTCTGTTTAGACGGAAGCAATACAGGAGGAGGAGGTGTGTAATTAGACTTGCCCAGACACATTCAAATACCCAGGGTAAGTCAGAATACTCTAGCCAGTAGAATTCAACAATACTGATCTGGTGCACGTTCCCTACCCACCAACTCCTTGTCATTCTATAACTACTGCTAAAAACAGTGACTTCCTACTCCATTGGATAAGACGTTCACACACAAGAGCAACAGCACACTTTACTTGATACTTCATAAATGTATTTCTGCTAAAATTTCTCAAATGTTTCAAGTGTAATAAGCATGTTCTAGCTACAAAGCACTAAAAATCATCTGATTGTTCTACCGACCAATTCCAGTTCACACCTACCTCTATCCACTACACAGCCATACAACGATTATGTAAAAGCATCACAAAGATCACAGTACCAAAAACGAGCAATAATATTGAATAACTCATCGACAGGTATACCATCTTACACACACACACACACACACACACGTTTCGGTCACATAAAATACTCCAGTATATCCAAGTCAAGTCCTCATAAATAAAACAGCCCAAGAATGAATGTATAATATGGAAAATAGTCACTGATACTCTCTCCTCTTGAACCATTTCCTTCAAATCCTAGCTTGTGACATCTACTGGTAAGGTGCACGAGGTGCACTGTTCTGGATACTGTAGCCATTTCCATAGGTACCCTTTTGGGGAATCCACACATCAGGCATAGTAGCAGTTGGCTCGAACTGCAATGAATTGAATACCTGTCCCTGCTGCCCTGGAGCTGTCGGTCCGTTTTCTCCCATGGTTGACGCAATCGCTGGAGCAGAGTAGCCCGAGTAGCCAGCACTCAGGTTAACGTTTGCCATTGCTACACAAGACATGGATGTGTCACACAGAAAATGAGCACGTGCAAATGGATCTTGTACTTATTTATAAGACTTGCCACTACCATGCCTCTTACACAGTAACCACATTACTCAGATATTCTGTCAATGTACTGACACAACTGAATTTAAATAAGTGCCAAAAACTGCAAAAAAACTTTGACATAATTTAAGTCAAATTAATGCAAAAAATTAATTAATTTTGCAATAACCATTTGTAGTATTAATCTGTCAATGCGTATTTAACCACAAAAACACTTCATGGTGTTACTATATGAAGAAAATTATTAAAAACAATGCTCAAACATATATTTATTATACTTTCAGACATCACAATTAAACTAATAACATCATTTGTAAACATTTGCCTAACACAACAAAAGCAGAAACCTTTTGAGACACCATACACAATAACTGCCAATTTGTGGTTAAATAACAATGGTCTTAGCTATATCATCAGCTAAGAGGGAGGCCCAGCAATGACATCAATAGCTAGCCATCTGGTGGGGATTAGCCTTGACATTCCAGTCCCATGTGTAGAGACAGATTCAAAATCGTACTCGGTTACTCGGTGGGGATAGAGGTGATTAGCTGAAAACCTGCATACTCTTTTTGCAAGATGTTCCAGTTTTCCCTTCCTACCCAAGTGAGTGCAACATTGCTGGTAGAAAAACTAATAGTTCATGAACCTCCTGTCCTAACCTTCCACAGCCATTATCATGAATCAGAATGCAGTGTTAAATCCTGTTTAAGTACAGGTCTCCAACATATTGCCTGTAAGGTCAGTGGATGGACATAATATTTAGCAAATAACTAGCAAGACTGTTTACATATGCCACAATCAGCACACAAAGCTGTGACAATGTCAAAATGTAAATGTTGTAAGCTTCACAAGAGGACACCAAGACCTTTACGTCTAGCATTGGTTCTTGGTTGATCATCATCACTGTCAGTACTTTTGTTGAGCTATAACTTGGACTACAAAGCTTTTAAAGTCACAACAATCAACAAGCTTGCCAAGGTGAAACTCCATAGCCTTGAGACATTATGATGTTGACAACAGTAAACTGACTCAACTGTTGCTATGATCAGAAACACATTAATGGGTCTCAGCACCTAGCATCAAGATGTCCAACTAAAAGCATTTAGTGAAGTATATTAGAAAACATATGCCTTCCACCACACAGCTGTTTCATGTTATTTCCTCTCACCACATTTATTCATACAGACAATGAGCTATGCAATAAACAGACACTAGCCTGTCCATAGTATTACAGATACATTAATTAATACAATTAGCCACTGGATTGTTGAGTAAGGACAATTTCTTCCATCAACATTTTCTACACTCAAAAATTTTCTTCAAACTTGTGGAAATATTAACAGCTCTGTTTCCAGAGCAGAACAGTGCAGCTAGACTGCATAGAAAGCACTCTTATGTTGCTGATCTCTATAGACCCGTTTACAGAACCTTATGGGACCCTGGTACACGACAATTATTCGGGGAGTTGGGGCCCACAGGCACTGCTCACTTTCAAATGCTGGGTCCCCAGTTTATGATAAAGGTCCGGCCATTGGCCATTATTGACTAGCACGAGCATGTAGTTAATCATGGCAAAAGATCGCAAACTCATCTCATGTGGGTAAAGCACTTCTCATCTCCCATTGAGTGCCATCACCTCTTTGTCAGTCCATAATGTGCTTATGCATCTCACTATTGTTTACAGACTAGTGATTGACTCGCACATCTGATCCTGAGGTTCTAGCTGAGATGCCGATGGTGGCTATAGATGTGTGAATGCAAAACAGGGCCAACTACGGGACCAGAGCCAGGGACACAATTTAGCAAGCCTCTGTAAATGCTGCTTATGTTTCTGATGCTGAACAGTCAGATGTTAATTAAAGTAGGTTGTAAAAGGCTGAATCATTCATCTACATGTTACTGTATACCCATTTTCCACATAGAAAAACATTCAAAGATATTTAAAATAAACTTTGAAATTATAGAAGAAACTGAATAACTAGACAGCAGACAAATCATTAACATAATAGCATTAGCAGTAGTGGTCACATTATTATTATACCAGATGCATTAATTAATTAACTAAATAATAATGTCTACTACAGAAGACACAGCCTACAATAAATTTGTTACTGACCTGAACTGAGATAATTGATGGGAGTGGAAGCGCTGGTGACCAACTGATCCAGAGGCACAGCTGGAGACGGGGTTCCCTGCACTGGGCTTGGTGGGGGTAACATGTGAATTGCATGGGGTGTGACAGGAGAAGCAGGTGTAGCTTGTGATCCAAATATAGTCATTCCCACACCTTCACACAGGATTCCTTGCAGATTTTCCACAAATATGCAAACACTAAACATAATTACCACTAAACTCTCTTGACAGTCCAGGTGACTGCATGGGTGAATCTGTGAGTGAAAGGACATGTCGCATAGGGCCCGCAATGGTGCCTGAAAAATGATCTCCATAAAATGAACCAGCACTGGGAGGACGGCGCTGATCTGAAGTTACACCTGTAGGACTGTATTGATATTGTGGCATGTAAGAGTAACTCGGATAGCCTGCAGGTGGAGAAAATTTCATTAGTCAACTGGAGAAAATTTCATTAGTCAACAAGTGGTTTTATCTACACTAATAATCTCTCTACCAAGAAGACATCTGCATCAGTTCTCTACCATATTAAATTTTAGCAAAGCAAGGCTGACAGTGCAATCAGCATAACTAAATCATTCTGCTAATCATCATTTAATAGTCATGCAGATATCCTGTCAAGTAAGCTAATTTTAGGTAAGGGAGCAACACTTTGAAAACAAATTACATGCAAGTCTCAAATCTCTCCTTCAAATGAGTTTAAATGGATGATGAATGCTCTAGGCTAGTCTAAATACACGTATTACCTTACTTCACATAGCAAAAGGATGTTATCTAGAGAAAGCTTTGTTTAGCCACTGGCCCAGGTAATATACTGGAAAAAAGACACATGTAAATCCGTCCCCGATAAGTTGGATAGAAAAAAGGAGATAGAAGCTCATAATTTATTAACCAGAACATAATGCAGCCAGAAAATATAAACAAGTTAATTACTACAACACTGACTTTGACCAATGCTGACTGATAAATTTGAGTATACTTTTGTCAATAAACTGCTATGTCCACACCCGAGAAAGATACAGTCATGCAAACAAACGCCCAATGGGGAACAAAATGATGCATACTACTAGTGGCTTTCTGACATATTGATTTACAATTCTGTGGGAAAGTACCTCCATAAAAGCCTGGATATGGAGGTCTTGCCCTTCCACGGCCACGAACCATTCCACCAGGCATCCCTCCAGCCACTTGTGCTACCAATCCACATAAAAGGCTATAGCTCTACTGAGCTGCTTGAGATAAACAAAGGACTCACCAAAGTAATCTGCTGCATAGATACCAGAATAGCCACCATGACCTACACAAACACACATGCAGCAATAGAATTCGGAGCTAGCAGGACGTCACATGAAGTCTCTTTTACCATAACCTCTGTCCATTGGGCGACCTTTACCAAATGGAAACATTACTTCTTTGGGTTGTGCCAATTTAGCTTCTACCTGCCAAACAAAACCTCATTATAATCTTCAAATACAACAGACTTCATATGTCTAGATCTACAAAAAGCCCACCATTTTTGCATTTATCTCATGAAAATGATCCTTGCAGGCATTGTCAGCATCCTCTTCTGACTCGAACACCACAAAGCCAAACCCTACAAAAGGCGGATCAGCTCACAAGGATATGCAACTTGTAGACAGTTGGCCATCACACCTCTATGTCTTTCTGTTGACTTATCAAACATCAGCATAGCATCGGAAACCTTAATGCAAGAAGAAATAAACACAGTGAGTGCCCTCTGAAGATAGTAGTAAGTGTCGACCACACACTTTGCCATATTTGTCAAAAAAGTTCTTGAGATCCTCAGCACTGGTGGAAGCTGACAAACCACCCACAAATATCTTGTTGGTTCTTGTCACCATCTGCCATAATTGACAGCTTACCAAGTCATTTATCCAAAACATCAGACAAAACGACATAGATCATATAGAAAGAAAATCTACTGAAAATTTTGCATTGCCATCAAAACGTCATTCTCATACATATACAACAGGTTAGCGCTGTCAGTGTGCATGCATGTGCAGTCTCTCCTACTTTATCATAGTATCCAGTTGACTGCAGGAAGGAACACGGTAGGTTATCTTTGTCTTCCCTACACTTACTAACGCCGCCAACTACAGACGGACGCTCCCTCTTCACCACCCACTCACTCTGAGCCGCGACTCTTTCCATCAAGTGAAGTGTGAATATTTACAGTAGAAAGCGAAGTGGCCAGCCACCGCTGGAGGCAGGCACGAACGCGTTGCTACAGTTCCGGAGAGCAATTTGCAATGGTTTGCCACCAAACAGGATTTCGCCGGACATCCTCTGCATGCATTGGGACGGTGCCAATAGCGCCTGCCTTCTGTCTCTAATCCAATTTTCCATCCAAAAACAAAACACAACTCTACTCTTCCTCGGCCATACGGTCGGAAGAGAAGCCTACACGTACACAGTAAACAGCCGAAATTCGTTTTCGAAGTTGGTGCACTGAAAGTATTGAGAAGTGACTTCTCAAAATTCTAACGTACGGACGTCGTCGAAATCGACCGATATCGCAAACGAACAGCAGATTGTCACAACATCACTAACCTGCACCTTAGGAGACTGTTTCGACTTTGGAACGGCCTTCTTTGGATCTACCTAGCAAACAGAACGAAGACGTGAGGAGAGAACGTCACAAGCGCTAATCACGTTAGGCGACGAGATCTTCATTGTCATGAGCAAATCTGGATTTCTCTCTGCAAATAGAGATGCACATACGGTCGGCACTAACGCACGTCGACACGCGTCGCCTGTCAGAACAACCGTCTCCCACTCGAGTTGCGCAAAGTCGACGAAACCCCAAACAGGAAGTCAAGAATTAGATGCGAAACGCTTACCGTTTTGCTGTCTAGAACGTGCGGCTTGGCGTTCAACACATCTTGGACACAGTCTGGGTCAGCAAACGTCACAAATCCAAAACCTCTGCACACAACAAGTACACACTCACAGCTGACGTCTCTGCCAAATGCAAAAAAAGCCGGGACACAGAACGCATTCACTCCTCCATTCATACCTCGACTTCTTAGTGACCGGATCCCTCATCACTACGCACTCCTTGATGTCTCCGAATTTACTGAAATAGTCGCGTAGACCGTCTAAACCACGCACATACGGTGACACAACAATACGACGACCAACACCCGATCAAAGCGGAAATGCGTCTCCCGTCGAACAGAACATACCCGAAAATGTCTGCCAGCTCAGTCCCCCGACGAACATCTTTCTAAAAAGAAAAAAAACCAACGAAAGTGAGGTGTTGTTTCAATTAGAAGCAGACGCCACCGCAGGCGACAAAAGAAACAGAGAGAGAGTTCGCCTCACCCTGGATCCTCTTTGGTCGGATCTGTGGCCGTGCCGCCCACTACTGCATCGCTGTTGGCTTCGGTCTGGCTTGTGGACATGCTGACTACCAGACTGTACGTACAGTTGGCCTCCCCACCTACCTAGGTCCCTACCTACGATATAAGTAACAACACTGTGACTAACCACCACTACATGTGGCTGCCTATACTAAAATATTACAACAGCCGGGCACTGTGACGGAGATCAATTTTTCTTGCATGGATAACACAGCTTCGTGTCACGAGGTCACGAGGCGATTGGCGGAAGAAAATTGATCGGTTCCTTAGTTTCGCGAAAGACCGCCCCGTTGCTCTGTTCCTCTGTTTGTAGGGGGCGTGGCGCCATCTACCTGCTGGTTCTTCATGGAACACGCTCAAGGACGTTATCTTAACAGGTGACAATTGTGATGCACGTATTTGTACACGCTGGGTTCGCTCAAGAAAGACTGCGATACCAGGGTCAATCATTGCACGCGAGCAATCAATCGCTAGAATGACGCATACAGAGGACGGTGGGTCAACCCTAAAACTACAGATTGAGATAGACGTCGTGTCGTACGCGCTCTACGGTTGATAAATGGTGTAACACGGTGTAGCGCCGGTTTCCGAAGGGATATGAGACATTTTATATACCCGGACTTGACAAAGAACTACAGCTTAGACACGTGACGCACAAGTAGGACGCAGCCTTTGATTGACTCAGGTGAGAAGGAAGTTTTTGCGTATTGCAATTCCTAGAAATCGAATTAGAGCACTAACATAATAACATAATAGGTGAGCTTTTAGCATGCTTTCTTCTGGCTGCTTCGAAAGCCGGTAGCTTAGCATGTGATTAGCTAAGCTCCATCCAGTGAAAACATTGTACAAGTTGAAGACTTGTAAAGTAGACCTTGATTCAGCATGCAGCACCATTCTAAGGCAGTCAGCAGCCACCAATTTCCAGTAAAGAAAAGCAGAGTTTCATTTCTAATTCTGTGAACGTGTGTGCATCCATGATATACGTCATACGTATACACAAATAATAATTATTTATTGTATTCCGTAACGATATATAATTTAGTATTCCATTACGAATGATTGACTGTAGTATTTGGAAGGCTTAGAGCAGTGCCTTTAGAGTAGTTATTCTATTTTACACTGTTTGAGCAATAACTTGTTGGCATCGATATCCAGTGTTACCTAGGTCACCTTGTTAGCGAGCATCCCTGAAACTTATCAAGGTATCTGAGCGTGCCACAAATGTACATGCAATTGTGTTTATGTTTGTAAATATATTGTACAGTCTGTGCTAGATTGCTGATCATGACCACTGAGAGTGTACATTCAAACTAGCACATAGCTACATGTAGGACCCTTGCCCCTAGATAAATGTATATACCGAGAGGCTCACTACATTTATCATTTGTATATAATACAGTATACATTACATTTAATTGTAATCTAAGCACACTGTGGCTTGTACTGTCGTTTGTACTCTATATGTTGTGTTGCTTTAAGGATGGCATGAAACCAGTCGAAACATAAAATAGATAAAGAAAAAACAAAACATCATTATGTTCTGCCTTCTTTTAGCCAACATATACAGTGGAATGTAGGGAATTAGGTTGGAGTCCGTGATGATTCATGTCTTTCATGTGCACATTTTACTTAATTAATATCTAGACTTTGTGTTATCAATAGCATTCTTACAAACGATTTTATTTGTAGTTTATTATGCACAAGCACAATTTACAACTTCAGGCTAGCTGGCAGCAAATGTGCAGACAGACCTGTGTACCAATATTAATTAAAGTAAATTGTTAGATATTGTAGGAAACAGATAAAGTCTCTATACAAGGCTTAATCATCGATCCGCAAAGTTTGATGAGCACTACAGTGCCTTGGCATGCTTAATTAAATTAATTAACTATAGGTTGCCAAAAGTGGCATCAGCTTTTTGTTCTCTTCAGTATGATTACAGCTTGATCAGCTATGTCATGATTACAGTCTGTACTGCAGGATTTTGTTTTTGCACCCTAGCTCTGTAACCATACAGATATCTGTTCTATTTGCTTGCACTCCACCCATGCACTCACAATATTTGTATAGGAGAAATGATTGACAGCGAATTGTTTTCTTTCAACTATTTCTGTTATTGCTTGTGGTTTGGTTTTTGGTGCCAAATTGATAAGAAAACTAGAGTACTATAAGCACAAATTAGAACCACGTGGGGTACCAAAGAGGTTATGCAATGTTCAATGTTGACTGAAGTTGGCATGATTGTTTTGAAACAATTACTGAAGAACTGTATTTTCACATATTCTAAGATCAGCAATTGTTAATCTGTATTGCCGTGCATTTCATTAAACAAGTCAAATAATGGCCCTTTTGTTGCATTATAATATTAATTAATTAAAGTTATAAGTGACATCAATATTGTACAGTATGTGTATCTGAATGCATGCATTCAAAATTCCAAATTAAACAAATGAAAAACCAGTCGTACACATCCACACACAGAAACAGCTCTGAAAAGAAACAGAAGTAAATATTTGAATGTCTGGCTATAGGTGTGCTGGTCTCACTATAAAACTATTTAGGTTGTTGGCCAAGAACATATGGTTGTGGCACTAAAATATCTTGATGACTGTACGGTTTGAAATTAGACTCAGCTTCCACAAAGTTCTGTGTAGGAGAGTCACTTTATCTGATTGATGTTACATAGTTTCTAGTCCTAATACAATTCACAAGTCCTAATACATTACCACATGGACACATGCTGAATCACAACAACTCTATCTTCTAGACAGTTCTGTGGATATCTAAACAAAACAAACTGCACCAGTTGCATAAAAATATACTACTAGTGCTTCTGATATATGTGCCTACACAAATGGAAACAAAGCCAGCCTTTCATGTCACTCCATATGGAAAATTAAGGGTTGTCAAATTCGCAAATCTGATATCATACTACCTACACACAATGTACACTAATAATACAGCACATAATACCGTTAATCTGACCATTACCTATCATACACTAACATACACATTTAGCTAGACAATAATAAACTGATATACACAAGGAGTCACGTGAATCTCACATGACCATACCAGGAGCAATCACATCAACAAATGTACGTGTTCCTTTAGATATTTTTTGCTTGCAAACATACTCTACATTGTTTCGTGCTGTTACAATATCTTACATGTCTTTGTGTGGTTGTGCTGTTGCCACAGCCTTCAGAGCAAGACTTGAAAACGTTGACTCTTGAAGCGGTACACTCTTGTTAATAGCTTCATTTATGCGAGCACAACTGTATTTCTCTTCTCGTTTAAATTTTGCTTTGATTTGCTTACGAGTCCGTCCAGGAAACATGCCAACCATAAGACTAAAATCAGTGCCCACTTTACTAAGAGCTTCATACAAACGCTCCGTCTCCTCCTTGGTCCATGCTTTAGTAGTAGAAGTGCGCTTACGAAATGAAGCAGATGTGATCAATGGACCTTCCTCTTCCTGAACATCACCATCACTGGGTAGATCAATCAAGCGCGGCCTTGTTGGCTGCAAGACTAAACTTTCCTGATCAATGATAATACTTCCATCAGGTCCAACTTTTACTCGAGGCACAACCATGTCACTATTATCATTGCTAATGTCTTCATTATCTGGTTGTTCGGTTTCTGTTTCTGTTTCTTTGAGATCTTTTTCAAGTCTGGTCTTGCTGTACTTTTTCCTTCCACCGTCACTGATTGTCTTTTTCATTGGGTTACTCTTTGGATTATAGTACAGAAGATCACACATCTTCAAGTTCATTGTGTCTGACGGCATTTCTTTGCATTTTGACATGGATCTCTTCTTCGTTTGACTTTTTTCCTCATCTGCCGTCCTAGCAACTGCTTCAGTAACTTCTTCACTTTGACAAGTCCCTGATTTATCCGGTGGCGTAGTAACACCTTCAGAAGACGTCTGATAGACTTCATCTCCACTCATCACAGAATCTCTGTTTTGTTCTCTTTCCTTCCTACCGTGCTGCTGTCCGGTTGCTTCCTTTGTTCTTTTTGCAGAAGCAACAGCAATATTTGGTACAGGTCTCTTTCTTCGATGTGCACCTGAAGATCTAGATTCTCTAGCCAGTGAAGTGGTTAGACCGTCACTAGACACAGTTGATGATGGTCCTGCCTCATTTCCACCTCGTTCCGGTTGCTGCATGGAAGTAGTAACATCACCTTCGTCAGGATCAGAGCGACTCGTCTGCCTAGTTCGCTGTGGCAGTGTTGGCTTGAAACGCATCGTCCCCACATAAAATTCAACATCACTCATAGATTTCAACGTGATCGATAATGTCGCATCTTGCTCCGCATCCTGTGACTCCCGAAATGCGTCAAGCTCTCGTCCGGAGATTGTAAGGGACTGCACATATCGTGTCTTGGGCATATGGAGAATTTTTGTTTGACACACTATGCAGCGACGAGATTCTCGGCACAGTTGGTAATGTGAGCCATTCTGTCACCGGACAAGCCTTGGAAGTAGAAATATTTGGAAGGTCGCATGCGAAGGTATAGTTATAAGCTCGAAGATGTTCGTATTCCTGTTTTTATATTGAAATATGTCTTATATCTAGGTACGGATATTTCATGAATGTGTGTAATTTCCCGGTTACGTCATGTTTTGTCCATGTGCAGGACGACTATGTTTCCACAGCGAACAGAGTGCTAATGAAGCTGACACAAAGAAGTCTACGCTTTCTGCTAGTGTGATTGTGTCGACATTTGTAGCATTATTCTGCTGTTTAGGTCAAACTGCTACTTCTGCCAACAGCGGAATGAGAGTACAAAGTTGGTCTTCCATCGTGAATTTACTACACGTTGTGTTGATACTAGTGTTCAATTATACTCTAAGAAATGTCTTAAATTGATTAATGAAGACACAAAAAAATGATCCAAGTTTAGTTAGTGGTCATATGTTGAAAGTGAGTTTGTTTGGTTCTTACAGCTAGGGAACATCTATGTAGTTTTGCTTTCAGTGTCACAGAAAGCACCAAACTCTAGGAGGGTTAGTACTTATAAATATTCCCTTTAGTGACTTGCTTTCAGTGTGCAGGGAATGATTGCAAAACTATTCATGCTCACAATTTCACACCTACACAAGAAAGCAGTCTTTGAGTGTGTTCACACTTTCTTACACTTTGTGACAACATTTCAGTTTGTGTTGTCCACCATCACAATATACAGTATTGATGAGGAGACAATGGTAAAGAAGCAAACAATTAAATTTTAATCACCATTTGATATACTCGGTTTTCAATTTGTAAATCAAGTACATGCAGGATCTATTGTAAAGATATATGTGTACCTTGATAAACATCTTTACCATAACAGTGATGAAAGGTGTGCACTGATCAACTGTTTGAAGTGCTTGATTGTCTGCTGGTAGCAATCGTGTGGTAGTCTACATTTGCATCGTGCAAGAGTTACAAATTTCATGCTTACAATCAAGAGTTTGAGTAGATTTTCTAACGTTCTATTATAGACATAAAGATAGTAAATTATATAAAACTGATAATGCATTAGTAGTTTAATTTTGTCATTTTTGTTCTTCAAAAACTGTTGAAATCACAAGAGTGACATTTCATAGTGGTCGGTGGAAAGTTTGTTTGTGTACAAAGTAGTTTAATTAAATAGTGGATTCTTGTCACAAAGATTTTCTGAGGTACAGTACAAGTATGGGTTATCTTATGACTACTGTGCTACATGGCTTTTACTAGCACAAGGGGTGGGGTTATCACTCGAGGCAAAGCTGAGGGCTATAACCATGCTCAGAGTGCTGGTGAAAGCATATAGCACTGGTCACGTGACATGTATATCAGTGAGAGTGCAATATTAACTTACTACATCTTGCTGTACAATGCGGCTTATACACCATGTGTATAAGACCACTCATGACTGGTCGCACGTCACATGACCATGGTATGAATAGTATGTAGTAAATGTCCCAACTTATTTATTGAATGGAAAGATGGTGTGATTGTTATTAGACTTATTTTTAGAAAGTCTGTACAATACGTCCTCACTGTTTTGTCTAACTTTGGCATAATAAGTTGCTACTTGTAGGCTCTCACATCATTAGCCTTTATTGTGGCTGTTGTGTTGATATTGAATTGAAAGTCTTCTGTGCTGGCTAGTCACGTAAGGTTTCTTAATTGATAGTTCACTTTATTTAGGTCAAAGAGGTACAGCCAGCCAGCCAACAATACCAGCAGTGCAGGTGCCTGCAGTTGCTAACCCATATGGTCCAACTTCAAACGCTATTTCAACATCAGGAAGTGTACCCAACCAACTGATTCCACAAGCGAGGCATGTTGATGTTCCTCTAACGTCTATATCAGCCATACAGCAGTCGGGGTCAGTGCAAGCCTACTCGATGGGAGCCTCAGAAACAGTTAGATCATACCAACAAAGTGTTCATCCCACACACGTGACGATAGCATCACAATCAAATTCGACATTGCCTACATCTGTGACCAGTTTAGGTCAACCCGAACCGCAGATGCATAGTTATAGAGCAGTGACATCTGGTTTGCAACCTCCAATGGCTGGTGGAGCAGTCTCTGTTGCTGCAGCTTCCGTGTCCACCATCGGTATGGTGCCACAGTCCATTGTGCAATCTGTTCCAGCATCTACGACAGTGCAATCCATGATAACTAGAGTAGCTCCAGTAGCTAGCGTTCCTGTTCACTCAACTATGGCATCGTCTCTTCCTCCGAGTTTTGATGGTACCATGGCTATTGCCCAACCACCTCCACACATGTCGCAATCTCAACTACCATCTACTTCAACTGTGCCGACCACCGGATCTCTGTCTGTGTCATCCACATCGGGTAGTACGACCGAGGAGCAGCTGTATATGGAGAAAGTAATGCTTGTTGTGATCAGCGTTTACTTTGATGGTGCAATTGACATTTGTGATATTTGAATAGCTTAGTCAACTGTCGAAATATATTAATCCAGTCAAGAGGATGTTGGTTCGAATGAGCCGAGATAAACGTAAGTGACCTGATATGATATGCAGCCGAGTAATATCAGAGCTAATGGAAATGTTTAAGAAATGTGCTGACTGGAAGCTTGAGTTTATGGAAGCTTGAGTTTAGGATGTAGTCGAACAGTTTTCAAGAAATAAAATTCAAGGCTATTTTACCATTATTTTAAGTTAAGTTGTTTGCTAATACATGCAATAGTTAATACAAAAACAGTTCAATTTTAAACTAAAGCAAACAGATAAATATTCTTTAGGTGATAAAAATGAGTAAACTGGGCATGTCAAAAATTGATTTTGTCTTGGGCCCCTGGACGTTGATACCCATAGTACAGTACCTGACTTCAATTTATCAAATCCTCTCAAGTCATGGTAGTGTCTGGTCATATTTATAAATGAGATCATGTAGCAAGTAGGAAATTGGCTGATAAATAAACCACCAGGGAGAGACCAAAGAGAGAGGAATTGGCAAGAAAGAGGTAGTTGACTGTTAATGAAATTAATGTGTTGTACTATGATAAGCCAGAAATATCAATTGGAATTATCGAATGCTTGAAGACAAGTCAATGGCATCAACATGCAGCTGCTGTTATAGTCAAGTGACATGGAAATTGTTGTCAGTTGATGCATGAATACCATGAACAACAATGCTCTTGAAATGTCTACTTTGGCAGAGTGGACCTTTCTATGAATATCTTATTTTTGTTCAACTCAAAGTTATCTTTCATATTTCTAATACACCTTGCCTCTCTCTGAATCTGTAATTATAGATAGTTGTGATAATTACAGTTTACTGGATACAAAGCAATGAAGCGATTTGAATATATCACTGAAACAAATTTGCATTATAAAATGAAAATAAAACATAACTAAATAGCTAATTTAGAAGTACTAGCTCCACCAAATAGCAACTGTATTGGAGAACACATGATAATTCCATTGCCTCTAGGCTCTCCACGAGAGATACAGAAGTTGAAAAGTCTGTTAGAGATTCTTGAAAATCCGCAAAAGAAGTGTGATTTCTACTGGTGTGTTTGAGGTGTCTCTTGAAGTTATTTTGTCGGTTTTTGTCTCCAGAGTGCAGATGAGCGTTCTAGAAACATGTGAAACTGTGCTTAGCAGATTGATTAGTGAGGTAACGAAGATATCAGTATATTATGTGATACTTGATTGTATGTATGTCCTTTGGCATCTTTCTTATCAGGCATCAGTACAGTCTCCAACAGTTCACCCTACAACTACTGTTGCAACTACACAGCCAGAAGTTACTGCACCTCCCGCACCACCAGTTAGTCGAGGTGGAGTACAGCTTCTTGTCCCTCTTATCAAGACAGTTGCAAGACTATCCGAATCTCCAACCCTTGCTCACAACATGCAGATGGCATTCAACCCTGCACTGAGGACCATTGATGGGCCAGTGAAAAGGTAAGCATGCCTGCATGACACAATGTTGTGACTATTTGAGAGAAATGTAAGTATAGTTCATACTAGTAGCCGGTTTTGCTACACGTAACCGATGCAAAACAAGGTGAAGACAGCAACAAACATTACAACTGACTAGTATCTCGTAATATTTGAGTCTATACTGTACAGGAAGAGAACAGCTGGCATTGTAGATTTCCTATTGAAAAACTGTTATTAATTAACCCAAGGCAGGCATGCACTAAGGTTACAGTAACACCTGGCCAGGCCTCAACTCGAAGATTAGCCCTATGTGGGCGGGTTGATAGACGGATGTGGGCGGTATTAGCTGATTCCTAGGTCCTTAGTTACAGTAAAGGGTTAGTGAGAAAACAAGTACAGTCTATACATAACTGGTGTAGAACTAATGAGCAAGAGAACAACTGGATAACAGCCAAGGGTTTAGCACTTTAGTGCTTCTTGGTATTTTGTAGTAAGAAGTGTGATGTCAAATTACTGCATTATGCATAAGGGACAAATTGCTGGTGTTATGAGTAGCAAAGTGGTGGTTCTGAGAAGATTTGAGTCAACAGATGATAAAGTGACACATGTGTGGTTAACTAGAGTGGAATAGGGGTGGGATTATGTTTCTTGGTCATCTTGTCCTTTTTGTTTGTCACATTAGAATGATTTTCAAACAAGGATTGTGTTAATTATCAACTGCTCTTAATAATGTTAATGTGACATGTCACCATCTGGTTTCTTACTAGTGGAGAAGACTACTTTTAGTAACCTTGTTTGGGGTACTGTAGTAGGGTATTTCTTTGTACTTAATACAGCCAGTGATCTTATTTCCCACAATGACAAATGTAACTCAGTTTGGTCTATTGCAGACAACATGTTCCAGATGAACCCTTTCCTGAAGAAAGGCTTCCAAAGAAGAAGCGTACTGATTCCAGTGAAATTAAATGTATTGAAACAACTTCAGAATCAACTGATATTTTCCTGCTACATTGCAGGTAGTGGACTGCCCCAGGTGGTTGAAAAGGAGCTTCGACACATCAAACAAGTTGGCAGGTTTCGTGTAGAAGTTACATCGTCGAATGAGTCTCCACTGGCAATGATGACAGGGACAACACTAAGTTTTTCATATGGTAAGCTCATAGTTCATGCCCATCCATGTTGTAAGTTTCTTTGGCGACAATTGGTGAGAATCACACATGCACACACACACACACACACACACACACACACACACACACACACACACACACACACACTGCATGCAACTTCATAATTATCATTCACAAGTGTCTTGTCTCTAGTTGCTTCCCCTTATGTTCCTCGAGTTGAGGTGCAGATTCCTCATGATTATCCCACTCACTGTCCACAGTTGTTACCAATGAAGTCTTCCATAGCACAAAACTGGGCAGCTGCATATTCCGTATTGCAAGCACAGTTACGAAACTTGCCCGGACGATTCACATTGACACAACTTCTTGGAGCATGGGTATGATACAGTCTTTTGTTGTGTTGCATATACTGACATGTGCACATTCAAAACTCTAATTCACCCATCCATCTGTTTGTGTGTTTGTTACTGGTAGCTTGTGGATTGAATTGTTGATTTATCTGAAGTAGCCAAAGTCATAAAAACTCCAATAATGTTAGAATAAGATAGTCTCGCATAGCCAGACCCTTTCCCCACTGCATCATACTTCCGGGGTATGGAGGTATGATGCATCGGGAAAGGGTCTGGCTACGGGAGTTTAGCTAAGCATGAGAATGGTTATTTTGTAGACGTTTAATTAATGTTATGTGACTTCAACATGGTAAGAGTAGATGCTTTCCGACAGAGTTAACTCACTAAGGAAATATCTAAAGTCACCGTAGCAGTTTGCTATGTTGACCCATATCATCTTAGAATGAAGGCAAGGCACACCAAGAACACATGTTTATATACTGTTTAGTGTTCATGTGTACTTGGCTCCTCTCAGCAGTTTGATGCTATCCATATTGACAATAACTAGTAGTTTCCAAGTGTAAAACATGATATGGACAGGCAACGACCACCACTCTTTAGTGATACCATAACTAGAGTTCTTCTACTGCATGCTGCATATTTTGAGCTTCGTACCAGACTCTCATGCTGCCATGTTCCATTGAGAAGTGTTGTCCTGTCATACACAACACGTGAGGGGTTTTATTGCTAACAGTTGAAATGTGCAACATCCTTGGGTTTTCCTACTAAGCAACATCAAAGAGCTTTACTGGATGCATAGCGACCCTGCTGAAGTTTTGTGCATGTACTGTAGCCATTGTACTCAGTGACTGGTACAATGTCTACATTGACAGGGAACAACTTGATGAGCTATCTGTATAGATTTGTAATTAAACTTAACATCCTTTGCATGCACACAAAGTCCTACACTGTCATTCATAGTAATTAGGTTGTTCCTATTGCAGGACCTGTCAGTTCGAAGTGTCGGACCTCAGTGATTGAAGAGTGATCAGAAACTCGTGATCAGAAACTCTTATATTACCGCTGCTAGTAGTAGGTAATTAAATTTAAGAAAGCATACTGCCTTGGATGGGCGTGTTCGTGTTGCTCATTTCATGAGTTTACTCGGAAATCTTGCTGATGCTGTCACATCTGATTTTCTATTTCAGAGTTGTCTATAACTCTCTCTTGTACTAGAAACGAAATACAACTCGATTTGTACGCAGTGATTGATTCATTATTAATTAAGCATTTTGCCAGATAGACAGTTGTGGCTTGTGAGCATCTCAGACGAGTTACCTTGTTGAGTATCCATTGAGCGTCTTGTCTAGATCTCATCACTATCTCTTCTATTCTCTCAGGATCGTCCTCGTCCTCGTGGCTTTTGAAACCTTGCCTAACGTGATGCTTATAATATGGCTGCACCTCCTTCGGCAGTAAAGCGACGCAGCGCAGTAGATGTCTGTACAATGCGGTAGACGACATGACGATTTCATATACGGGGACTAAGCGTTTCCGCGCCAAGCCAATGACGACGGCGCTCCTAATTCTATTTTGGTGAGAGTGGCGTTTCCTGGGAGACCGGTCGACAGTGTGATTGGCGAGATGTGGAAATAGGCGACTCGTCATACTGTTTCGAACGGTTCACGATCTCCACGAGCACGACTGCACCTCCAAAAAGTGAGATCGAGCAGTGGGGCCCCTCAGCGGTATCAATGGCTTCGCATGACAACCTGACGCTTGAAACTTCTCGGATGTTCAGACCAGGAAACTTTCCGTCGTGGGCGAGACCGGGACTTGGTAGACGAGGTCGAACATCGTATTCGAAGCCACTGTGCCGGGATAAGATCAAACCGGTCGATACTGTCAGTTGTAGAGCAGGAAAGAGTGGAGAGAGTGTGACGGATAACAAGCTGTCACCGCGCGACAAGGAGTTGGCGTTCTTGAAGTCGCAGCACAGCGACGTGTTGAGGGGGTTGCACGGCGAAATCGAGAGGTTGAAGGCGGAGAATAAAGATCTTCAGTTCAAACTGGTGATGACCGACAACAGAGAGACGAGGAGTGAGGAGACTGGTAGAGATATGACTTGTGTTCTTGTGTCGAGTGTTGAAATGATGTCGTTTCTGTGTGAAAGGAGAGGGGAATGTGATGATAAGAAGTTGTAGTCAAGACCGTGTGAGTATTGATTTGAGGCAAGAACGGGAAGGTAATTGACCCACTTGTCGGTGTGTCTAATGGCTCATCAATACAGACGCGAGCTGTTGCAATGCGCTGCGTGTATAGTATTTGAAAGGATGGCGTCCGCATTTGGGCATTGGTTACCCATTTGTATGGCTGGATAGCTTGCAGTTTCTTGACACAAGCGAGTTGGATGTGCTACTCACATCTGACTGTACTGGTAATGCATGTTAGGTAAACATGATTAGGAGTATGGCCACACCTTTGTGGGTTTGTGTTGGTTTCTGTATATGTTGCAATCTGTCTAATCAGTTACTTATTTCATACCTTTGGTTACCGCTAAGTTGCCTGTCAGGCCCATTACCCAGTTGGCATTTTCAAGAAAATTGTAGGAGTGAGTGTTCATGACTCATGAGTGAAGCATTGAATGAGGCATTGAATGGGGCATTCAAACTGTACTAAAGTGGTATTTTTGGTCTTAGTCAGTGACTTCTTTCTAGGGCAGTGTTATTCTGGTTGTGACCTGATCTCACCTGGTATAAACTGACATTTTCTTGTGTAAACTAGAAAACTGGGTTTAGTTAAAATTTCCTTGGTTTTAGAGTGAGGTTTTCGTTTCAGAGTGAATTTTGGAGATGATCTGGTTTCCACTCAAATGAATTCACAACCGATCATTTGTAATCTAATTATTTCAATTTTAGTGGAAGTTTTAGAATATGCAGTTAGGTATGTTTTTTGGTCTTCCTGGCTTTTCTTACACCTTGCGTGTATTGCTAGTCGAATGTGTTTCACTAGCATAGCAGCCAAGTAATAAATGACTGGTCACATTACCATGCAAGATGTCAGAGCATATCATATGACCAACCTGTTTGATTCAGTGTACTGTAAATCAATAAATTTTTGTATGTAAAAAGTTTGTAAAATAATGTTCGTAAATTTCTCTCATGCATATTGACACATGCTTGGACACTCAGTGAGGCTCTAGCAACATCCGGGTAGGTGCCTGCCTGACTTACCTACTTTGTTCTCAATATCTAATTGTTACTGGTTTCTTGGCATACAAAAGGTAATTTGTCGACTGGACACTAGCCTGAGCCATTTCTGTCCAACCCAAACAATGAAGATGATCATTCAAACAGCTTTGTATGTGCATCCGCAAATAAAGAGTCCTGCTGTTGTTGCTAGCTATGTTAGTGAGCTTTTGGACTTTGTTTACATAGTCCAATGAGCCAAGCGAATGTCACTCTTGTGCGCTTATTAATTAAGGTTAATTAATTAATTAAAATGACTAAATAAAAACCAAGTAGTTATGGATATTTGGACTTAAGAGTTAGTAAGCAATTTAAGTTAGTAAATTCTTTGCAATTTACAAAATTAAATAGTTTACAAATCTTTATTGATTTGCAGTACAGTAGACCCTTGATTATCCAATCGTGTTCGCAAAGCGGAAATGACGTGACATCACAAGTCCGTTTGTGCAAGCGCAGTGACGACGAGCAGTGATGGCAACGGAAGATACGGAGGCTTCTAGGATTAGTTTCAACTGTTTGGTGATTGTAGTTTGCATATAGTACATGTATTACGTCTTCATGCAATCATATTATCACTAGCATATTGTACATGTTCTAGAGTTTATACGTACATACTGGAACTCAAAAATCGAACTGGAACTCCGAGCTACAGTTAGAACTCTGACGCTTTGATTATCCCTTCTTTTTACTTATCCGACTCCTATTCCTCCACGGCTTAGTCACATAGTCGAGGGTCTACTGTAACTCATTGTAACTGACTTGTGACTGCTGCCAGCGTCAGTGTTATGAGTCAGTCTGCATTCATATTGTGGGAGAGGGGTACTACATGTACTTTGTTATGGTGTGTGGCAAAGGCAGAGTGAGCTTGTAACTGGCACTTGTGCTGATTATCACGAATTCCTATCACAGCATTTTATATTTACTGTCCAGTTAGCTAATGTGTGTGCAGTAACACTAGTAAGTTGATTTGACTTTGGACAGGACCCAATGGAACACTGCTGTGTTGAATCATGCTAGCAGGTCAGGATGGATGGGTTTTGTTCAATATGTTGTGTTTATCTAAATGTCATTTACAATACAAGATAGAGCCATGTAGAACCACACCAATCGGGCTATATAGTTACACTATAAGTTGGTAGTCGTAGAATGATGTGTGACGTAGATTGTAGTGTGACCATGTTCTTATACTCTAGACAAGAAGGCTAAAGACATGCAAAGTTTCTTTGAACAAGAGCTTCAAGACTTGCGGATGTGTCTGCAGGAGCAATTAGAAAAGAACACCAAGCTGACAGAACAGATAGAGCTCATACAAGTAGAACACCAACAGTAAGCAATTTATGCACGATTTCTTGCACTTGTGTCGTTAACGGAAATTTTTTGCAATTTGTACTGTGTATATGGCACAGACTCAAAATACAACAAATACACGGTATTTTCGCGAATAGTGCCCCATGCTCAAATTGTGCTTCATGCTCATGCAAATAATGCCCCATGGTGAGCCTATACGAAATAATAATGCCGCATGCTCGATGAGTGCCCCACTGGGGTAGTATTCAAACTCAGTTGTATGCATGCATGTCAATGTGTACGGGTTGATATGAAATGGACACCCAGCTAGAACGACTGAGTGATGATGAAGATTCAATGTATGCAACAGACCATGAATATGACTCGAGTGAGAGTAGGCAGGGAGTAATGTTAGATTAACTAGTTTGTTTGTGCAGTGTGCTGAACGAACAATGCAACAGTCCTCTATGCTTGCAAAATAATAATGCCCCATGCTTCATGTTTTAGAACTATGAAAGTAGTACCCCATGGGCACTATTCGCGAAAATACAATATACAACAAAAACTGTGCATGCTCAAATGACACATGATCGTTTCTTCTTTTTTTTCGGGTGGTCGGTCTGCTTTTCATGTCAAAAGATCCGAGCATCAAGAAATTCAGTTGGTCTGGCCTAAACACCAGTTGACAGAAGCATGTACATAGCATAAATATACATGATGTACGTAAAGCATATCGTTGTGGTGATGATGAAAGGCGTATATGATTCAACCAACTATAATGTGATTCATGAAACGTCAATATTTTGCATGAACGTCTTGTGCTAATGAAGACAGGTTGTAATTAGTATTGATGTTTGATGACTCACGCTGTGATGTGATTGCATTTGTTATTTCATATTAACTGGGACTATTTGGTCAAGCAAGCAATCAATCAGTAAAAACATTTCTCTAGCAACAATTACAGTTTCAGCAGTGTAATCATTTATTACGTCTGGCATAATAGTAATAATTGTAGACACATGGACACTAATACTATGTACTCAGTGTGATGATGTGAACGTTTGAATAGGTTGTTGGGTCAGTCAATGTCTGGAGTTCCTACTGCTGGTGGGGTGATATTTTTGCCATCTGCTTATTCTCATCATGTTCAGCAACCCGGGCCCACATTGCCACATCTTTCTAGGCATGGACCTGTGCGTCTCGTCTCTCAGTCTCAGTCTAATGAGACGCTGCGTGATCAGTATCAACAACCACAGCAACGTCAAGAATCGATTCCCCCATATAAGTTGAATGGAAGAGGAGTTGCAATGCCTGGTGGAGCGGGTCTGCAGATATTTACGGCAGAGCAGGTGCCACGATTGCCTACACTGCAAGAATGTGAATCTATAATAAGGCATCTTCAGCAAGTGAATGATAAGTTGCAGCATGAGGTATGGTACTTGTTGATATTCATGTTGCATATTGATGCAAGCACAGGTGGACAGACAGACAGACAAGACTGGAAGTATAGATGATGAACTGACAAGATGGACGAGTAGAATAGACAAAAAGGCAGGAAGGTTGTCTCATTCAGTGAGAATCAGTTATAGTAACAAGCAGCAAGCATGAAAGCAAGAAATCCGTCTTATTAAATTTATAACATATACTCACTGTTATTTCAACTTCTCCTTGTGCTAACTAAACTTAGTCACGTGATATGGCAGCTTTCCATGTCTGGCAGACTGCTTAGGGCAGTTTTGGTTAGCCAATCATTGCTTGCTGTTCTAACTGTTGATCAATTTGGGTTAAACTACTAGTAATTGAAGCTGTGTTGACGCTGTCACTTCCACAGCTATGATATGATTATCAAAAGAATTACAAAGTTAGATACTATATTTCAGTTTAAATTAAAGATCTGGATAACATGACCACCGACAGAGATGAAATTTGTGGGGCTGACAAATAGGCCATAAGGATTAGCTTAGTACATGGCAGTGGTCTGTTTGGGGGAGAAACCTTGCAACAACTCAAAGACAGTACTGCTAGACTAGAGTTGTAGCATCAGTGGCAGCAGTCTACACTAGATGCGGGATCCTGATGTATAATCCAATTCCTCATCCAATGGGTGTTGACCTTTACATGAGTTAGTGTAGGAGCAGATTCTGCGTTAACATTAAAATTTTGATTTTCTGACGGCTCCATCATTTAATTTCTTGAGCGTGTAGAAATTTAGTTGATTATTTAATTACTTAAGTAGGTTTCTAGGTACACTACATGCACAAGAACACATCATTTTCTAATACACACAGCACATGATATGTGGCAGTGCAGGGACTCCACCAAGTGCAGTGTGGACGCTCAATATCGTCGGAATGTGGATTTGATCGATATCTGATCCATTATCCAGATGTTTCTGGTCTAGTGTGGACATGGTTTTAGTTGTACGGGGATATTTAGTGAAATCCAAGCTCTAGCCGAATGCTTGGACGGGAGAGTTTAATTAATACTTCACTCTGTTTTTCTCTTCCCATTATGTTCTGTGCTAACGGTGATTTGCTTGGTTTAGCTCATCAGTGTGCGATCAGATCTCAGAGATGTGCTGTATTCTAGCAAATGGACACCAGATGCATTTCTGTTGGCAAAGAGATATGTAAAGGAGAATAGTCTGTGTGGAGCAGACCGGTAGGTATCTCTCACAAACTAATGTGACAATCTGAGAGATATATATCAAAGTATGTGCTTCTAGCAACAAGCCACCTAACCAAAATATCTACGGTCAAAAGCGTGAATTGCCACACCATGCTCACAAAGCAGTCGATGGTGTGTCACTCCCACCTCTCAAACCCAATCTAGAGAACCGTGTGGCAGATAGACATCGAAGACAGCAGGCTACACAGAAGGCGATATTTAGACGAGAGGTGCTTCAGTGACTGGTTCAGCCTTGTAACTAAAATGTATTTGAAAACGTAAACGTGTATAATAACGTTCGATTTACACTGTCAATTGATTGAAAATGTTGATAAGTAAACTTTTTACTGCCCTCTCAGTTTCATTTTGGACCTTAACCTTTGCCAGTGTAATTACAGCAAGAAATCACTTTGCACTGGTTACATGTACTGGCTTCTTGGTCGTCGGTTACTTTTTATTCCATCCTAAGTAACTTTTGATTCCACCAAACAATTGTCTGAATCTACTGGTTTTGTTGATGGCACTGGCTGCTGATTTGTCTGATGGGTTTTCATGTTCATCATTTTGATTATCCTCATCTCTACTGCTAGTTTCTTCTTCATAATCCGAATTACTTTCATGTTGGTTGGCATCTTCATCTCCATCATAGTCACTTCCTTCCTCTCTTTCAATTTCACTTGAGCAATGATTTTTGTTGTTTTTATTATCCCGACTCTTGGAGTCTATACTTGCACCTGAAGCTGACTTTTTCGTTTGCTTCATCTGTTGTGCTTGTGCTTGAATGCTTTCTGATTCATTGCCTTCGTCATCATGTTCATCTAAAGACTCATTGGCAGACTCGAATATATAGCTTGAATCGCTGTCCTCAGAACTTTCATTTCCTTGATAATCAGAGTTCCGATGCGTTTCTCTGTCCTTCATGCGCTTGGGGTGTGATACTTCTGTCGATATTAAATGTCTTTTCTTCCCCTTTAGATCAGTCTTGTTATTGACTGTATCTTGTTTCTGAAATTCTTCTAGTGATGGATAAAGTCGATTCTCTGCTTGGCGATGGTGATGACCAGGCAGTTGCTTGGCAATGGGTGAGGTAGTATTCGAATGACTGCTCGCTGTCATCACTTCCTCAACAGTTGTTGTCATGGCTGATTCAGCCGGTAAATGGGGAGATCCTTGACCACTTAACATAGTCACATAATTTGTTGTCTCAGTTGGGATGTTAGATTTTTCCATTTCTTTGTGTGCAGATGTAAGAGAAGGCAGAGATACCTGGTGATCAGTAGGTTGCACTAATGACGACTTAAATGTCTGAGGCAAGTGAGTGATGTGTGGAATCTCTCGACTATGAGGTACAGTTCCTTCTAGCCTTGACATCGGTTGCCAACCTGCATGAGATGTAGGAGACAATTCTTCTTGGACTGATGACACTGCAGCATTATTAGCACATTTGGGCATGCTCGATCCATAATCAGCATACCTAACAGCTCTTGGAGTTGGACAAGTCGAGCTCAAACCAAAAACAACTGTTGGTTCCTTTATCTCTGCATTTGCTTGTGCTGTAGACGACTCACTAAATGTTTGAGCCCAGTGAGGGATGTGTGGAATGTCTTGGCTACGAGGTACCGTTCCTTCCAGAATTGACATAGGTCGAACTGACGATGCTGCAGCATTACTAGCATATTCTGGTCTGCTTAATCCATGATCAGCATACTTAATAGCTCTTGGAGCTATAACAGTTGAGCTCGAAGCAAAAACAGCTGATGGCTCTTGTGACCTATCATCAGACAGTCTGCGACTTCCATGCAGTTGACTTCCATGCAGTTCACCTCGATTCTGTTCACTCAAGTATGCCTTTGACTCACCGGATGAGCTCCAATACTCAACCAAATCCAACAGACTCCACTCCATCCTAAGTTCCATACACCAGTCAATCAGCAACTGAAGGTTGTCCGGCCCGACCACACCCATGTCACCCAGCATGCGCAAAAATTGTTCAACACTTTCCACATCATCCCGCCTTTTCTCATTGAGAGGACTCGTCGCTACCATAATACGCAGGTTGCGCGGTCCAATACGATCGTATAAACGCATGAGCATACTGTTGTAAGCCTGAGGATCTCCATATCCTTCTTCTCTCCAATAATTCAATTCTCTTGACACATTAAATGGCAGCGGTTCGTTCCTACTGTCACTTTGACTTTCTATGTACTCATCAATAAGCTCGACTGCTTCAGAACTTCTTCCGCTGAGTAAGTCTCTCAGTAGGGACAAATACTGAGCATCTCCTGCGCACATGGCTCGCGTGTTCTGGAGAAAATTGATGGCGTGAGCGACTTCTTCGTGTTGAGGACGCTGATGGCCGTCTTCTAGTTGCTGCACACATTCTCGAATGTGATCCGGTTTTAGGACAGCAGACAACTTAATTTGGAGCCTCAGAAAGCTGCCTAAAGAATAACCGAGCATTTATTGAGATGAAACGTACAGCTGAAGATGTCTGACTTCGCGCATGCTCATTGGTAAGGTCTGAAGATGGGGAAGAAACAGCATCAGAAGGATAAGATGTAGATGGTTTGGAGTGTATCTGATGAAATTTTTTAATGAATTTTGTTTTTAGGTACATTACGTTTAGTGAATGGACGTCATTCTACGGAGGCAAGAAGGCTGGTAGGGGCGCTAGCTAGAAGTCACGTGTGTGTGTGTGTGTGTGTGTGTGTGTGTGTGTGGTGTGTGTGTGTGTGTGTGTGTGTGTGTGTGTGTGTGGTGTGTGCGTGTGTGTGTGTGGTGTGTGTGTGTGTGTGTGTGTGTGTGTGTGTGTGTGTGTGTGTGTGTGTGTGTGTGTGTGTGTGTGTGTGTGTGTGTGTGTGTGTGTGTGTGTGTGTGTGTGTGTGTGTGTGTGTGTGTGTGTGTGTGTGTGTGTGTTGTGTGTGTGTGTGTGTGTGTGTTGTGTGTGTGTGTGTGTTGTGTGTGTGTGTGTGTGTGTGTGTTGTGTGTGTGTGTGTGTGTGTGTGTGTGTGTGTGTGTGTTGTGTGTGTGTGTGTGTGTTGTGTGTGTGTGTGTGTGCGTGCGTGTGTGTGTGTGTGCGTGTGTGTGTGTGTGCGTGTGTGTGTGTGTGTGTGTGTGTGTGTGTGTGTGTGGTGTGTGTGTGTGTGTGTGTGTTGTGTGTGTGCGTGCGTGTGTTGTGTGTGTGCGTGTGTGTGTGCGTGTGTGTGTGTGTGTGTGTGCGTGCGTGCGTGTGTGTTGTGTGTGTGTGTGTGTGTTGTGTGTGTGTGTGTGTGTGTGTGTGTGTGTTGTGTGTGTGTGTGTGTGTGTGTGTGTGTGTGTGTGTGTGTGTGTGTGTGTGTGTGTGGTGTGCAGATAGCTTTGTAGTCTGGTCTATCTTATGCAGGGGTAAGTGAAGGAGAAAAGGCCGCGTTCAGAAGACTTCCATTTTATTGCTGCAGGTTTTCTAGTTACCAGAAACTGAGATGTGCACAGTACACTTGTTCGTCGCTATTTACTAACCCGTTTATCTGGTGTCTATTTGTGTGGCTGTCTGTTTGTTTGTCTATTTGTTTGTGTGTCAGACTGTCTAGTTGTCTGGTTGTCTGGTTGTTGTTTACCTGTTTTTTTGTTCGCCTGTCTCACTGCCCTAGAGGTCAGTATCTATGTACATATTTGAACATATTTGCAAATACTTCTTCTTGCAGTATTTCCATGCAGCCTTTTGAGCACCCTTACTGCAGTCCAGATGGCTTGGTGTTCGATCTGCTGTGAGTGGCTGATGCATTTGTCTCATAACCATAGTTAATTGTCATGTATGTGGCCACTGCTAGTAACATCATGCCATATTTGAAGAAGTTTGAACACAATCCAGTAACAGGAGAAGTAATATATGTGATCATAACTTCGTTTAATTAAGTTTGGTGGATAGCATCAGGGCTTGTGTTTTATAGCCAATGGAAGCAAAAGCATTGGTCAAACTTACTTTCCACAAGAATGCTGATGGTACATACATAGTATTACAATTCATATGTCATAGTGTGAAGTACTAGCTTTGTGTTTCAAGGAAAGTTTCATTGTCCTGTCACATTCAAAGTGTTCAACGAAAATACACACATAGTCGCAGTTAAAACAACTGGCAATGTTTATGCATACGAGTGCATCGAACGTCTTAACGTGAAGCCGAAGAATTTTCGTGATTTACTCACAGATGAACCTTTTTCAAGAAGCGATATTATCGATATCCAAGTAAGACACGCGATCTCTGTGTTATCACCCTCATGATTTATAGTCTCTGTCAATGTTAGGATCCTTCAAATTTAGATAAATTTAATCTATCAAATTTTCATCATTTGAAGAACAACCTGAAGCTGGAAGACGAGGGTCAGAATTTGCTACTTTATGTACACAGTCCGTACGACAGCGATCATATTCTGTAATTAAAAACAGAGGTTGCAAAGGCAATGCAAGATCCTTTGTATCACCTGAAACGGCCTAATGCAGAGACGAAGATGATTCTTGGGGAACTATATCAAGACTATAAAGCTCCTGTATGTATGGACGGTTAGGTAAATGGTCTCTTACATGATGGAATTTGTGTGTTTGTAGGAGGTTCAAAAGGAAGCTATCAAGGTGAAGGCTACCGACAGAACAGCGGTAAGCATTTGTATTGTGCTGTGTGTACCTGTGGGCGTGGCCATGTGTGTGTGCACCTGTGCATGGATGTATGTTTACAGCTCTAAATTAGATTGTCCAGTCTATAAATGTGCTGAATAAACTGTAATATTATGATAGCACATGGTGTAATGACAGTTCTTGTAACTCTTGAATATGGATGTAGCAATTGCATATTCCATTAGGGCATGTTTCCACAAGCACATGAGCTAGTAGCCTTGAACTTCCAGACCAGAGAGGGCTCGAACTCTAGTCTGGACCAAGTCGATACTAAAATGATTTTGGAAATAGCCTTCTAAGCCAATCAGCTTCTTACAACTGGAATGTCGGTTGTAAATTCTGATTGGTTTAGCAGTAATTGGTTATGCTACGTGCACTAACCTTGATTAGGCGTGTGTCTTATCCTCATGGGCGGCTAAGTGCACACCAGAGCCATGATGAAGACTCTGGTGCGCACACACATCTTACTTTTAGTTTCAGCTTCAGTTCTTCGATATTTTCAAGCCTGAGGTGAGAGGACATGCACAGCAGCGTCGCTAGACCATCACCTTTGACAACTGGTTGAGTGGTAGTCTCGCCAGTTGAGCGGTTAGACTAGCTAGCGGTCTGCCGAAGAATCAAAGAGTCGTGGTTTCATGCCGTCCACCAAGATATCACCGCAAACACTGCAGACATCTCTTCTTGTTCGTGAGATCTCATGGCATTTACAAATGATATGTTGATCTAGGTAAAACAATCCTACACTGGTAGACTACCATTTAGCATCGCTTTTGATAAATACTTCCGAAATCATTTTAGTATCGACTTGGTCCAGACTAGAGTTCACACGCTCTCAGGTCTGGAAGTTCGAGGCTAATGCACTAATTTAATTAACAATTGGTTTAAACTAAACTGGTTCAAGGGGTGGAATTGACCTATTTCAACCTGCACTAAACCAGTTATATTCGAAAGTTTGTAGGTTTAGCAAAGTTTTTTAGGTTCAACTATCACGTGACAGTAGTGCGCTTGCTTAGTTAATTAGTTGGCTTCTAGATGACGTCGTTTTTGATGATATTGACTATTTTGCTGGTATAGGATTGCCTTGAAAGACGTAAGGGTTGTTAACTAGAGGAGAGAAGTCAGCAGCTACAGAGAGAGAGAGAAGACGGTGTCCTTAGTCATCGTCATGTAAATATCTAGTAGTAGATGCTGAATAAGTGACAACCAACAGTTGCTCTGACTCGGCGACAGAGCAGCCCAATGCTTTAAAACAAGCCTTGCTCAACGAATACTACGGCGTTCGTTTATAAACACTTTTCTACTAGTTTAAGGTGCATCTAGTAGAAACACAGCCTTAGTTGTCTGAGAGTAAAACATACATGTTCATTGGTGGTGTCCACTGATAACTCATTTAGATAACTAGGTACCTAGCATCAACAGATAATGCCTTTTAGTTTCGTAGGATATGTCGACACATAGTTTCAGTTATAACCCAATATGCTTAAATGTGTGGTTTACATATGATTGCTATTAGCAATTAGTTGGATGCGTATTTTGAGAAATTTTAGTAATGGATTGATGGTTCTAGCATTATACAGACTAAATTAAACGTTTATATGTACGTAATATGGGTTTGTGGGAATGTATTGATGCACTGTATCCTTTAGTGGCTTGTAATGTCAGTCGTTCTTTAGGCTCATTACTCCACTGGAGCTGTTTCTCGTGCATTCACATCAACTTCTCAGCAAGTTGTTACAGAACACGAAGCCGGTTGGTTTAGTATAGACGACATTTCTATTTTACAAACTGTTGATCGATCGCTTCACAGCTGTCATTGATGATACAACTCTAGTCTATGCGGCAGTTTGCAAAAAGAAACTAAAGGGTGCCAGTTGCCAGTGCAACTCATGTATTGATTTATCTTTGATCTCTTGATGTCTCTAGGGTATGTGAGAATTAGAACAAGCAAAGGAGATATCAATATGGAGCTGCACTGTGACTTAGTAAGATGTCACAATGGCAACACTGTATTGTCCTGTGTGACCATGGCTGTTGTACAGGTTACTCAGACATGTGACAATTTTCTCAGACTTTGTAAACAAGGGTACTACAATGATACAGGTAACAAATGGAAACTGTAGAGTGAGGATGTTATAGACTATGGGATGTTGCACCTGCAAAATTCCACTGTTGTTATGCTTTTATAAATCTAGATGAAGATGACCATACAGCAATTATGCAGCAATTAGAACTATTTGGTGCCTACATGGCTCACTAGCCATATAATTATTATACCAAACTTGGACTGTGACCTCCAGGTCCTTCCTTTTATGAATACAGGGTAGAAGTATTGAAGTATTAAGTGGTATTAAGTGACCCCATAGGGTTGAGAAGATTAGTCAACTAACCACAGTTGCACGGCCCTGTGGGCACTTGATTGACATGCTGGATTTCTCATGTTATTTCACCACTTAGTTAATTAATTTGCAGGTCTAGTGTGTATAACCTTATTTGATTTACCATATTTATTTGTGTTGCAGTATTCCATAGATCAATCAAGAATTTCATGGTATTATTCAACAATATGGATGTAGCTACCCGAATTCTTTCTATACCAATAGTTGTGTTGTCTCGTGTGTTCTGTAGATCCAGGGTGGTGATCCAACAGGAACGGGCAATGGTGGAGAGTCAGCATTTGGGAAAGCATTCAAGGATGAATTCAAGCCAAATCTGACCCATACTGGTAAAGATGAGATTAAGATGCAATCCTGCATATGTTAGTGCCTGTCCTGGTGTCACTATGTATTGGTCTGTACCAGGAAGGGGTATTGTAAGCATGGCCAACTCGGGTCCCAACACAAACAAATCACAGTTGTAAGTCCAGCCACTGATGCAGTCGTCAGGTGTGATGTGACTTCTCTATGTTTTGGTAGCTTCATTTCCTATAGATCCTGTCGACATCTCGACAATAAGCACACCGTCTTTGGCAGGTACAGTAGTATTTAAATGACTGATGTTACTAGATTAAGTTAACCAGTCAGCATCCTAGTTGCTGCAACATCAACACTATGTATCTCACCTCAACATTTATGCATAAATCTGTTCTAATAATACTATCGTTGTGTTCTTTGAGTTACATTTGTTTGATAATGTGTGATCTCTTTGAAGGGTAGTTGGAGGAATGGACACACTGACAGCCATGGAGAAAGTAGAGACAGACAAGAAAGATCGTCCCAAGGTTGGCTGTCTCTGGAAATGAATTCTGATCTTGTTGACAAAAATTAATCACTGTCTGTAGGAGACCATAAAAATCAGAGAGGTAATTGTGTTTGTAAATCCGTTTGATGATATCGAGAAACAGGTAAGGTTCAGGAAATTATGTCGGAGAGTTATAACTGTAGATGCAATTCGATGTAGTTTGCTGAAGAAGATGCAAAGAAACAGCAAGAAAAGGTCAGTTGAGGGAAATAGTCACATGCACACCTGCATGCTCTTACTCACACATGCAAATCAGTTCACAGAGAGTCATGCAAACAAGTTGTAGACACCACAGTCATACAGTACAGCACATGTTGCCAAAACACCCAACCAAGCATAGTTGAAAGTCACTATGGAAATTTTTCTCCCATAAAGTGGTTGAATGCCTCTAGCAGTAAAGCCTTGTGGGGTTTGGTTCTAGCTTGCCAGTCAAGATTCCAGACATACGGATGAATTGTCATCACAGCCAACAGCTAAGGTGTACAGAAAAGGTGTGGGAAAATACATCAAGCCAGCCTCATCATCTACCAGGTCAGAAACACCCCATTTCTGTGGTCTAGTCTTCATTCAGTAGGTGTACATGCTTATTCCACCACTAGTGTCAAACGCCCATCATCACCTTCCTCGTCGAATTCCTCAAAGAAAAGAGTAGTGTCAGGTGACGGAAGATTCAAGGACTTCAGCAGTTGGTGAGGACCTGAAGACTCAATCAGACCACAACCAGGTCAAACAATGAGTTTCAAGAATTGTGTAGATAGAAATGTGGTTGATAGAGAGAAAGAGGGCGTTATGGGAATCACAATGATAAGGAGGCGTTGAATGTGTAACACTGACCCAGCAGACTCGGTTAGTGAGGTGGGCGTCTTGTTTGTTGTTTGGCCAGGAAGGCGTGGTTAAGTCAGCTGACTGGCATGAGCATACACGGGCAACTGCGAGCAGCAAAGGAAACGCTACACAGCCATTGTGCTCTGATGCAATAGTTGCTATAATAGTCTCTTGCTACATACACTGCCTAGAAAACTAAGTTTGAACAACGTTGTAAAACTAGGATTAGCTCAGAAAGGGAAATCACATGGTGACCACCCGCACATGAATACAACAGATGGTTTCCCAAAAAATAAAATAGCCTTCTATGATCTAGTAAGTCTGTCCAATGTACAATCTTCAAATTTACAACCAATGAATAATGATTCTACATACATCTTAACCATTGAGCTAAGACGTGTGAAGAAGAGGTGAGTCGAGAAGTAGCCAATCTGTCGGAGTAACGCGTAGACGTGGAGAACAACTCCGGCCCTTCACCGCTCGTCCCAACGATTTTCTTTGATCATGTGTGCCAATTCAATAATGAACTTCCCCTCCTTATATTTCTGACTAGACTCGAAAGCATGTTCCTGCGAAAAAGGAAGCTTAGGGGCGCAACAAGTGACCACGACAGATTCGAACAAGGAAACACATTTGACCCCGCAGCTGCATACATTTACATTTACGTGCCCACGTTCCCGTACGAGGTAAACAAGAAACTGTAGCTCAAATCAAACCAGCCAGTGTTATAGCGGAAACGAAGTCGCGACGAACACCGTATCGCGGCGTACTGTACAATTCGTTTCACCTCTCAGCTCACAGACCGGAAAGTGTAGTTAGTATCGAAACGCAATGACACTCTTACGTATTTCCAGCCAAGTGTCGTCTTGCAGTTTCTGCAGAAGATGTCCGAAACCGCGTGCAATCCGGTGAGCAGTACACGCTCCTCAGCAGGCCCGCAGCCGATATTGACCCTATCAATAAAGAAACGAGAGGATCCGTCAATGAATGAATGACGCGACGCGACAACACCGCTCAACTGGCGCGTCTGCGAATTCAACTCACACTTTGTTGAAGAGATAAGCCTTGCCCTGGCTGCCTTGGAACGACTAAAACAAGAGACGAGGTCGGTCTTGGGTGTGATGCGGGAAGTTGGCACTCGAATGAATTACCTTGGAAATGAGTTCGTCGTGATTGGCGAGATGAGCGCGACAGTGAACACAACTGTACCGCCTATGACAGTCCTTGAGGTACGTGCGGTACGTCTTCATGTTTATAGACCTATGACACTGCTCGCCACGCCACAACGGAGGGTACTGCGCCAGGTGACAGCCGTGTAGTGTTTATGATCCCTTGCGCATGCTCACTCGAGTGTACAGCACTTTCATGTCCCAAGGGACTCGTGCGGCAACGCGATGTGCGTCGTTGTGGCAACAGGCTAGACGTCAGAGACGCGAAAACCGCATCAAAGTGCCGATCAGGAGTCCGTTTATTTCGGTTATCAGTGCAGCCGCAGAGTTGCTTGGGCGTTTGGCGGACTTCCGGCGATGCCTTCTACAATAAATGGATTTAGTGTATTCAAATTGTGAAGTTTAAGTTTACCTGTCGCTGTCTGGCAACGTGTGATTGGCCGCTTTAGTTTCTGGCAGACTTTCAAAGAAGAGTAGGCATCACGTGCATGTGACGGATTGGGCAATTTGGGCCGGGCTCCAATTGATGATGCAATCTATTGCTTCGGCACGTTTGATCAATTTCAAATGTGTCTGGACGCCAAAGGACACGATTACGTGAATTGTCAGGTCGCGCCAGGACAGCCAGATTGTTGTATAGACCAAGGGTTTGTAGGTGTCTTCCTTCCAGACGGAGCTACTGTAGCTATAGGTGTCTGGGTGCATTAAAAATTAAGGCTCTTGGCTATGTATAAGTAGTGTGGAAGTCTGGTGTTCTTTTGCCACATTCATATTTATCTGTACTGTACTTTTGAGTTTACGTTTGGATTTTATTAGGTTTACATTGGGTTATTTATGGGAGTGCATGAATTAGGCAGTTCTTTTATCCCAAATCTTGATGTGAGGATACCGACATTCCTATAGTCCTAATGAAACGATTGCTAGAAGACAGTTGAGTTAGCTAACCTGACACTATCGATCATATCAAGTGGTGATAAAGATAATTTATTTGTAGCTGGGTTTCGTGTAGTTATTGTAGATGCAGAGCACACATGGGTCACGTTGCAATGACTTTCTGTGGAAATAGAAGCATAGATGTACATGGACTACAAAAAGCAGCTGAACTAAACGATTACATCTATAATGCCTGCCTGCTGTGATCTATAGCGTAGATACAGCCATTCTGTAATGTTTCTGGCCACATTGAAATCAGCAGAAACACAACAGTAGTGGAAGAGCGAGGCTCAAACCTGATGGTAACAACAACAACAACACACCGAGTGCCTCCTACTTGCATTGTATTTCTCATCATGACTATGTCAACTACAGATGACATTGTGGATGATGTGTCTGTGTACAGGTGCTGATCATGTAGCTGCAAAATCTTATACTAATACATTCACAATCAGCATCTGGATCCAATTACTTGGGACTTTACTGCCAGTGGTCACAGTTAATTCGGTAGGTTAAGTCAGTGCTGAAGTAATTAAAGTTGTTCAGCTAGACATTTCCCTTAGAAGGAAAACTGGGCAAACACCTCTGCCTTCTTTTGCATAATGTTATTAGGAAACCTCTATTTCATCAAGGAATTGGTTTTAGTTACACGCCTGTCAGACAAATTACTTCCTCATGATTGATGCAATATGTGGGTAATTGTACTTAGGCTATCATTTCTACTGCTGATCTGTTTACTACTGATACAAAGAGCAATGTGGCAAAAGCTAAAAGTCTCTCATAGTCTAGAAACGCAGGTCATACTTTCACTTAGGTCTGCATTGTAGCATTGTTGGTTGCTGCTTGTTATTGTATATTATATGTATATGCACAATCCATCCCAGAAGCAATCCAAGTGACTTAACATATTCTTTCTTGTCTATGCAACTAAAGCAACAGCGTATAGAATTGAATTAGAAGCCTAGGGACAGAACATTGTTGATTGACTCTAGAGTTGTCAGTTACAGTTGGTTATTCAAGTCATTCGTTATACTGGATAGCATCAAGGAACCTCTACTAGGGTTGTTCTGGATGTTGTTCAAGAATTTCACTGCTTTTATGTATGTGTAATGCTAGTATCATGCATGGCTAGATGTCTAGCTTCCACAACAGCTCAGTATGTTTCCTGACTGTGTTGAACATAATGAGGAAGAAGTCCAGGAAACGTAAAGGAGGAAACTAGAACTGTATCCTGAGAGAGGACTGTAGATGAGAGTACAGTCGTAGAATATGAATTTATTTAATTAAAATCATATTATTAAAAAGAGTGCCAAGTCCAGCATCTTTTGCTAATCATTATTTATGCAAACCAAGATTATGCAGTAAACCTACCCCATGTCAGCAGTTCCTAAAATGGTGTCCGTTGCACTGTACAGAGAGATTCTGATTGAAATATGACATCTATAAATGTAGTACACATTTATAGAGACAATGTGATACACTGTAACACACACACACACACACACACACACACACACACACACACACACACACACACACACACACACACACACACACACACACACACACACACACACGCACGCACACACAAACATGCACACACACCACACGTGGCTACAGTGGCAAAGCACCCAGTTGGTCTGGTGACCAGACAGAGCAGACAAGGTGGCCAGGTTACACAACACAAATTTCTGACTGAGTATATATTGTTGCGAAATTTGAGAACGAAATAGTCTCGCGTAGCCAGACTCTACGCGCCATAATGTCGGCAGCATGATGGCGGGTGGGGTCTGGCTACATAAACATCCGGGGATAGACAAAATCGTGCAATTCAACAGCGCATTTCGTCAGACTCAGTATGGCCTCTGCTGTAAGAGCAGGGACGTATTGTGTTCTGTTTGTTTTGTTGCTAACTGTAACCGTAACGTCATCGTCAGACGGAACCGTTATTCCCTGCCGCAGGAATCCCCTAAGACCGTGTCAGTGCGTGCTGCAAGACCGGACAGTATTCGACATTGGAAACATTTTTGCCAACAAATTTCCGTAAGTACCCGTGCTCACATCCCAGATTGACCGGAAGTGTATTCATGTATGCTGCCTTAACTTGCAATGAATTGCCAGTGTACTGATCGATGGTCCACCGACTCCTCCTGATGTTGACGGTCACAGCTATGGATACAGCCCTTGCGAGCCACTCGGCAACTGTATGCAGTGGGCCAAAGTCGATAACGTGTCTGTAAGTAACGATGTAGATGTCTAATCTGTTTCACGATCTTCATGCATCTCTACTGCAACTTTATGCATCAGTTAATTAAAAATATGTTATACTAACGCACACACGCACGCAAGCATGCATATGGGTCTGTGGGTCATTCTGCCATTCTAAATTTGAATTTTTAATTTTTACTTTTAATTTTTATTTTGAATTTTTATTTTGAATTTAAATTTTGAACGGCAGAATGACCCACGTTATAATTCTTACCTTATAAAACTTCAAATTTTTCTAATGTAATCAAATACACCTTATGTCTTGTTGTATTAATTCTTCAATAATCATTAAATGTGCTAATAAATTTAGTACTAGTGATTGCTCATTTGTCTTTAGCTCCTAACTACGAAAGATGCTAGACTACTAGTAGTGTGCTGGCTTAATAGTGTTGTGTATCGCACACCTTTTACGTGATTTTCTTCACAGGATGAAGTTTTATTGGAACTGCCTAGTTTGTAGAGGGCTCCGATTTGGACCAGATGTGCATATACTGCATGCTGTTGTACGTGTGTGATGATTTGTTCAGGTGTGTGTATATTATCCTCGTGGATGGGGAGCAGCTTGGTGGTTTAACTATCCTCTTGGAACGACCACCTCAGCCAACTACACGATTTACCAAATGAAAACGAATGAAATTGCAGCAAACGTAACATACTCAGATTTGTATGGGTACGTGTTGCCTAATGGATGGCAAGCAAGTTATAGTATGTAGCTGTTTTCTACATTTAATAGGTCCACCCACGTCTCATTTGTCTATAATGCCACTGCTGATCAGCCTGTTATGAAGTGGATCAAGTCAATAAAGCTTGCTACAACACCTGTAAGAATGGATACAATTGTGTCCACATTATAATTCCCGTCTGCACATTTAATTTCTGTCACAGTATTTTCAAGTCGAGAGCAACAAAGTGAAGCTAACAGAAGTGTGAAACTTGATACAACTAACAGTCAGTTGATATCAATGAGATTAGAGTAGATGGAATTCACTGTACATGTACTTCTAGTAGGTTGGATCACATGTCTGTTGTTTTGCAGTGAAAGATGTTAACAATTTGAAATTGATTCCATATTGTATTGTTAAGTATAGAGATACACCACCCTTTTTCCAGTCTGGATCTGCCACTGATTCAGTCAATAGACATTCGGAAATTTAAATCAATACCTACTATAAAAAGCTGCGGTGGGACCAAAAATGGGTTTATCGTCTCATTTTCGAGTGTCACACTGCGTGTAGCTAGCAAACGTGCAAACTTGTAATAGCTGAACTTGCGTGCAAGACAATGCAGCTATCTATTTGCTGGAACACTGGTCACCAAACACGGATATAGCCTAAATTCGTGGTCAACAGTGAATACAGTCGAGGGAGAGCGATAATTAGTCTCGAACGTTCTTGTTCAGGTTGCTCTGCGTTGGACCTAGGGCATTACCTGCACGAGTGTGAAGAGGACTCACTACTAAGCAGGTTGTAAGCCATGATTACGCGTGTTGTGTTGACTGTTGGTTGGCAGTGAGGCCATAATATTATGTCAGTTACAGCCGGATCTGTAGAAACACCTGTCTATACAAACTCGTGTGATCTCACCAACGGATTCTAGACACTGGAAACGACGGCGCATTCTGAACTAGCTAGATACAACAGGGCCGGATCCAGAGGGCTGTTCAGGGGGTTAGACTGTTAAGGGGTTAGGGCTGTTCAGGGGTTAGGGCTGTTCAGGGGTTAGGGCTGTTCAGGGGTTAGGGCTGTTCAGGGGTTAGGGCTGTTCAGGGGTTAGGGCTGTTCAGGGGTTAGGGCTGTTCAGGGGGTTAGGCTGTTCAGGGGGTTAGGGTTGTTCAGGGGGTTAAACCCCCTCTTTTCCAATAGGCGCGGTTCAATAATTTCATATAATTTCATTAGAAAAGAGAAAGCAATGCTATAAATAACTGCTACCAGGTCAACCCCCTCTTTCAAAAATTCCTGGATCCGGCCCTGTACAAGATAAACGTCGAAACACATCTCTCAAGTCACGCAATACAACACAAAGCGAGCAATCTACCAAACAACCTACTGGAATATCAGTTTACATGGTTCATTGGTCGTTATATAATAGGTAATGTGACACTCGAAAATGAGACGCTAAACGCATTTTTGGTCCCACCCGCAGCTTTATATAGTAGTTGTTGATTTAAATCTTAGGAATGCGCATAAGATTAGAAGCCAATAAAAGCGGGCGTGTTTATAAAGTGGGCGTGTTCATAGAAGTGGGCGTATCTCGTAGCATAGTGAAGCTTATCTCACATTTCCAGAGGTCACGCTACGCCCCTGGTTAAATCCATGGTCTCTGCTGTCATTTCTCATTTCAGCCGATAGTTCTTCATACTTGAAAAACTAAAAAGTTATTGGATTTGCATACATACTTGCTAGACTTGTAAGTAGTGAGGAGATTTCAAATTACAGTTAGCAGCACCTACACATGCATGACTATACATACTTCAGCACATCTGTCATTCATTGCTTTTTACTTGCTACCTAGCTACAATACTGCTAGGTTTCTGTGTGCTGCAAAAAGATAATAGTAAATTACTAATTGAATGGAGCTGACCTTGAGTAGGTGTACTGCTAGATCCCTGCACATGACTGATCCACATGGGCTTAACAGCTACTTCTTTGATACCGTCAACGTGTTGTAAGTACAACAGGATTAGAAACCTGAAAGCTACCAGCATAGTCTTCCTGTGATCAACTTGAATGCTGAACGAAGCAATTGACAGCACCAGCATTTGCAATCCTGCCATGGCAGCTAGCTATTTGATGACTATTTAATTAATTAATCGTTTAGAATACACGTGAGAACGTGGCAACAGAACACGTGATTGTTTAGATCATTTCTGACTGACGTTGCAATTGCCTACTAAAATAATTTTAGCGTTGCCTATTCGGACTTCGTTTTAGTCAAACTGTCTCTTCCCATGACAGAGCTAGACGTGTTTTACTCGCTGAAGTAATACGTTACAAGCTCCAGACTCGTTTCTCGTAGACTGACAGCTGACGTCAGGAAACGCAAACAAAACAGGAACTTCTAACGTTGAGCATGCGTAGATAGGAATTCGTCGAATTCGGCCACCGGAAGGAGCATTCGCTTGGGTGGCGGGACTTCAGCCTTCAGCTTGCGTGTTGCTAACTCGTCTGCAATGAATGGTTTGGAAATTGCGGTGGTTGTGGTGGCTGCAACCTACGTCTGCCTGTCATTCACTCTCTTCTTCTTCCCAACGCTACTTCACAGAAAAAAGCGCTCGCTGCCGCTATGGCGTGCTATCGCCCATAGAGGAGGTATGATGTGTAACATGATGTACACTTGCCGTGCCGTTTGTGGACTACGGAATTGAATCTGTTTTTATTTGGTAAGGTGCCGGTGAAGAACTAGAGAATACAATGTCTGCATTTAGACGGTATGGCTATTGGATGGTTTGCACGTGTTGAAGCCTGCTACTTGCGGTGTTTGTTTATATCTATAGCGCTGTAGATGCAGATTGTGATATGTTGGAGTTAGATGTTCAGCTGACTAGGGATGGAGAGGTGCAGTGATTGTGATATCCTGCACAGTGGTGCTGTACTGCTGTGTTGATCTAATACTAGTCGTGATTAGCATTGAATGTGGGAGTCAAGTTAAGTGTGTGTGTGTGTGTGTGTGTGTGTGTGTGTGTGTGTGTGTGTGTGTGTGTGTGTGTGTGTGTGTGTGTCGAGGTGGAGCAGATGGTAAAGCGTTTGTGATGACATCCGGGATCTTGTATTCCGTGATGAGGGTTGAAGGTTCGATCTTGGTGGAGGCGACACTGTCGCAGTTTCCTTGAGCAAGAAACTCACCCACACTTGCTTCTCTCGACTCAAGAGTATAAATGAGTACCTGGTCATTGACTGGGGTGGACAAGACTGCTGGCTTGGCAGCAACATCATGCAGCAGACGGGTACGTGTGGGTCTTGGTGTCCAGTCCCAGAGCTGTGCCATTGTCAGTGCCCTTGGATGATTCTGGCCAAGCTCTAGGTGGATTGTAGCGCTGGCCCCAAGACTCCATGTAGCGCATGGAGGCCCTGTCTCTAGAAGCAGGGGAAGCTATCTCCGCAACTGACCTCAAGGTCGACGTCGAAAGACGTGGAGGGCTTAACATTTGTCCATTTGTGTGTGTGTGTGTGTGCACGCATGTGCGTGTGCATGTGTAGAACCTTGCTAATCTGAACAGCCTCATGCCAAGCTCTGTTCGGATTAGTGAAGTTGTTCGGGTTCCAAAAACGCGTAGCCTTAGAACTCTAGACTTCATCTTGGACACCCAGACCACTTGTGCATGTACATATGTTTGTGGTAAACAACACAGCTGCACTGGCTACATACTTCTAAATATTGTAACAGTCAGGATTTAAAATAGTTATTACATTACTTGTATTTATGTGCTTTAATTATTGGGTTGACATCTATTTATGTGGACACTGTTGTAAGGTAGACTTGTTACTAAAGTATGCATTTGTTTTCTTCTTATTGTTGGGTGGCACTAGGTTGTAGTTTGTCATGACAACAATCTCGAACGTTTAACAGGGATTGATGGCTCAATCTCATCAACAAATTACGAAGTAATGCCGTATATCATCTTTTATGTCTATTATTATTGCTTTTATACTGAAAGTTTTCTGTTGGATATTAGGACTTACCGTGCTTGAAGAAACACTTGAATCTTACATTTTACAAAGGTGATGTGCATCTATTGCATTACAGGTGTTTTATTGTAAAATTGTTCTTGAATATTTTGTAGGACATAGTATGACAGTTGAACACAATAACAATACGATACCACGACTGAGAGAATTGTTCGAAGCATTTCCTAATTGTCCGATGAACATTGATCTCAAAAATGGCTCCGATGAGTTAGTCGAGAAAGTCAGTTAATGCACAATATGAGAGAGTACACGCCATTAGATTTAGTCTGTTGTATGGCTGTGCAGGTGCATGGATTGGTGTCTGAATTTCAACGAGAGTCTATTACAGTGTGGGGCTCTGAGTATAACAGAGTGTGCAAGAAGTTATACGCAAGGAATCATAACGTTTCCCTGTTCTTTTCATTTGGTCGGGTGATGATGGTTTATCTGCTCTTATTTGTTGGACTACTTCCTTTTTGGCCTTTACGGGAATCACACTTTGAATTTCTTTGGCCTTCTCTGATAGCAGAACGGTAACATAGTCATCTTTTAATTAACAATACACGAATGTCAATTTCTGAAGTTGGTTCTATCTAGAATATCTGATATACCTGAAAATATTCCGTGTTGTGTTAAGTGTTTAGTGCGATGTTGTGACACGTAAGACTCGTTATATATGTGGGTGAGAAGTTGTATTATCTTAAACAATGTTGCTGTAGGTTTCTTCTTCATCGGCTTGTTTGTTTTCATCTTAGAAGAAGAGGAATTAAGGTCATTTATTACTTTGTCACTTGAATATGTGTTTGATGTTGGCATATACGAGTAGTGTCTGTAAAACATTCTGGAATTTCTGTAAAAGTGCAATGATATTCTGACTGTACTACTTAGTGTCCTGATTTTATCAGTAGCATTTTTGGAGACTGAGCTGTTTGACTTAAGGTGCATCATCCTAATTAATTAAAGCAAGGCAAGAGAAGGAGTCATAACACAAATCATGATTGGTGGTCACGTGTCACATTTGGATAATATCGTGTACTGATTTTAGTAACAATTGTATTTTATGATGATTTAATATTATACCCAACCAAGATAGAAAGTGACGTGTATAGGGCCACTAGCATTAGAATGCATAGCTAGATATTGGTATGATTGATGGTAACACTTTGGTCTAGGAATGAACAATTGTTTGGATGCCATGGCATTTGTGCTTGTATGATTGCTCTTGTCTTCTCGGCCTTGGGCCATAATAATTATATAGAGGCACTTAAGCAGCCAACATTATGTACTTATCGCTCTTAAATAACTTATGCACAAGTCACAAACATTGCACAAGTACAATGGACTCAAGTTTATGAGAGGTCTGACCTTCCAATTATATTTCACATTTTCATAATAATGACCATCTGCTGTAGGTTTGTTAAATTTTAGTACACTGGTGCTTTCTGCATTTGTTTTTTGTTGTTTTGTGCGCTCTACTTACTGTTTGTGATCTGTTTGTGTTAGGTATTCATATTTGTGCTAAATGAAGAAGAGGACTTTGATGCTGCAATGAGACTGGGAGTTGACGGTATTATGACTGATTATCCAAGTCGATTGAAGGAATATTATCATGCGAGAAAGACTAGTGATTCATCACAGCGACTGCTAACTACATGACAACAGTGAAGCACTAGGATGCTACATGTACCAATTGAACATTGAAGGAAATTGTTGAACTAACAAATGTATTAGAATTATTTATGAATTGTGTTTGTTAGTAATACCTACAGTCTAGTGAGATGGTGTGTGAGTAGCTTGCTGATTGAATGACAGATGAAGAATTTGTTGGCGTCTTTTGTAATTATGGTTGATGCTGTATTGGGACAGATAGTCACCATCTTCAATTAAACTGATGACTGACTACTCCTTGTTTAGGATATTGTTACAGCATGATGGATGTAGATTGAATACTCACACGTGGTCTTACAAGGGCCTAAGATAGTTGAAACAGATAATTCTTAACACAAATTAGCAGAAAACAGTTAAGTGTGACAAATCTCAACTAGTTACATTTTGAAAGACGTGAAAATGGAAGGTATAGCCATAGTAGCCATAGTTGTGATGGAGGCTTACATGAAACGAGTATGGCTTAGTATAATTATGACATACACTCTAGTCAATATTTTCTTGAATTCGTTAATTAACTTCTATGTAGAGACGATAATGAGCAGTAGCTAATCATCAGTCTATTGACATTTCAGACACAAAAAACCTTTGTATTTCAAAACGGGTTCGTTGACATGAATACGGCAATCTAAATCAATGTTTTGCAAACCGTTATGTAGATTTTTGACAAACAATTCAATCTTAGCTAGATTACAATGCATTTAATAAAATAAGTTGTTTACTTTAATGACTTATCCAACTGCCAGTCTCGCACTCCGTATGTAGCGCACGTTACTGTAAATAAGAATGGGTTGGATTCTCGGTGCTCTTGTCGCCTATGCTACTTCCTCTATAGCCTTGTTCTTTTTTCCTCAACTGATTCACAAGAAGAAACGTTTGCTACCGTCGTGGCGTAATATAAGCCATAGAGGAGGTTTGTACGCGTATACATGTACTAAACAGTACTTAATTAAGTTAAATAATTAAAAATAGTAATTTAAAATACTGATACTAGGTTTTCACGCTCAGACTGTGTGCTATATGAATGGGAATGTCTTAATTAAGTGTAGGTGTCATGCTTGCTATAGAGACCAGTTTGTAAGGCTAATTATAATTACTTATTTATTTATTATTATTACTTTTATTACTATAATCATCAGCAAATCTAACAGCATAATATTGACGGATTTGCTTGTCAGGATCTGGTGAAGACTTGGAGAATACAATGGCTGCATTTAAGCAGTATATGTCGAAACATTGAATTTGAATTTTTAATGTAATTAATTTTGTGTGTATGTTTTCAATAGTGCTGTTGAAGTTGGCAGTGACATGCTAGAATTAGATGTCCATCTGACCAAGGATGGAGAGGTAAGTTGCAATATAGGTGTGGGTGATGCTTGCTTGGGTTAATTGGTTTAATTGGTTGTGTGTGTCTGTGTGTCTGTGTGTGTGTGTGTGTGTGTGTGTGTGTGTGTGTGTGTGTGCGCGCGCATGCATGCATGTGTAATACTTGTGTCCAGATGCATAAAACCAGATCAAATTATGCTAAAAGAAATTAAGTGCACAGGGTTTAGATTTCAGCTGCAATGGCAATATTGTCACTGCAGAATTCGAAGTGCGTGATTTGTCATCTGTTTTACTGATTTGGTTTAGCTAATTAGTAGTCGTGCAAGGATATATGAGAAGAAAGGAAGGGATGATCTGCTTGTTGTTATGATCGAAACGCGTACAACGATTATTGCAACTTGGTGTGGTTTTAGTTTATGTTGTTGTTTTTGTTAGTGGAATAAACAGCTGGTAATCTGAAAATGACAGCGTCAAGAATTAATTAAGGCAGGCCGAGTGTAATTGTTTATAGATGACAATTAAGCAAAAGTGTTAGTTCAAAACTGAAAAAATTAATTACATTTAAATAAAAGTAACAATGCAATCAGCTGATATTAGATAAATCAGATGGCTGTTTGCTGATATTGCATTGTTTGTACCAATTTGGTTTCTAGCTAGACCATATCTTACGGAGGACTTCAATCTTCATACTTAAGGTAGAACTGCAACTGACCGTCTGGTTATTGTCGTTTCGTTGATACATCATGCAACTCAGTCTAAATCCAATTTTGTGATGGACATATTGCTACTCACCATACGCTATTCTAGTGTGACGTACACAGACTACATAAGTAATAAGAGATTTTGTACCCAATGGGACAATGTCTCTTGTCACGTCATGTGACCTCGCAGGGTTCTTCCTAAAGAAGAGCATGCACACTCAATATGGGGATTCATTTATAAGGCTTACAACATATTAATATATTGTCTACATTATCTGTATACTTTAGGTTGTTGTATGCCATGATAACAACCTTGAACGCTTAACTGGTGTTAACACTTCAATTTTATCTACAAATTATGATGTAAGAAATGAATAAAATTTTACCTTGGTTGCTTCAAAGATAACTTGTGATTGCCAACATAGGACTTACCTCAGTTGAACAGACATCAGGAGCTTACGTTCTATAAGGGTATATTTACTTATTGTTTAATTAATGATATGTTGTGTGAAGTAGCAATAATGTATAGGAGTTTCCGTTACTGTCAACCATGGTGAGAATAGTATACCTCGTCTGAGGGAGCTATTTGAAACTTTTCCAGATCTTCCAATGAATGTCGATCTTAAATATGGATCAGATGAACTGATTGAAAAAGTGCAGATATAGACATCCTGATATTAGCAACAATTGTATTTTTATGATTCTGTTGTGTATTTATATGACTTAATATATAGGTACATAGCCTGGTGTGTGAGTTTAAACGAGAATCTATTACTGTATGGGGTTCTGGTGTCAACAGTGTATGTAAGAAGATGTCTGATAGGGATCCAAGTATTCCACTGTTCTTCTCTTTGACACGAGTATCAATCGTGTATCTGTGTTTGTGTCTTGGACTGCTTCCTTTCCTGCCTCTCAAAGAATCTTGCTTTGAATTTTGTATTATGTCGTTAGCCATTAAAAGGTAGTTTTAAGTTAAGTACGTCATTGTTTCTGGTAGTTTGTTTAACTGTTGTCGTGCAACAGAGCAGGAGTACCACTTTCCCAACTTCCACTATTTGTTCGGATTCTTCTTTACTGTGATGTGTAAGATTTCTAACTCATTGAGTGTTTTGCTGTTGTGAAAATTTTGGATTGTAATGTCAGACTCTTTATCCATCAACTTGTTATTTTTCACCTCAAACGAAGAGGAATCAAGGTTAGATGTTTTTTGATGGGTGGATGTTTGATTGCTGTATTTTCAGTGTTACTATGGTAATTTTATAGACATAGCAGCTATGAGGAATATGATATTAACATGCTAAATTATTATTAGAGCAGGGTAAATTTATTGCAAGAGTTAATTTAATCAATTACCTTAGTCAAGTTTTAGTTTGTAATTGATGTGATGCAAAACACATAGTATAAAGATTAAAAGAAAATAAATCATGGAAGAAGATGGATTGACATGTCAATCTTATTAATTGATGGAACAATGATAGAGAATTTTGAAATTAGAACACTATTGTAATCATCTATTGGCATATTAATGCATGCACTGAACAGGTAGTTAGGGTTTAGTTATGGACATTTATTTTGTTAATGGTGGCTGTCAGTTGATTTAGATTTATTATAGTGTTCTAATGATTATAACGTTTTTGATGCCAATGACAGGGCCAGTAAATTTGTTGTTGTCATAAGAAATGGCATGTATAGGTGTTATATATATATATATATATATATATATATATATATATATATATATATATATATATATGAATATATATAGAGAGAGAAAACCATATATTTGTATATAATACAGATAACACAGATAACACATATCCGCCCTAAGGACGGAAGCACAAAGAGTCTAAGTCATAATAATTAGGCAGATAGTCACTAATCAGTCTTGAATTATACTGCCATAAATGAACAGATAACTGTTCGTGAAATTGCCTGGAAGCTTGGCCCAGAGACAAGCCAGATGATAGAAGAGACTTCTTGACAATTGATCTCAACACCTCCAGACTATGTGCAGCCCACACTCCGTATGATTCCACCACAAGAGGGTGAAACAAACAGCCATAACTTGAAACATTAGCAAGATGGCGTTCATCTTTGTCCACTTCCCCAGCCTCAGCAGCAGCACCAGCTTTTATGGCAGCATTAATAAGGAGAGAGGGAGTGAATGAATTCCTCACGGAAATGTCGAAATAAGCAGCCTTGCCTAGGGAAAAGTCGGGATGGAAACGTCACCTGGTCTTGTCATAGAATGAGAGGAACAGCGTTGTTCTCGATATATATATGCTGTTACTTCCTATTTGTCTACATTGAGAACGAACTGACATGGCAAGGTTCCATGTCATACATGATTAAGTAGTAATAGATCTAAATCTCTCAAACTACCAAGTCTTTGAAGTTGTATGGCACTAAAGTCAAGATGACTACATCATCTGGAATGCATTTAATTATACTTTTTTGGACTCTTTGGAACAAGATATGCATGAGATTTGACATTGGAAAGCTTTCTGTGCTCTTGGGGGAGATGAAACAGGAAGATGATTTGATAAAATGGAAGCTATAGGTTTTCTGAGTAAATCTAAAAGATGATAACATTGCAATTTCTCTTGTTCCTCTTGAGTTTCCTTTTTCGGTATATCATACTGCCTGATATTACTCTGACAAGCAAGCAGTTCTATTTTCAGCATAATCCTACACATTTCAGGTTCTCTGTCAGTTCTGATAAACAGCTATTAAGTAATAATTAGATAGTACTCCAGCTCTATTTTCAGTCCAAGCGTTTCTGGTTATATCTTACAAGAAAATGTTGAATATTGCATGATTTGTTTATCCTAATCTAATAAGGACGTGGTTGCAGGTCTACATGTGGGTTCTTAACGAAGAGGAAGACTTTGACGTTGCAATGAGATTGGGAGTTGATGGCATTATGACAGACTATCCCAGCAGATTGAAGCAGTATTATGACAAAAACGAGAGACGGTGATCAAATTGCTTTTTTTAGACTGAGTAATGTCGCGCGGTGGACCTAATTGTGTGTGGTTAGCTTTGTTATTTTGTTCTAAACTATTTGCACCCTATTAATGGATTTCAGTTTTTGTTCTAACTAGAGAGGCAAAAGAATGACAAGTGCGTAAAATAGTAATACAATACAATTTACGTATCATGTTTATTGAACCTGTTTGACTGTAAAAACTATAGCACCTGTGACTGCAACTTCCTAGAGTACCTTCTAGAGTAACATCCATTGCAAAGGGTGGAGGCGCTTACTTTGTCTCTGGTGACACAATGACATGACATGACACATATTGACATCTGTCATCATTTCACATCCGGATTGTATGCGCATGTCCCGGTTCGACCGAGCTCACGCCCATTCCGTTTGAAAAAACAAACCGCAACTCTGATCGAAGACGTTTCAACCCTGACGAAACCGCCACCCATTCCTGTTTCGAGATGAGTGAAGAGGTAAGACCAATAGTCGTTGCTCGCCGTTTACCTCCCACCCGCACGACATCGCAGCGAAAATTGTTTACCTCTAGAGGCACCTATGTGGCCTACACGCTTGTCGTTGTGGCCGGATTTGTTCTAAGAATTGTTTTCCGACTTTGCTCGTGATCTGCTTGTTTTTTATGTGAACGATGAAGCATGCAGTGACGCATCGTAACGATCAAATTGTCAATGTTGCGTGCTGTTTGTCTGCTTCACTTCAGTCCCACTCGAAATCCGTCTTTTGCGAGCGTCTGTACGCTTTCGATGGAGGCCTTTTCCTGCAGTCGATTTGTAGTGGGGTTTAAAAGCTGTGCACACGTGCAGTCATCGTTATCTTGCTTTTGTACGTCACTCACTCTAGGTTGAGGAGAAAGTCAAGTCTGCAGATCGCAGCGAGCTGTTGGACAAGGCGAAGAAGTCTAATGAGGCTGTGCAGCACGGCAAGTTCCGTGCGGCTATTGACATGTATACTGAGGCGATTGCTCTGGACTTGAGGAACCACGTTCTGATCAGCAACCGTTCTGCCGCCTTTATTCATGTCAAGGACTATCAGGAGTCGTTGAACGACGCAGAGCGTGTCATCGAACTCAAACCGTCGTGGCCAAAGGTGGGCTACATGATCACTGCGCAGGTCTGTCTCTCTGTGTGATGTGTAGTTGTGTGTTCGTGTGTAGGGATACTACAGGAAAGGAGTTGCTCTTCAGTGTTTGGAGAGATACGAAGAGGCTCTGGTGTCTTTCTCTAAGGGATTGGCGTTGGACTCGAGCAATGCTCAGATATTGGCAGCTCTCATTGATGCTGCGCTTATGTCGTCAATTGGAGGTTAATTCATTACGTGTTAGGTTAGCGTATGTACAAGGTGCTAGTGTGACAGGAAAATATTGCTAAAGTGACATCAGTCCGCCTCTTCGTACTGATGTCTATTTTCTTTGCTGACATTTTGTCAAGAATATTACTGTCTGGGTGCATAGATTAGAGCACATTCCAATATTTATGCTTGGAAGTTGCATGGTACCATAAATGTGGAGGTGCATGCTCATTTATTTTGCACATTCCAGCATCATTCTAGCTGGTCTGTTGGAGAAAGATTTATAACATTGTGAGGTATCGCCTTTAGAGACTTTGGTAGTAGATGTTTGTATCCAGTCTCAGAGTGTAGGAACCTACAGTAGCCATAACTCTATATTTGTTCTATGATGACATTTCATACAATGTTCCCTTGTTGCCTGCTGTCGTTGTTGTTTGATTTCATCTGACTTTGATTGAGTGAGAAGAAAACAAGTAATGTGAACATGTTTGTATTACATTGTTCTGTCAGTTGAGGCCTCCCATTGTGTAGTGTTGATCATATTTGTAGTATTAATTGTTTGTGTGTTGTGACTGTGACAAGCAATGGGTTGCTTGCTATCTGATCCTCCCAGTAACTTGATATCACTAAGCACCTGTAACTGGTAGATGTACTGTACATGTACTAAAAGAGGTATGATGGTTATTATGGGCGGGATGACAGTACTAGGAGTTATTCAGTATATTTGATTATCCATAATCTAGTTTCCATAATCTGCAGAGGGAGTTTGAGAAGGCAAGCTAGCGTACAAAAGTTTTTACAATTACATGTATCACATACATGTACCAGAGTCTCATCACAGGGTATAGCTACAGTAGTCCCTCTCAAGTGCAACCCCTCCAGTGTGCAACTGCCTCCACTAGTTTGGTTGTGACCAGTTTGGTCATGCATCTACCTATCATGTGAAATCACCATTATGACCAGTTGGGGTGGGCTTTGGGGTGGGCTTTGGGGTGGGCTTTGGGGTGGTCACAAACAAAAAGGGAGGTTACTGTATTTATAGAGCTCTAGTCAAGCTGTCAGAGTTCTGTGTTGAAATGGATGTATAGAGTAAGAGTGACTATTGATGAGACTGCTAGGTATGAACAATCAAGCCTGATGGAGATAAACTAAATTTCTTTCATGGAGTGCCCGTTTACTGAAATATCAGCTAACGTTGTATCTTCTCTTGTCATGTCACCTGTTCTTGTTGTTGCTTCCTTTTATCACTTGAAGATTGATAAAGAAATGAATTTATGACATGTAAAGCTATAGCTACAATATACTACAGCTGTGTAAACATTTATTTCCTATGTAATGCAAAGTTCTGCAGGAAGATTACATTTATTAATTATGCTAGTAGTGTTGTTGCTAGCTAGTTGTTATAAAATGGTGCATGTATATTTGTCTTAGCCTTTCTTCTGTTAGTCTGTTCATTGGTTTGCTTACTGGCTTGTTCAACGATTTGGAAAGACTGACTAAACTGTTTTTATGTAGGCACATTTCAAACTGTCTTGGAGCATTTCCAAGAATCTCACCTGGACAGTAATGTGTTTGTGATGATGTCCATTATTGGTCAGCAACTTTTGACAAATTCACTTCTTGACGAAGCCTTCCATGTACTGACAGGAGCTGAAACTGTTGGAACAGACAACGAGAAACTGAAAGCATCTCTTATGTTAGCACTTGGAACAACTTGCTGGAAGCTGGGATACATTGACAAAGCACTAGAAAAAATGCATATGGAACTGGAGATTGCCAAGTCTTTGGAAGATAAAGCAGGAGAATGTCGAGCACTGAACAATCTTGGCAAGTGTTACCAGCAGATAGGAAATTATGAAGTTGCAGAGAAACACCACAAACGACAGGTGTTGGTTGCACTTGATTTGAATGATGTCGAAATGGCAGCATCAGCCATGAGTAATCTTGGTCATACTTACTATGCCTTGAAAGAGTTCACAAAAGCTTGTCAGTGTCATGAAAAATGCCTGGAATATGCAAAAGATCTAGATGATGCCTTACTCATGTCTCAGGAATTGGGCAGTGCCGGATGCTGTCATCTAGTTGTTGGAGAAATTGAGAGAGCATTTGAGTGTTTTGACGAACAACTGGAGATTGCCTCAAAACTAGAAGATCATGCCGAAGAAGCCAAAGCATATGCTAACCTTGGAGCAGCTCACCAATCTCAAAGAAATTTCAACGATGCTCTTTATTGCAACCAAAAGTTGCTTGATCTTGCGCAAGACATAGGAGACCACCAGCTTGAAGCTCGAGCGTATGCAGGTATGGGTCATGCTAATAGCAGCCTGGGAAGCTTGAAACAGGCTTACGCATGTCACTCTCAACAGCTAGCAGTCAGTGATAAGATAGGTGATAGCATTGGACAGGCACACTCCGTTTCCAATCTTGGCAACATATGTCAACAGCTGGGCAACTTCGATGAGGCGTTAAAGTATTTTACCACTTACCTATTGAAAATGAGAGAGTTGAAAGATAAAGTTGGTGAAGCAAGGGCCTATGGCAATTTGGGAACAACTCACAGTGCTCTAGGAAATCACCAGGAAGCTGTCAAGTTCCATCGGTGTATGCTAAGTATATCTCGAGACATCAATGACCAGCGTGGTGAGGCAAGCACTTGTGGTAACTTGGCAATTGCGTATCAGGCACTGGGTGACTATGACCAAGCAAGTGAATTCTTTGGTCGTCAACTTCATATGGCACAGAAACAGGGAGACTTGATGATGGAATGCCAGGCATTAAATAACATGGGTAATTTCTATTGTTTACTTAGTCGACCTGGTGATGCTGTGTCCTACTTGAGACAGAGTCTCGAATATGCTGTCCAGCTCCAGGATATAGGAAGTCAGCTGAAGGCTTGTGGCAACCTTGGCAAGGCATATGACTCTATGGGAAATATTGCTGAAGCAAGGAACTATTATGAGCGTGCGTTTGCACTTGCCAAGCAGATGGAGAACCATGGAGGCATGTCTACTGCTTCAGTTAGTCTGAATCAGATATACAAAACACTAGGTGATTTTCAAAAAGCTGTGGAACATCACGAAGAAGTCTTGGTGTTGTCAACGCAACTGAAACATGTTGTTGGGCGATGCAATGCTCTAGCAAATTTGGGGGATATATACCTCAACACAACTGATTGTACAAAGGCCATGGGTTATTACGACGATTTACTCACAACATCTCAGAGAGAGGAACAACGGTCTTTTGAAGCTATAGCTTACAAAGGATTGGGTAATGTCTTCAATGAACTTGGGGATCATGTCAAAGCACTGGAGTACTACGCCAGAGATTCACAGATCAGACAAGAGCTGCAGGAACCTGTTGGTCTTGGGACAGCATACATGAATATGGGGTCAGCGTATAATTCTCTTGGCCACTTTGACGATGCTATCGAATGTTACAAAAAGAAGCTTGCGATTGCAGGGGAGCTGAATGACAAATTGGGAGAAGCAGCTGCGCTTGGCATGTTAGGAATTGTTGAACGGAACAAAGGGAATTTTCATCAAGCTCTGAGGTACCATGAGCAACACTATCAGCTTATGGCAGAAGGTTCATGCGACATGGATGACCAAGAAGTGCTAGAAGAATTTGGTGCAGCATGTGCCAATTTGGGTGACTCTCATGAGTTACTAAATCAGTTTGCTGAAGCTGTCAAATACCACGAGCAAGTTCTGGAGGTCGCACAACGTTCCCTAAATGTATATCAAGAGATGCGAGCTTATGCTGGCCTTGGCAGGTCAAACATCAAACTAGGGAAGACACATGCAGCATTTATGTTTTTTCAGCATCGCTTGCAGTTGGCTATTCAGCAACGAGATTTGATCAACGAAGCTGAATGTTATGCTGACATGGGAGACATCCAAAGGGTGTTGGGGTATTATCCAGCTGCTCTCGACTACCATCAAAGACAGCTGCAGATTGCATGGAATTTGGGTGACAAACGAGGAGAAAGTGATGCTATCTATGGTCTTGCTGAGGTTTGCATTAGTATGGGAAACTACCAAGATGCAGTAAAGCACCAACGTGAAGATCTTGTGATAACAAAAGAAATAGGTCAGGAGATGCGACTGCTGAGAGTTTATAGCCGCCTTGGATTCAGCTACCGCATGCTGGGAGAGTTGGCTAAGGCTGTGGAGTGCCACATTGAGGCCAAGATGCTTGCAGGAAATATAAGCAAACCAGAGCTCCTCTGTGTTGCTTGCTGTGACCTTGGTGTCGATTACCGTTTGCTTGGAGAGCATGACAAAGCACTAAAACAACTGGAAGAAGGACTGAACCATGTGAACTTAGTCCCTAGTCGGAGTGGTGAGCACGAAGCCAAGCTGAGACACAACATGGGTCTTGTGCTTGTTGAGGCGGATAATTTGCAAATGGCCTGTATTCACTTATATCGTTCTACTGCTATTCTTGACCGTGTTAGAAGAGAGCAGCACTTCAGTGGGCAAGAAGACAAGGAGTTGCGTAAGCTTCAAGCACTTGGCTACAGCAAGCTGCAGCAGGCTTTAGTCAGGCAAGGTGAAATTGAAGAAGCTCTTTGTGTGGCTGAACGTGCGAAAGCTAGTGCATTTGCATCGTGTCTTCTGGAAAGAGAAGTGAACCCAGAAGTTATCAGATCATCCAGTTTGCTTCAGGAGCTATCCACTTTCTCTGTTCAGGACATCTTAACCACTGTGAAGAAAACACAAGGAACTGTCATATATTTCTCTCTTGTGCAAGATTATCTTTACACGTGGGTACTGACTCCTGATCAGGGTATTGTCAAATTCCAAGAGGTCCTCTTGCCTGGCAACATAACAACTGGTGCTGATTCTGATGTCTCTGATGGACCAGAGTCCAATTTGAGCCTTGCTGATCACATTGTCCTTGCTAGGCACTCTCTTGGCATTGACATTGATCACATCAGGGCTACGCCATCGCTCACCTCTCATGGCCATAGTGACGGTCAATATGTACCACCATTGTCACCAGCCAACAGCCTAGATAGTGAAGAGCGTTGTTGGCCTTCAATTGATCAGCTGGATAGTCTAAGTGGAAGTGACGTTCCTAGAAGCCGCTCACCAACTGAGGGAGTAGATAAGAAACAGGGATTGGCACGGAAAGGATCTATAAAGCGATCTAAACAACCACCACCGGTACCACCCAAACCAAAACGTGTGTCTTCGTTGCCTCATCACGGGTTCAAAGTCTATCGCAAGAGTCCAGTTGATATTGAAGTTTCCAGTGATGTTGTTGATGCAGCTGCAGCAGTTATTGCTGGTAGTAGGGCTGGCAGTCCAGTGCGAGCAGTTCCCTCATCAGGAACAGTAAGAGAACCTCAGTCTCGGTATTCTTTTCGAGAGTCGAGCTTGAAAGCCAAACGCTGGCTTCCCAACAGTTCCAGTCATGTAAATCAAATCGACATCCGTGTTGTTCAAGAAAGCTTAGATATACCCGGTTCTCATTACAGTGGTAGCATTTCCTCCTTCAAGCGTGATGCACAGGCTTGGCAGAGCCTGTATGATTTGCTATTGGCTCCTGTTGAAGATTACCTTCCTGAAGTACCTGGTGGACTGGGCTCTCATAAACTCCTTGTTGTAATTCCAGATGGAGATCTGTATCTTGTGCCGTTTGGCTTACTCCATTCTGTCAAAGACAAGCATCTTCTCTGTCATCATTATCGTTTCATCGTGGCTCCATCTCTTCATGCACTAAGTCACCAACGATCTCCATCTCCAGCTAGCCGCCGTGTCTCAGTCCAGAGTGAAAAACTGCCACATCCTTCTGAACGATTCCTTGTCATAGGCAATCCCAGAGCACCAGCACAGAGCAAAGAAGTCAAATGGTGGGGATCACTACCAGGAGCTGAAGCAGAAGCCAATGCTATTGCTGACCTCCTTGGTTGCAAACCAGTTCTCAAAGAAGAGGCCACAATGACTCGCGTAATTGAAGCCATGCCTCATGCTGAATTGGTTCACTTTGCTACATACTTGTCATGGAATCTTTCCGTGTTAGTGCTTGCTGCCCCACAACAGAAACTGAGTGGTGATCCTCTTGACCATGTCGGTGAAGTGCAAATAGCACCAGAGTTATCAGAGTTTCTTCTGACATTGGATCGAATTCTGGAGCTGCCAATGCAGGCCAAATTGGTGGTAATCGGGGCATCTCTACGAGGAAGCCATGGTGCTGTTAGTGCTGATGGGGTTCTCAGCCTCACTCGAGCATTTCTTGCTTCTGGTGCTCAATGTGTCCTGGTACCTCTCTGGCCAGTACCTGAACAAGCACTCAAACTATTTATGAATGCATTTTATATGGCTTTGCTACGAGGGAGCTGTACCAGCCGAGCTCTAAAGTATGCTATGCGTATAATGCAAGAGAGTAAACGGTATGCACATCCTGCAAATTGGGTTGGATTTGTACTGGTTGGTAATGATGTCATTATTGACGATCAGAAACACAGACTAGCTGCTGCACTTCGTGTCATGCTGCAGTACCCTGAACATAACATACAGGCCTTTAAGGCTGTAAAGTACTTTGTCACCAAGGCTCAGGAACGGATTAGTCGTGGCATGACGTCGGCTCAGTTTGTAGAGTATGCTCATCTGCAAGAGAGACTTGGCACTCAAAGTCGTGGAGGTTGGGAGGACGTATTGACTTGCTGTGGATTTCAGTTTCAAGGCCCCATATCAGTTGACGGAAAGGCTCCGAATGGAGTGCGGATTAGGCAACCACGGTCAGTTATCTTCTTTCCAGAGCACGATGACGCTGGAATCCATAAGGAATGCATTCGTCTGCTGGAGGCAATGCTGGGTAAGTAAATGACGGTGCTGTAATAATGCTGTAACTAGAAATAATGAGCAGTAGAGTAGTGGTAGACTACAATAAGCTGAAATCGTAAGGCAGCCTTATACATATGTGCAAGTCTAAGTCCACCTCGTGGGTAATCAAAAACTGGAGATCTTTGATATAGTAAAAATGACATCCTGATAATGGAAAATGGAATAAGACATTGGAGAAAGGGAAAGAGGACAGTGGTGTAGATCTATTGACGTTTCTCCGAAGGAGTGTTTATCAGAGAATTTAATTAGATTCACTTCAATGTGATCAGAAAACTTTGAAGTTTTAACTACTGTTAGTGCTCATGAAGCCATACCAAATCAGCTCATCACTGGAGATACAAAGGTAGACAGGCATTACAAATGAAGCCAACACTTTCTTAGTTAATGTCCCTCAATTTTTCAATTTTTATTTCAAGAATGTGCCAAAGATTGCAAATTACGAGTACCACATATTGTAGCATCCTGACATTTCTGAAGGTACCACACCAAACATGTGAACTTTGTTATGTAACTGGAAAGTTTGCTACCAGAAGTCGAAGGACATTGAGTGAGCAGATAAGGACAATCTCTGTGTTGCATGTATGAAAAAAATTTATGTTTACATGTACACGCAAGACCTAGGAGCACTCATTTATCCATGCATGGGATGTTTTCCAGCTCGTTTGCAAATAATCAAATTTGCTATTTCTTTAGGTTTAAGTCCTGCTGCCCTCAAAGCTATTGCAATGCTCCTGCGAGCTCCGCAACTGTCAACTTCACTCCGCAGCCTTGTATGTAGTTATAACTGATTACATTAGGATACATATTGCTGACTTTGGCTTGTTGTTTCTAGCTTCAAACTGTCCTAGATTGTTTGCAAAGAAGTGATCAGGATGAGGGAATAATTGTAGCCTTGGAATTTTCTCTGTGGCATGTTGTTGGCTGTCGCCCTCTTCTTGAGGCATTGGCTTTCGAGCCAAAAGAAGAAAAAGACGGTGAAGTCGTACTTCTAATTCCCCGCACTGTTGACCAAGACATGATACTGAAGACAATAGACATTCTCACTTCAGTACTTGGTGAGTCAATCATACAATGATTTGACGGCACTGTATAATGTTATGTATCAACAGGCCCTCTAGAGTCTACAATAAGTGATCCACTACCTGACGTAGCCGAAGCATTTGAAGGACTAACAACAGCAACATTACAAACAACAGAGTTGTAATTATCACAGGTTGATATAGAAGAGTTATTCATTAAGTTTTTACACAGTTGCAAGGTTTATATGAACAGTTCTTGACTTGCTGTGGGTTGATTGGATATTTCCTATTTATGTAGTGAGGTTAATTAAGTGAGGTCTTGATCGGTCCTCTGAAACAGATTATTTTCTGTACTTATGTACTTTGACAGATAGTGAATTGAGTCAGCATATAACAAATGTACATTGGATTCATTATTCAACATTGTCTACAGAACAGGACTTCTTACTTTCTGTAAGATCCATTCTTCTGCATTTCTTGGAGCAGTTGACGTGACTTGATGAGTTCATTGAATCGAGTCTGATACTGAGTGAGATGAGACGACACATCCTTCAATGTTTTATTGAGTTCCTGGCTGATCATTGCTGCTTCACTGATCCAACTCACGTCTTCCAAGTGATGTCCCAAATTCGTAACAGAAAGTCCCATTGCAGTAAATAACTGAAACACAGCAAATTGCCAACTGCGAATCAATTACAGATACAGTATACAATACCGTAGAATAAGATAAAATATATGCGAGGAATTTATTTTGGCGGATTTTTCAGGGACCGCCAATATAAAATCCGCCATTAATTTGACCCACGTGATTAGGCATCATATGGCAATGTGGTTGTATGTCATGTGGATGAGGCCACAAGATGGTAGGTAATCCCTGTTTGCCTCTGTTGTGCCTATGAATGAGGCTGTGCAGCTATGAATGAAGCTGGACTGTCACATTCACGCAGGCCCCGTTCTTTGCACTGAAACAGCAGTTCTTTATCACTAGAGGCAGTAGTTGGACACCAGTAAGTTAGGGAAATGTGAGCCACAAACACAGCTGTCAATCACAAACTCCTCCATGACCACTTATGGTAAGACATATATCGGTTATCAAACAACAATGTCCGACCACCAAAATAGAATCCGCCAATATGCTTTGTCCATCAATTTCTTAGCAAACCGCCAATGTTCGTCTTATACGGTATATCTAATAGCATATATATATATAATGTGTGTGTGTGTGTGTGTGTGTGTGTGTGCGCGTGTGTATGTGTGTGCGTGCGTGTGTGTGTGTGTGTGTGTGTGTGTGTGTGTGTGTGTGTGCGCGCGCGCGCTGTGTCTGAGCTAATTAACTTAATTAATTAACTTACCCTTGCCGCATGTTTGTGACAACTGGCGTCCATTTCAATATGATCTCCTGTAAACGGTTCTCTCAATCTCATAACTAACTCTTCCTTCTTTTGCAACGTGTCTGTGAGTTGAGAAGAGAGCTCCTCCAGTTTCCTGGTCCTTTTTTCTAACACATCAAGGTGAATTAAGTCAGCAGTTGTCTGATCCCACTGCCTATCCTTTATCTCCAGTTCTAGAGCATTCATCTCTTTTTTCAACTTTGTGATATTTCTCTGTTGTCTGATCATGCGCAAAGATGGCATCCGTCTTTCCCGTTCAATCTCTCCGTGAGGAGGTAGATGCTCTGTTCTTCTAGCAAGAGCAACAGCTGTATCAATCGAACCAACGGAAATTCCCTGCAACACCGTAGAATCCCATGGATTTTTGGAAATGCTCATATTCAACGTATCCCGCGATCGTATACGGGAACATCACACTAGATCTAATATTGACTGTCCCGTATATTAAAAAATAAGAGACGTAAAGTTTACTATTAATTAATGATTCGTGCTTTGAACATATACTGTGTAGTGATTGATGTAGTGTAGGATCGACAAGGGCAAAAATTAGGTCGCGCACACATTGCTGGGTATCCGAAGGGTCACCCGCAATGGCCTTCAAGTTGGCTGCGAGTGACGAAACGAAACAAGTACTAGCTGAAGCAATGGTAAAATAAGTAGAATAAAGCTGAATTGTAAGGCCCTAAGGCACGGGTTTGTGTATCTGACAGGAAGAAGTGAAGAGTGCTGTACCATCCCATCTGTATCGTTGTTTCTTGAAAGTGATGAAATTTGCCGTAGACTGTTTGCTGACGGAGTTCAATGTTACAGGAAGAGCTTTACGGTCACTAAATTCACGTAAGTGATTACCAGTTACTTTAATAGTGAAGTTATTCTATCAATTTGTCGACTATTTTACATGATTTCAGTGGAAATGAATTTTTGTGCTGTTGAAGCTGAAACTCCTCTAGTCTGTCACTTAGTCTACCTTTTGGGATATGAAGAAGTTGACGAGGTAAGAATTTTAGCAGTTTGTGCTTTGACTAGTCTCTAGCTGCATGTGTGACAACGCATAGCAACAAAAACAAAATTAGGCTAGATAGAGTACTACCACATCTGGTTAGTCTTGAGGAAGGTATTTAATGCTTGTTAATCGAGTTATTAATATAGAGTCTGTGTACGTTGTATTTTCGTGCTAATTGAACTATTTTTGTAGCCCTTTTATGAACCTCGTCGTCATAAGTTTGCAATGGTAGATGTCAGATCTAGCAAGTGTGCTCTGGAGGCTTTCCAGGTGCTGGCTATGGAAGAAATTTCCCAGTCTTCCACAAGCAGTGTTGCTGACCTCACTTCAATAGGTGTGATACATGCATAAAGTGGACTTTTTGGTAAAATTTGTCAGGTCTTGCTTGTGTAAACATTTTAATGCTTTAAGTTAATTGCTTGTTCAAACTGTTTATCCAAGAAATCCAACAGTTGTTAATGTTGTCTGTTGCATGTTCTGTGCATAGAAAATGTGCCTCTTATTGTGGCTCATCTTGCTTACAATTTACATCTTCGACTTGAACCGATTGGCTTATCAACTGCCAGGACTATGATGGGAATAATGGAAGAAGACGTTGTTGCTGCCATTGCATGCATCGACTACCTAGCATTTCGCCTTGGTGTAATGGCTGACGATAGTAATACTCTGGTTGTGTGGAATTTAGCTAAGGAGATGATGACAGAGTATATGTCAAGTGGGGGATCCAGTTGCAGTGAGGTTGAAGTTAGACAAATTTTGAAGGAAGTGGCTACACGACTGTCAGTTGAACTGTCATTTAAAGTATCCACGGAACTGGTACACGTACTACTATTTACCAACTGTGTTGAAAAAATAGCACGTCTAACAAGATGTGGTGAACTTCCCAATTCAGAAAATATACACTCCTATGAACGAAGCTTCAATGCACTACCAAGGGGATTTCTTTCTGATAAATTTTGCTTATCTTGTGACTCAGTTGTTAAAGCAATGACTAGGGCACTTGAATGCCAGTTATCATCAGAGGTAATTGAACAGATTTACAGGCTAGTTGTATGGCAATCTCGACATTTCATTTATCATGTGAGATCAGAAGTGGTGCAGATGCATAATGTTGGCAGTCAACTACATGGAGTTATTGGGCAAGACAGTGTGGATTCTCGTGTGCTAGAAGAGATGTTGGCAACTTTCCAATCAAGCTATTCTCCAGTTATTTCAGTATCTTCTGTTGCTGAAGTTGTGACTAATAACGATGAGGAAAAACATACAGAAGATATGAATGAGAAAGAAAAGGCAGATAATGAAAGTGAAGTGGATGATGAGCCATTTATTGAAAACAAATTGCAAAACATTGCAACATGTGACAGAAATACTGTTGAATCTTGTGGAGAATTGGATGATTCTCATATATCAATTCTTGAAAGACAGGTTGACTATAGTTTTTCATTTGGTCAACTGCGACACATTGAAATTGAAATTGATAGGCTGTGTGAGAAGTCAAGATTTCGAAAGTCTGGACTGAAGAGAGATATGGAGCAGCTGAAGAATGCACTATCATGTACATCTGACTTAGTAGTTGTCGAGGCTTTAAGGGAAGAACTGACTAAGAGTACAAATGAGTATGAGGTTGACAGTCAGCTGACTGCACGTTTGGAAATGGTGAAATCAAAGTTGAATTTGAAACAACAAACACTTCGATCACATGCTACTCTCAGGTGCTTGTCATGTGAAGAACTGAGGCAACATCTTCGTGAGCTAGTTTGCCGGTGTAGGCAGCAGCATGTGGGATCTAATGTTGAGCTAGTGGTCACAGTGCTTCCCTTATTTACAGATGATGAAATCACTTTGTTGTGCAAAAAATTGGCATTAGATCTAAGGATTTCAGAGAGTGACTTCGATACGATGCACAAGGGCAAAGCAAGTGCTGTTACTGAACTGTTGGCTTATTTCAAATAAGACATTACAAACATTGATAGTAATTGGGATGATAAAATAATGAAAATTTAACTTCTGCTTTTTCTGTCATGCAACACAGAACACAGTTACAGTACTAATGGATATGACTTTATTGGTGAGGTTGCCATTTGGGGTACCCTTGCCTAGATTTCAATGGTATTTAATTAAACATGCTCTGGAATAGATCATTTTAACACTACTGCTCTTAACTTAATTGATCTGAAATTCAGAATCAGCAATAGGGATGATCTAACATTTGTTGCTGCTGACCTGACCTGCGTGTTTACTCTTCCGGAGTTTGTTAAAATATTAATATTTGGATAATTCTCAATTATTTAAGTTTCTTTATCTTGTATCAATCTCAGAAGTATTTTCACTTTTCGGCACGAGCTCGAGCACGCGGAAAGTCCTGGGTTTCAGGACCCCTCCTCTGCAACAACACGCCCACTGCAGCCGAGATCTTGTTTGTTGAATGTACCCTAGTGTTTTGATGGATGGTAAATTCGTTCAATTCTAAACCTATATGCCTATAATTATCTAATGATGCTAGGAAATTATATAACCCTAATACATGCAGATTGAAGTGAGTTTGCTAGTTCCGTAGGTCAAATATAGCTGCTATGGGGCGTGGTTAATAATACAACTGGACCCTCTCTTTCGAAAAATTGTATATCCGCGCCTGCATCCCTACATGTACCCATCATATTCTCAAAATGTTTGTATACTTGTTTCATTCATTTTTTAGTTACGTAGATGAAGTGGTATTTGTCTCGCTCCAGTCTGTGTTGCTACTGTTGTACATGGTTGGATGGAACACGTGCAGCGTGGGATTCGATACTTTGACTGATGGTACAGTCTGTACGATAATAGCAGCTGGCGGATATACGTAAACTGCGTTGCAGCAGTTGACTGATACAAGGTCACAGTTCTAGCTGTTGGGTCATTAGAATTCCTCGGACAAGAGCGAATCGTTTCGTATGACTCACGGCGCTGTAGCTGCTTTGAGTGAGGCGCTAGCCTGCCTGATATTGCGTTTTTTTGATTACCGACAGACGGCTTCTGAGGCGTGTTTGCGTTAATAGTCTGGTACCATTCGGAACGTGTAAAGTCGAGCGTTACGTGGGTCTGAGATTTTTGCTGAGTTTTGAGAGATCTGGCTAGGATGTGCTTGTATGGGTGGCCATTTTAGATTCTTCGCATCCTTACTGTACCTACTCAGCTGGTGTCTAGCTAGGATTGAATATCCGCGGGAAAGCCGAATGCGCAGCGAGCTATATATATATATATATATATATATATATATATATATATATATATATATATATATATATATATATATATATATAGTTCCTAGCTAATTGCCGCAAGCTTGATTTGTTGCCGGGGACAAGGGTGTTACCGCTTAAATTTCGAGCCACACATTCAAAACTTTGAACTGAGAAACGTTAGTTCTAGAGCGACACTTCACACTCTGATTGCTTGTACACTCAGCAAGGAACTAAAGCATGCATGTGTTTCAATCTATAGTTGAAAATCGCCATATCTAAATGACATAAGGGTTTGACACGTAGATGCTGAGAAAGACGGAGTTCAGGAAGAGCTACAATAATTATGCACGAAGATAGCAAAGACATTTCAATTCTCGATGCAAACGATGCCAGCAAACGAGTTGGTATCGCTGCTGTATTGCAGGTTGTAGTAGTCGTACTCTCCTGCGTGCTTGTAAGCATTAGTCGAAAGCGAATCGCGAAATCTGAAATAATACCTTTCTACTCCCTGAAATGCGTAACTATTCCACCCACATTGGCTATGGTAAGTGTACGTGTAGGAGTAACGTCTGCTGCCAGTGAATATTCTTTTTCCCTCTTCAGTGCACGCCCAATGATATCCGTTGGGACAGTCGTACTCTTTGGATGTGTTCCATTTGTTAGACATAGACACTGCATAATACACCGAGTTGTCGTGAGTTGATCGACGGAAACCGTTACAATTATCGCTCTTCAGCATCCAACTCGTATTCGCTATGAGACACATTTCATACCAATATAATGCAATATCAACTGAACTAAGAGTGGTATTTATACCTGGTACAGAAATGTTGACTACAGCAGCAATCGCGTTTCCTCCCGCATAACACATGTATGACCCTTCATCTCGCCAAGTCGCATTTTCGATGACGAGGGTGCCATTAGGCAATACTGTACGATTTTGTATGACCTCTGTTCCACACGAAACCGACTTGCTTGGAAACCTCCAGTGTGTATACGCCGGTACGCCTGGAGCCATACGAGCTGTGCAGTTAATCTCAATTTTCCGTGAGGAAGAGGCATTGATAAACAAAGGTGGACGAGAAATGAATTCAACTTGAGTGACAACTACATGCACGTACACGTACAAGAAAATTAGTATCACGACTTTGTTATGCATGAGCAGACAATTATGTTTCTTACATATTTTTGCGTTTTTCACGTCGTGACCTAAATAGTTAACAGCGTGACAGCTGTATATGCCGGTATTGTGGACTGTTGCGTGTTTAATCCTTAATTTTCCTGGCTTGTTCGTCCTTAGACGGACGGATCCTCTTGTCCAGTAAACGTCAGGAGCCGGCGGACCAACTCCATCACATTGCAACACTACACTTTTTCCTGACGAGACAGAGAGGAATTCAGGAAACTTGCTGGTCACACGTGCAGCACCTTGTAAGATAAGAAATTAAATCAATTTAATAATAAGTAAAAATGGTATACAGGTAGGTGTAAATGGACTGTGGAGCAACTCACATTTGATCAATTTTAGTTACAATACACAATTTAATTATTAAAAGATCAAATTTTATAATTTTAATATTTAAAATTAAAAACGTATAAATTAATAATGTATAAATGTAATAATTAACAAAGAGTCTAGAGTGCGTGCGTGCTTGTGTGAAATTTGTGCAACTGCCATAGGGTATTCACAACTTTAGTTTGAAATACATTTGTTATATCTACAGTATTAGCGCGCGCACCGACCCACACCTGCCTGTCTGCTTACACACGCAGTATAATTTTCAAAAAGGTCAGTAGCGAATAGAAGTGTCTAGTCTAGCATTTCTGTGGCAGTTTCTATTTGACTGAATGTATATATAATGTAAGTCCAACTAACCTCTCACTATAAGTGGTATGTCTTCTCTGATGAGAAGAGATGACAACTTTGATTTTGTTTTGCCAATGCAGCTATAGTTTCCGGTGTCTTCTAGTCTCACTTTTCTAATGACAAGTGAGCAGTTATAGATCTCCGTCTTGTTGGGCGGTAGTTCATCTCCTTTTCTCTCCCAAGTGAAAGAGAATCCCGGCATGGGACAGAGTTTACATTTCAAGAAAGCATCCGTGTTATTCACCACGTGAACCCCGTCCACAAGCGAATCAGTGAGACCTGCCGAAGTCATGATCAAATCAAACATGATCGTTTTACTACTATTTTTTAGCATTTCTTAGTATCTATAAAGAGCTTACTGTCTTGCAGTTGCAGTGTGACTGAGTGTCTCTTTGATCCGAATGCATTTGTTGCAGTACAGAAGTAGATTCCTTCGTCTTCATTTTTCACATTCTCAATCAACATACTTCCGTTTGAAGTAACTGTCATTTCGCGAAACGACGACGCATTGGATACGCGAGACCACGAAACGGTTGGTTCTGGATCTCCTGATGCCGAACAGTCCAACCTCACCGTCTGACCGGGTTGCACTATTACTGTTGCAGTAGGGACAGCCACGAAAGATACGGGAACTATGAAAAACACGTTCATGTACAATAAAATACTAATTAACTAAAGTTGAGATGGTGTATTATATTGTTGCGTTGTAATAAGAACGATGCATGCATCACCAGTAAATTAGTCAATCATATAACTGAGTGTTTAATTCTTTAATTGTTTCTAGAGGCGTTTTTTCAATTGCCGATTGCCAGCGAAATGGGGTTTTGCCAGAAATTTGAACTAGGTGCTTGTGTCGAAATCCTCGCAGCTAGCAACCACTCAAGTTTGTCTGTTCCACTATTGCAAACACAAAAACTTTTTAGGTGGTTTACTTTAAGCTCTGCATTATTGGCTTGAAATATTATGTACACGAGGTTGTTGTATCTGTGACAGACAGAAACGTGAAGAGACATGCATGCTTTTTTTACTGTGGTGTTTCTTCTTCTAGACGTGCAGAGGACTTGGCTTTGAAACGCTATGTGAACAAATGGTACCTTAGGAGCACCATATCACAGGTGTGATTGAGTACGAAATTGTATACTGTTTGTACCCACTGACCGTGCACATGCACCATTGTATATAGTTATGCATATGATTACTTGATGAGTGCATCCACTCATATCCCAACTACTTAGTTAGGGGAACAAGAAGTGGCGTTTACTCATCTCATGCAAACAAGGTACCCATGCTTAATTGAAATGTTGGCCTATTGTAAAATAAAAGCATTGAACATGCTTGTGACGCTATATAGATGTCATCAGTTGCGTCTTGTGCTCTAGCGCGCACTATATAGAAAACAGGGTAACCCAACATTCTACAAAGCTGAACGTCTTCCATGGTATCTTTGAACAAAGGGCTTTGGCTATGCCAAGATGTAGTCAGTAAGTGTAGTGTATATGATTAACAACCAATACATTATCAAAGAGCAGACCATTTTGTTTATCTAATTAGTAAATTGTGTGAAAGCTATTCTAATTTTAATTAGATCAACTTTCCTTACTTTGTACCACCAGTGGTGCGTACGCCTTAGCCACTCCAAATATGTTTTCTGCCACACAAACATACGTTCCGGTATCGTGTCGACGAGTGTCGGTAATAGTGAGAGTTCCGTTGGGAGATATGGATGAACGAGACAGCGGCAAGTTGGAATCAACTTTCAACCAGCGAATCTCTGGTCGAGGAAAACCACTGGCTTGACAATCCAATTTAGCACTTTCTGAGACTGCAATGATCGCATTTGCTGGCTTTGTAGTAATTACAGGAGGCTCTGCACGAAATAAATAGATAACATTTTGTCTATACCATAGAGCGCTGGTGTCACGCAATAAATAAATCTTCTAAATCTAGTAAACTGATTGTTCGCTCTCGTGAACACTTACCAATGCTTTCGCCGCGTTTTCCAGTTTCTCCTTTAGCTCCTTTTGGACCTGGAAATCCCATTGGGCCTGTCTCACCTTTTTCGCCACTATCGCCTGCATGAGACAAAAACATTCATGCAAAAGCACTGCTGACAGAAAGACTAGTGAGAAACCTGAAACGCCGGGTGCGCCATCGTCTCCTTTTGGACCAACGCTCCCTTTCGGGCCTGAAAAAGTAGAATTGTACAATGGGGGCGTTCCCAGAGACACCTAAACAGACAATGGAGATCGCATTACCTTGAATGCAAAGTCTCTCGTTGCTTGCGCAAGTTGTCTCGAGTGAACGAAGCTGTACAAACAACATAATACGCTAGTGCAATGGGTTGGTCACTAGATATGAGAGAAACCACCTGTAACTCTGCTATCTTAGTGAAGTACTCTTCAAACAAAGAAGCGCTGCTCTCTTCATTGCTCAGAGCTCTTGCGTGACGGCGCTGACTATCTTCTGGCTCTGTAGCGTCATGCATGTCTCTGAAATCACGTCGATGATGATGATGATGAAAGACGTGCTGCTGCAGATAGAGCAGTTTCCTCTCATGTTGGGATAGCTCGTAGAAATTGTAAAGGCTGACTGCAACCAGCAGGCAAGTTGCAACCGGAGTGCTGTAGAGAATTAGACGCCCACACCAAGCCAATCGCGAACTGCTCGCACGTTTGCTTGTTTCCGCCATGTTGAATCTCTAGCAGGAATCTAGGTCTACCCTCGGAATCCCAAGCGCATCACGAGTTCACACTTTCAAGAGGTAGCCTCGCAAGCCAGGCTCTTCCGCGCAGTCGCTGAGCGAAACGCACGTGAATCACACGAGGTTTTGCCGGAATTGCTACGTATTCGTTGTATGTATTCATCTGTTGGAAGGAGAAGCGAGCACTACGAAGCTACTTTACGCGTTTTTGATTGTAAGAACTAATTAGCTGTCACCAAATCGCCCTACAATGCGAAACGCCACACTTGTACGTACTGTACACGCTTGCTAGGGTACGTTGCATTCCAGCGTCAAGCCAACCTAAATACGTGTAAGAGTCGCCGTGACATCAAAAGCGAATGTCTATTACACATGTTCACCTGCAGTACACAACCCTGACACTCCTATATATATAGACTGACGATTATAGCACTAAGCTATAGTCTAGTGACGTTCGTTGACAGATGTGTCTAGATGCCGAGATCGCTTACTAATATGTATTTGAAGCCAAAAGCATTGGATACACATTAAACATTATTGGTATGCTGCTGGAGTCTCTTTCAATGCCAGTCTATCTAAAGGTTTAGATTACCGTGAGAAAGGTTTTTCGAATTTGAATCGAATGAGATCCTATCCAGTAATAGGGATTATGCATATGAAATGCTCAGCAGCTGTGATTATAAAATTAGCATCATGTTATTAATTGCTGTTGCCATAGCTAGGATACGTAGACTTACTGTTGCATGCAGCAGAAGACGGACAAGAACACGCGAACTTTCTGATGCGTCGACGGAGACGCAGCTGTTAGATGCTGAACATGCTATTTCTAGGTCGACACAACACACCAAATTATTAACTAGCAGCCAATCCGATTTGTAGTACCCTCAGCAGGGAAGTCAAGCACGTGTCCTAATAATTAATCTAGTTGACAACGTTATCATCAAGGCGCATTGACGACACCTGGCATACGACGTTTCATAATCACATAAAGGTTTGCAGTCATATAATATGTAAGTTGACAAATACGAAGTTTGAGAAGAGCTGCAATAACTAGTAGCAGAGACATTTCAATTCTCGATGCAAACGATGCCAGCAAACGAGTTGGTAGTGCTGCTGTATTGCAGGTTGCTGTAGTCGTACTTTCCTGCGTGCTTGTGCGCATTAGTCGAAACCGAATCGCGAAATCTGAAATAATACCTTTCTACTCCCTGAAATTCGTAACCATTCCACCCACATTGGCTACGGTAAGTGTACGTGTAGGAGTAACGCCTGCTGCCAGTGAATATTCTTTTTCCCTCTTCAGTGCACGCCCAATGATATCCGTTGGGACAGTCGTACTCTTTGAATTTGTCCCATTTGTTAGACATGGACACTGCATAATATACCGAGCTGTCGTGAGTTGATCGACGGAAACCGTTACAATTATCACTCTCTAGCATCCAACTCGTATTCACTGTGAGACACATTTCGTATACATGCAGTATATTCAATTACTAAAAGTGATATTTACCTGGTACAGAAATGTTGACTACAGCAGCAATCGCGTTTCCTCCCGCATAACACACGTACGATCCCCCATCTCGCCAATCCGCATTTTCGATGACGAGGGTGCCATTAGGCAATACTGTACGATTTTGTATGATCTCTGTTCCACACGAAACCGAAGACTTGCTTGGAAACCTCCAGTGTGTATACGCTGGTATGCCTGGAGCCATACGAGCTGTGCAGTTAATCTCAATTTTCTGAGAGTAAGAGGCATTGATAAACGAAGGTGGACGAGAAATGAATTCAACTTGAGTGACAACTATACACGTACATGTACATGAAAATCAGTATCATGATTTAATTAAGAGTTTGATAGGAGCAAACAATCATGTTTCTTACATATTTTTGCGTTTTTCACGTCGTGACCTAAATAGTTAACAGCGTGACAGCTGTATATGCCGGTATTGTGGACTGTTACGTTTTTAATCCTTAATTTTCCTGGCTTGTTGGTCCTTAGACGGACGGATCCTCTTGTCCAGTAAACGTCAGGAGCCGGCGGACCAACTCCATCACATTGCAACACTACACTTTTTCCTGACGAGACAGAGAGGAATTCAGGAAACTTGCTGGTCACACGTGCAGCACCTTGTAAGATAAAAAATTAAATCAATTTAATAATAAGTAAAAATGGTATACAGGTAGGTGTAAATGGACTGTGGAGCAACTCACGTGATCAACTTTAGTTACAATTACAACACACAATTCAATTATTAAATGATCAAAAAATTTGTAATTTTAAAATTTTGATAAAACAGTGTATGTGTAATAATCAACAAAAAGTGAAGTGCGTGCGTGCTTGTGTGCAACTGCCATAAAACGTAACTCACAACTTCAGTTTGAAATACATATGTTATATCTACAGTATTAGCGCGCGCACCCACACCTGTCTGTCTGCCTGACTACACACACACACACACACACACACACGCGCGCGCGCGCGCGCGCGCAAACACATGTGCACATGCTATAATTTTCAAAAGGGTCAGTAGTCAATAAGTATATATTTTGGTGCATTTGTAATGCAGCTAGTATTTGACTTGATGTCGGTCTCTAACCTCTCACTGTAAGTGGCATGTCTTCTCTGATGACAAGAGATGACAATCTTGATTTTGTCTTGCCAATGCAGCTATAGTTTCCGGTGTCTTCTAGTCTCACTTTTCTAATGACAAGTGAACAGTTATAGCTCTCCGTCTTGTTGGGCGGTAGTTCATCTCCTTTTCTCTCCCAAGTGAAAGAGAATCCCGGCATGGGACAGAGTTTACATTTCAAGAAAGCATCCGTGTTATTCACCACGTGAACCCCGTCCACAAGCGAATCAGTGAGACCTGCCGAAGTCATGATCAAAATTGAAATGACACAGTAACATGATCATTTTACTTGGACATTTTATTATTTAGAGCTTACTATCTTGCAGCTGCAGTGTGACAGAGTGTCTCTTTGATCCGAATGCATTTGTTGCAGTACAGAAGTAGATTCCTTCGTCTTCATTTTTCACATTCTCAATCAACATACTTCCGTTTGAAGTAACTGTCATTTCGCGAGACGACGACGCATTGGATACGTGAGACCACGAAACGGTTGGTTCTGGATCTCCTGATGCCGAACATTCCAACCTCACCGTCTGACCGGGTTGCACTATTACTGTTGCAGTAGGGACGGCCACGAAAGATACGGGAACTATGAAAAACACTTTTATGTACAATATAGTATATTAAACTAAAAGTTGAGATGGTGCATTATGTTGCGTTGTAATAAAAACGCTGCATTGCCAGTAAAGTACAACTGAGCGTAAATGCAGCAACAAATGGGGTTACGGGCTGTTAGAGAAGGAATGCAGATGTTTAGCAACGCTGCGACCGTAGCAGTGACGTTGTTGAACCCACTATATATAATGGTAACAACAGCAACAATTGGCAGCCAATGTAAACAAAGGAAGGACTTTAAACGTTCCCATACCGCTTTAGACTTCTTTGATTCTAGAATCATTATAGTATACGACCTTTGAGAAAAGTAAAACGTCGTCCAGATCGTATAGCTATCTATATGCCGGTTGCTAGCGAAACGGATTTTGTCAGAAATTTTGGAAATAGGTACTTGTGTTGAAACCCTCGCTGCAACCAGTCAAGTTTGTCGTACTACTTCAGTATGTATACGCAGTCTCTAGTAGTTGGTTTACTTTAAGTTAAACTAACAATAATTGGCTTGAATATAAGTAAATGAGGTTGTTGTACCTGTGACAGACAGAAATGTGAAGCTATAGCCTATCTACTTTCTAGTGTCATGCCAAAGAGACTTGCATGCATTTTATTACTGTGCATAGTGCTTCTCCTTCTAGGGGTACCGAGGACTTGGCTTTAAAACGCTATTTGAACAAGCCTTGGTTTATTGGTGTACCTTGGGAGCACGGTGCTACAGCTGACCGAGTACGAAATTGTACTCTCTAGTACCGACCGTAACACATATCCACCGCTCGCTATACATGTAGCTAGAGTGAGTGCATTCACTCATATCTCAACTGCTTACTAGTAGACAGTGTAATAGTTACAGGAACAAGAACTGCGCTTCTCATGCAGACAAGGTATCCCTCTAGTGTTGGTTTGTACAATAAAAGCATTGAACCAGTATGTCTTTAACGCGCGCTAACAGGGTGGTCATGAAAAACCCAAACATTTTCCAAAACTGAACGTCTTTCTTTGTATAGTAAAACCAAGGGCTTCGGATATGCAAAGATGTATATTATATATCAACAACCAATAATATCAAAGAACATGCAGACCATTCATTTATTTACTAAATTGTGCAAACCTATTCCAATTTTAATTAATTAGATCAACTCTCCTTACTTTGTACCACCAGTGGTGCGTACGCCTTAGCCACTCCAAATATATTTTTTGCCACACAAACGTACGTTCCGGTATCGTGTCGACGAGTGTCTGTGATAGTGAGAGTTCCGTTCGGAGATATGGATGAACGAGACAGAGGCAAGTTGGAATCAACTCTCAACCAACGAATCTCTGGTCGAGGAAAACCACTGGCTTGACAATCCAATCTAGCACTTTCTGAGACTGCAATGATTGCATTTGCTGGCTTTGTAGTAATTACAGGAGGCTCTGCACGAAAAAATAGATAAGATCTTTTAAGCATTGGTATAAGTGTTCACGACAACGAACAATCAGTTTTACTAGATTTATTGCGTGACACCAAGCGCTAGAGTATAGACAGTTGTCCACTCTAGTGCTGGTGCCACGCAATAAGTAAATCTTCTAAATCTAGTAAACTGATTGTTCGCTGTCGTGAACACTTACCAATGCTTTCGCCACGTTCTCCAGTTTCTCCCTTGGCTCCTTTTGGACCTGGAAATCCCATTGGGCCTGTCTCACCTTTCTCACCTCTATCGCCTGCGTGAGTTAGAGACAAAAACATTCATGCAAAAGCACTGCTGACAAAAAGACTAGTGAGAAACCTGGAATGCCGGGTGCGCCACCGTCTCCTTTTGAACCAACGCTCCCTTTCGGGCCTACAAAAGTAGAATTGTACAATGGGCGTTCCCAAAGAGACATTATAATTGATATTGTCGATCGCGTTACCTTGTATGCAAAGACTTTCGTTGTTTGAGCAAGTTAGTTTGAGCGAACGGAGCTGCACAAACAATATAATGCGCTGGTGCAAAAGGTTGGTCACTAGATAAACTAATACGAGAGAAAATCTACCTGTAACTCAGCTAGCCAAATGAAATACTCTTCAAACAAAGAAGCGCTGCTCTCTTCACTGCCCAAAGCTCTTGCGTGACGGCGTATAATCTCTTCTGGTTGTACTGGCTCCGCGGCGTCATGCCTGTCTCTGAAATCACGTCGATGATGATGAAAGACGTGCTGCTCTAGGTGGATCAGTTTTCTCTCGTGTTGGGATACCTCGTAGAGATTGTAGAGGCTGACTGCAAACAGTAGGCAGGTTGCAACTGGAGTGCTGTAAAGAATTAGACGCCCACACCAAGCCAATCGCGACCTGCTCGCATGTTTACTGGTTTCCGCCATGTTGAATCTTTCCTCGGAATCCCAAGCGTAGCATGGGCACACGTTTTCAGAGTAGCGCGCTAACTGGTAATTAAGCGAGTGGATTTCTACTCCTCTCTTACAATACATGCTACGTGATTGATTGACTGTAGGTTGCCATAATTAGAGGTACTTTTTCATAGAGTTAATGGTCGACTATAATAATGTTGTTTGCATGAATGTTTGCATGATACTGTATCTAATTTTTACTTTTGTAGATCCACGGACCTTTGACTCCGTTCTAGATTTCACCAACTTCATGATCATCTTGCTACACCAAAGCTTGTGTAGTTTAGTTGGTTGTATTAGTGCACAACTAGCGTCTAGGTGTTGTTGCGTTGACAAAATCTTTTTGACGTCCATATGTGTGTTTACTGTAAAAAGGGTTTTTCGAATTTGAAGCAAATCAGATCTGGATGATCTAGAACTTTCATATTCTAGGCTCCTAGATGTGTTTAATTAAACAGGCAGTAGAAATAGGTAATTGCTGCAATGCAGTTGCCATGGCTATAGCACCTAGGACACCTACACAGTTGCAGCAGGGGACAAACAGTAACAATCAACAATTAGGGAACAAGACAGGAACATTCTTTCTGCCAAGGATTGACGATATGGGAATGACGAGGGCAGAGTAAGACTGAGTTAATTAATTAAGACTATCTACATTCTACTGTTTACTTAATTAAAGCACTCGTAAAAGAAACGTATATGGGAGATCCAGGTTGAGCACTGTGTCGACAGAAAAGCAACTCTTTACAGTCTAACTCTAACCCATAACCCTAACCCTAACCCTAACCCATAACCCTAACCCTAACCCTAACCCTAACTCTAACTCTGGACTCTAACCCTAACCCTAACACGAACGATTCTGGAGCGTTGTTTGTTTGTAAATGCATTGCTTTCCTATCGAAACACTCGGAAACGCAAAGTCGGATTTTGAGGCAGGAGAGATAGAAACGAAAAAGAACTTGGTACTTGAAGCTGTCTCAAATTCGAAGGAGTTGAGTCATGTGAGGAAAATAACTAGAAAGAACACAGGATTAAAAAAGAAAGCTGAGAGGATGTAGACATACTGATGCTTTTGATGGAAGCTGACAGAGTCGAAGTCAACTTACCAAAGTTTGCAGTCATTGACATAAATATACTTCCTCGTGTATCATTGGAAGCTGTTGACGGAGGAGTCATAATGAAGAAGGTTGCTTCCAGCATGTCAAATGAGTTAGTGGGGACTGTGAATTCTACTAAAGAGAGCCTTGCCTGTGACATTAGCACAGCTGGGCTTGACTGTGATGGGATATTACGAGAGATGACGTCAAACTTGAAAAGAGACTTTCATGGTATTATTCAGGAGATTGGTGAGGAATTGAAGATCATTCGACAGAAGGCGAGTGAGGTGACAGCAATCATGCCAAAATTAAAAAGGCAAAAATAAAAGGCACAGGACGAGGTGGATTCAATGGGTGTGACTATGAAGGAGAAATGCAGTGTGGAGAAAAGTGCGCAGGTTGACAGTTATACTGAAAAATAAAGTTTGGACAGAACAAGATCTAGCAGGAAAGACCAGAAAACAAGTCAATGAAGAATAGTGCGATGCGTGAAAAGAGAAGTGAGGTTTCCTTAGCTGATAGCAGGCAAAGTGGCACGGCAAAGAAAGAATTGGTTGAGAACAAATGGACTTTTGTTGAAAGTCTCAGGCGTCAAGTCTTTGGTGGGTGTGAGAAAGGAATTTTGAGATGTGTGGAGTTGACAGAAAGGTTGGAATCTAAACGTCAAGGTATACAGTTGCTCACGAAGTGCTCGAGTAAGAATACCATTACAAGCAAAGGACACGGTGCTAGACCCATCCGTTTGGCCGAAAAATGTGAGAGTAAGGTCATGGGTCATAAAACCAAGGCGGGCAATGTAAGGAGTGGTTTTAGATAATTAGATTAGTAGACTATAAAGGTAGAATAGCACTTAATTAACACTCACTCGATGTTAGCCTAACTGGTTGTACTGTACTTTGAGCCATTGATATATTATACGTTGTATTGCACTAGTATACAAACGTTACAGGCAAGGGAAACACAAGTTCATGATGAATGATCTCAGTTTTAGCCAAGAATTCAAATCCTCGATGGACTATATATCTGAACTGTTTGATGAGATGGACTTTTAGCGCTCCAGGAGCATTGGCTGAATCCTATGGAATTTAATTATTATACAGCTACAGTGTACTGTCTAAGTTAATTAATTAATTAAATACAGTCACGTGCCTCGATGCCGGTGTATGGGTTTACAAGAGCAGGCACAGTGGGTGCTTTCACACTGACCCTGGGTTAACATAGATTAATTAAATAATAAGCTAGCTGAGTAAACACCACCATATGAAACATGTAATTTTTTAGGTTACCACTGAGCAGCGTTCACACAACACAGAAATGACCCACTAGCCAATCTAGATACACGTACAGTACTATGCATATCCTATCATTGTTGTCCCGTCAATGTCTGGAAGGTTTGAAGGGTTTCGTCCTCTCAATAAAGGCATGATATTTACAAGCAACATCTGGTTCTACATTCTGCGCAGCAACACTAGGAGAGTAGTAACAAGGACCTCTCGTTGCCGACGCGCTTTTCTTCGCCTTCTCCTTTTCCACTGAAGACACGCCTGTGTAGCTTTGAAGCGTTTGTAGCATATTCTAGAAAACGAGCCATTCTTGGCTATGACTAAAAGGCGGAGTGACTTAGTTGTAGGCGGAGCGACCGAGTTATAACCTAGCTTGCAAGTGGTTTTTTTAGTAGGTTAGCCAAAGCCACTAACTAAGACCAATATGCTAGATGGCGTCTGGAGCTAAATTAATTAAAGTTAACCCAGGTTAGAAACGTCGTGTGAAAGCACCCAGTGTATATGTACTATAAATGTATGACCGTTTTCGTGCTAAAATTTGACCACAAGTGCATATTGATTAGTTAAATATTTGAGCACAAATGCTAACACGTTGAGACATCCGGTCGACGAAGGCGGTCTCTTTGATCTATTTTTCCACCCTCCCTGTCTTTCTGTCCCTTTGCAGGTTGCGCACGCAGGTGCTTCGCCGGCAGTTTTGCGCACTCTTGAGTCACCGTCGTGTCCTCTGACCGAAGTCAAGACACGATCCTTCCGGAGTCAATCATGTCTCGTTGGCGAGTCGAACGCGAACGTTTGCTGAGTGGTGTCAAGAGAGCTGTAAGCGTCGTCCGCATGGTTGTCGTCTCTGTGCTTATTGCTTGTTTTTTTAAGGTAAAGCAGCTCATGGAGGAAGTTGTCACGCGCAAGTTCGTTCACGAAGAGGGCGGCATCGTGCTGACGTTATGCGGTTAGTCACTAGGTGTAGGTTGTAGTGTGATGATGTGAGTGCGACGCTAGGAAGTCTGTAGAGATGATACGGGCGGTGACATGCTAGAACTATGATGTACGTTACTTTGAGCAAAAAGTAAACTTGGTTGCTACGTTGCTGCAGCTCCACAGTACTGTAGTATCCTTGATATTCTAACACATTTCCTTCATGCATAGGTGTACTATGCAGGGTTTTTGTAATAAATAATGAATTAATTTTTTTGTTGTATGATTGGTTTAGACATTTGTTCTGGTACATGCTTATTTGTTATTTATTTTTGGTGTCTTTTTGTAGTTGAGATTGAGGCTTGCTTCGCACATTGTGTGCGTAGCAGACTCTTTGTATCATCATCTACATTCGAGCTTGTATTGGGTCGACTTGCTCACTTCTGTGCTCCGGCAGCTGAGCTTTACCGAGTTTGTAATGAGATCATGACTGTTCAACAGACCAATAGCTCAGCACAGACTGTGAAGATATCAAGAAGTGCAACTGGTGTGTACGAGAAGACGGAAGATTTTAAGAAACGGCTACATCAGTTTAAGAGTCGATATCTGGCTCAACATCGAAAGCTTCGATGTAATACGACTGCACTGAGAGTGTTGTGGGTTCGGATAGCTCTGGTAGAGAAACTGCTAGGAGAATTGGTAGATGTCATACTAAAGAATGTCAAGTATACATTTCACAGTTATCCAGTTCACAGAACTAATTTTATATTAATATGTTTTTGGTTTAATTATTTTAGCCATTTTTATGAAGAAGGAGCGTTGCTGGCTCATGCAGTGGATGGACCCATATTTGCCAACCTGTTGGGTATTTCTATCATAATCATGTATGTTGCAATTGCTGATCATGTTATGTTGACAGCCGGTCCTAACGTTTTGGACTTCTCTAAGATTAAAACATCCGAACATCTACGGTCTGATCCTCCAGCTCCAGAGTTGATTGATAAACAAAGGTTCGTGATTTTTTGTGTCTCTTTCGTTTGTCAGTCTGCTTACTTTCCTATGAGCCTTAGACTTGGCATTGTGTCTATTTGTTTAACTATTGTAGTTAGCTGTATAGTTCCTTGTTTTCTTGGTTAGGATTTGATGAGCTAGCTCTTGCCCAAACTTACTATGATAGACTCATTTTTCTTTCTTTTAAGTATGGCTTTACTAGACAGATTCATAATCACACAAAACTATGTCTAATTTCGCCACAAAGCTGGATTCGATCAAATTTAAACTTTGCAGTTATTAGACCATTTTTTCGTTTGGCCGTTGTAGGAGTCATGTACGTGTGTGTGTGTGTGTGTGTGTGTGTGTGTGTGTGTGTGTGTGTGTGTGTGTGTGTGTGTGTGTAGTGTGATAGCTCAGTTGGTTAGAGAGTCATCTTACGGAGTGTTTATATCCGGGACCTTGAAGGGTCACAAGTTCAAGTCACAGTGATGGCAAGCTATGGCATAATTTCCTTTAAGCAAGAAACTAACACACATTTGCTTCTCTTGACTCAGGAGTATAAATGAGTACCTGGTCATTGACTGGGGTCCTAAGCGACCATCGGCTGTGACATGACATCAGCCACTGGGGTCCTGGTGAGACTTCAGGTGCTCACACCACAGTTGGCTTCACAAGTCGGTGCTCCTGCGAGTGCCTGGCTTGGCTCCAGGAGTTTGCTAGCGCAGTCCCAGAGTTCCCTGAGCAGCGCACAGGGTCCAGCTTAACAGCTGGGAGTGTGACCTCTGAGAGGCAGCTCCTGACATTTAGGATTTTCTTAGGTGTGTGTGTGTGTGTGTGTGTGTGTGTGTGTGTGTGTGTGTGTGTGTGTGTGTGTGTGTGTGTGCATGTGTGTATCTGTGTGTGTGTGTGTGTGTGTGTGTGTGTGTGTGTGTGTGTGTGTGTGTGTGTGTGTGTGTGTGTGTGTGTGCTTGTCTTCATGTGTGGACTCATTGGTGCTTGCTGTTATTTATTTATTTTTGTGCCAGGCTGTTTGGTGCTTGCCACAAGGATTCAGTTTTGTCACTATTAGATCTTCCAGCTTTGGAAACAGTATTTTCTACGTGTCTATAATTAGAATTTGCCATCAATGTCTTATGTACATAGCTACCTAGCCCTCACACGTACTGTGAAACGACAGCTTGTACCCAAGTGAAAGAACACATCGAGATGCTTCATCAGACAAGCACTTCCACATTACTCTTTGCCAAGAACAACGTCATTGTACATAAAGTAAGTCTTTCATAGCGTTTTTGGTATCAAGCACTGAGTGTTTTAAACTTTACTACATAACAGGACAGCAAGAGTTCTGATGGGATTCCCGGGTATCTCTCACTTCATCAGTTTAATGATCAGGTGATACTGAAATGGACACCTAACTTCCTTGTATCACCTCAACGTGACCAGCAACTGGAGAATGGGATATGTGATGGGATAGATCTTGTGGTGTCACTTGACATCAGGAAAATCGTTTCCATACATTGTCACAAACAAGGTACTTGAATTCTCTTTTGGTCACTACATGTTAGTTGTTGACATGTATATTTGTTCCAGCCGACGATGAATCTGAGCAAACACAGTTGATTGCTCAAGATGGCCGTCAGTTTCCACCTCTAGTGTTTCCTTCTGGTGGCTCGCTCACGTCCTTTCTGGTCTCTCTGGAAACCGGTCTTTTACCTCACGGACGACTGAGTCCGCCATTGTGGGCACGGAAGTCTAAGCAGGACAGCATATTTCCGACACGTCGGAAAAACCAACGTCAGGGAAAGATTGCTCTACAGCCTATTGACTATGTCGTTCCTGACGATCCATTCCAAGAGGCGAGGCAGGCATCAAATCACTATGTCTTTCATGTTATTCATGGAGTAGAGACAGGAGTAAAAGGTGTGTGTGTGTGTGTGTGTGTGTGTGTGTGTGTGTGTGTGTGTGTGTGTGTGTGTGTGTGTGTGTGTGTGTGTGTGTGTGTGTGTGTGTGTGTGTGTGTGTGTGTGTGTGTGTGTGTGTGTGTGTGTGTGTGTGTGTGTGTTTGCATATGTGTGGTGTGATAGCTCAGTTGGTTAGAGAGTCATCTTATGGAGTGTTTACATTCGGGACCTTGAAGGGTTGCAAGTTCAAGTCACAGTGATGGCGAGCTAGGGCATAATTTCCTTAAGCAAGAAACTAACACACATTTGCTTCTCTCGACTCAGGAGTATAAATGAGTACCTGGTCATTGACTGGGGTTCTAAGCGGCCATCGGCTGTGACGTGACATCAGCCACTGAGGTCCTGGTGAGACTTCGAGTGCTCACACCACAGTTGGCTTCACAAGTCGGTGCTCCTGCGAGTGCCTGGCTTGGCTCCAGGAGTTTGCTAGCGCAGGCCCAGAGTTCCCTGAGCAGCGCACAAGGTCCAGCTTAACAGCTGGGGCGTGACCTCTGAGTGGCAGCCCCTGACATTTAGGATTTTTTAGGTGTCTGTGCATGCATGTGTGTGTGTGTGTGTGTGTGTGTGTGTGTGTGTGTGTGTGTGTGTGTGTGTGTGTGTGTGTGCTTGTTTATGAATTATGAGTATTATTTGATCTGATGTTGTTCTGCTGTATTGTTAGCTGGTCTGATGGACTCGTATAAACTCATATCTGATAGGCGTGCTGTGAAGCCTGTTTGTAGTAATGAGCTTAGCATGGGTGGTGACCTTAACAATGCATATGGCATGTTGGCAGAGGCTATTGGTGAGTCAGATGACATGGAATGTGAGAAGAATATTGTGTCTTCATCCGAAAGGTCTTCTATTAATGATTCAGAGTGAGTTGGGAGTGTTGTGTGTGTGAGTGTGTGTGTGTGTGTGTGTGTGTGTGTGTGTGTGTGTGTGTGCGCGCGCACGCTTGTGTACTAGTAGATGTGTGCTCATGTAAATTTTTAAATCTTATTTTGATATATTAGTGTGTTTCTGTTGTAGGGCACGTGTTCAAAGTGCTTGCGAGCAAGTGATACATCAGATTAAGTCAAGAGCATTCTATGGATGTGAGTTTCTATGTGTTGCTGTGCTAAACTTCTTGTATATTGAAGTCCAAACATTTATCATTAGGGTTGAGTCATGTAAGACACATGTCCTACTTGAGGAGGCATCTGCTGGGATTTGTGTCTAACAAAATCGTTCCAATCGATCGACCATGTGATGCATCTGTAGGTGTGACTGAGGAATTATGGGAAACCGTACTTTCACGTGGCAATGTACAAATGAGATCTTGAGATCAAATTTGTGTGTGCAGGAGCATATAAAGAGAGAAGATCTTCTCTCTTTATGTTCTCTTGGTGTGAGTGAGTATTTGACATGCAGTTTTGTTAGGTGTGTGATAAGAAGGAATTGCTGCGACTTGTTTATTATGGTGGCGTTCATTCACACATCAGAGCGAAGGTAAGTGACTCATAATAAGAGGTTGTGATTATCAGAGCAAACAATGAGTAACATTTAATTAATTAAAATATTACGTTAGCTCTATACTAGCTACATTGCCCGGCTTTTCTCGTGTGCATTCAATTGTGAGTACTTAGGTACCATGAAATTAGTATCTTGTCTAGAATTTTAGTTACAGTTGCAGGGTTGTCCCCAGCATACAAAAGGCACGGCGCTCCGCTAGAGTCCCTTCACACATTTTGCTCGGTCTTGGAAAATTTATAGATCTGGGGATTCCGAGCACGTACAAGCATGTACCGAAAGCAGGTGGAGACACCGGTAAATAGAGATGGGGTAGCTACGATTATTTAACTCAAAAAATTACAAGTTCCGCATTGTGATGTGTAAAGCGCCGTCCTAGACCCGCCTCGTTTTGACATGATCAGATAAGCTAAACGTTTAATTGCATTCTTTTAGAGTCACCATACACTGATTTAATTAGCTGTCTCTGTAACAGTTGTTCTTTGAGTCTACCGTTCTCTATTGTAGCTATGAAGACAACGAACTTTGTATTTTAAAAATTTACAAAGTTGTTTGAGGCAAGCAACTAATTCTTTGCATATTATTTTAGTTCTTTGCCTAGAAGGCCGGGATGTTTGGTGTGATGGTAGGACCAATTAGGGGGATGACTGCCATATGGTATGAACTTGATTGTAATACAAGTATTCAAAAAGCAACAGTGGTTGTCATGCACCGCCCACAATTGCGTCGGTAGCAACTGCAGTTCCCCTCTAGCATCACTAGACGTTTTTAATTTGGAGTGTAACTACTGCAGAATATTAGACAGCTCTAGAGAACTAACAATAAACAGGTTAGCAATAGAAATAAATGAGAAAGACTTGTCAGAACTCAGCCATGGCCAAATGCGGCCCCCGGGGCCGCATGCGGCCCCCAGCAAGTTTTGCGCGGCCCCTCAGCCAGCTTCCCCAGGGTTTAACTTTATACGATCATGGCACCTTGGCAAGTTGCGCACTTACGCTATCTACGGTCGAAGCAGAAATGGAAATTCGAGGCTAGCCGGGACCCGGATATAGTCACTCTCGTTTTGTTCTTGGGTCGATCAGATCTACAGACATGAATCAGGACCCATGGAGGATGTTCCGTCGGGGCGGTGCGTCGAGGACTGCAGAGTATTTGCCAAGATCTGTTCGATATGCTGATTCTCCACCGCAATCTCTACCCCCACCGCCGTCGCGGCAACAGGCAGAAATGCAAGTCAGCAACGCTAGCAGCAGTTCCAGGACTGGCAGTCACACCATCAGTCAACACAATGATGATCATCATGGTGAATGGTCAGAATCGAGATCGAAACCATTGTCACCATTACTAAAAGACCAATCAGATGACTGCGAATTCACTTGCTATTGTGTTGACATCGTCTAGAGTAAGAAGAATTCAATTATTAGATATATCATTAACTGCTTGAAACCAAGTTACTTCATCATGCTATCTGATAATCATGCGTAATTGATTCTTTGTGGCCCCTGTCAAGCCTAGCGCTTCCTAAATCGGCCCCTGGCCTTCATCACCTTGGCCATGGCTGAGAACTGCGACTAGATTCTCCATAGAGACCGAAAAATGATAACAATGACTAGCACAACAAGCTTGATTCTTGTTGCTGTTTTGTTGGGAGCGTCTAGGCGAATCTGAGGCGTGTCATTGTAGTGGAGTAGGTAGATAGAGTACAAATTAATTAATGCGGTCTGTAGATATGTTGCCCCTCCCAATCACGTGTTCTCGACTGATTATGCGAATCAAATATCTATTGCTCGAGCTCTGAAAATTTCTCACAGGCTTTAATTAACGGACTTTTTAGTTTGACGCGTATTCCAAGTTGAGATATACTGGGATGTGTGAGTCATACTAATCCTTGACCTAAAACCCCTCCTCTTTTTAGCACAATGATTGTGGTAAGTAGTTGTGAGAATGTGCACACGCTAGATTAGTTTGGCGTTAAAAGGTGTTTTTTTGTCCCTTTAATTAACAGGTAATGGCATCTGATTCCCCATAGAAATTGTCCAAAAAGGTTGCAACAAATGAGAACAAATAAGTTTTAGGTTTGGTTCACATCAGTAGAACAATGGGTATATAGACAGGTCTATATATACTATCTAGTATAAGACTGTCAAGCAAGTTTGATTGGCTTCTAGATTAATTAAAATGCGTTTCGTTAAAAAATTATATGGGGGCGGGGTCATGAGAATTTTCACCACCCCTTACAAAAATCCTGGGGACTACCCTGAGTTGGATGTTCTAAGTAATTAGCAGCAAGTATTCCATTTTAATTTTACAACTAGATTCCTTATGCTGCTGGTTAGCTTTGGATAGTTACAGCTGGCACAAGTTGACATCAATTTAATTGTAATTTAGAAAACTTGCAAGAAAGACATGAAGCGCTCTTAGACTGAACTGAAATACACTTGTAGTAAAGTTTAAAATGGGCATCGTCCCTTGAACCCTAAAAGAAGCCATTAAGTGTAATCCATTGTGTCATCACGTATTTGTGACATCGCATTTAATTGTGGCGTCACCTATTGTGACATTGCCTATAATGTTTTATTAAACAATCTATTTCTGCTGTTTTGACTATGCGAAAGTGAAATACTGTTTATTCCCGTGCGCCTTATGCTCTTGAATGTCGTTCTTAGCAATCCGATCGATGTCGGACAGAATAGAAAGTTTATCGCTCGAGGGTCAACCACTGAAAGGGGACCCACCTATCAAAACCGACATCGTTACGTTCCTTTTCATTCGGTAACCATGTCTGGAGAATTTGAGCAACAATGAGCCAAGCGTGAGAAAGTAGTAGGTGAACAAACAAATAGGATTTTGTCTTTATATATCTGTACCTATAAAGGAAAGTAGGCCGATGGGTGCAGCCATTTTGATTTTTGTTTTGTAATTGCTTGCAAACTGCTATTTCTTTCCGCTCCTCCTTTAGCACATAATCTTCTCTACTTTCGTAAAGCAACTGGTGCTCTCCGCGGTGGCCAGTACCCTGTACTTTGCTTTGTGTTGGTGTTTTTTTGAAAATCGTGACGTCACAAAAAGTTTGTTCCCTATGCGCTCGCAAACTGCTGCACTTCCTCGCTTCTCCTTTAGCATGCGGCCTTTTCTCAGTTTGGAATAGCAACTGGTGACGTTTTCGGTAGTCTGTCCTCTAACTAGACATTGCTGGCGTTCATCTGTACTTCTTGATGTCATTCGATGCCTACTCATTGTTGCGTCATCTAGTGTGACGTCACAAACACTCTTTGCTGTTTTGGCTAAAGCGTGACAAAAAGTTGTCATTACAGCAAACCTGCCTGTACACTGTCAAAATGCCTCCCAAAAAGCGCTCTCTGTCTGCTATTTCGTCAAAGGCAAAGCAACGAAAGTTATCACTGCAACAGGAAAAAGATAACGAAGCTACTCGCCGGCTTGACTGACATGTACAGTGCCAGCGCAGTGCCTCTCGACTGATCGCAAAAGCTACTACTAAAACTTCTTCTCCAGTCAATGAAAGAGTTAACGATGAGCACCGCTGTCTTTCTCAACACACGCTTAGCATGCACGTCAATAATCACATACTTCTAAAATATTCTTATACTTTCTAACCAAGTTGTCTCCTTTTTGGAACTGTGTCTATGTAGGCAATGCATACCGTCATCAATCCTTATGGAAAATCATAGTTATAGCAATACCACAAACGGTTCTTTGGCGTACAGGTTCGCCTCTATCTTGCATGTCGCCGTCATTTACTAAAAGTTTCTATTAGATATCTTACACTGAAGCCTACTCCTAACAACATTGGCAAAATGAACATCAAGTGTAAACATTGCGAAGCACTGACATGGAAGAAGGAACCACCAGGCATCTGCTGCAGTGGCGGGAAAGTTTTGTTACCCACCATACCCAAACCGCCTACCCCATTGGTCAATCTCTGTTTGGAACAATCGGTTGAAGCGCAGCATTTCCTCTTAAACATTCGAGCGTATAACTTGGCTTTTCAGTTGACATCCTTTGGATGCGATGAAATTAAAGCTCGCACCGGTTGGAATTTCTGTTTTAAAGTTCAGGGACAAATCTGTCAGTCTATCGGAAGTCTTGCTCCTCCAGAAAATTCTACTGCTAAATTTGCTCAAATTTACTTTGTCAGTGATGTGATGGCCAACATGATCCACGGACCATGTGGACTGCTCAACAAAAATTCGCCTTGCATGGTTGACAACTGCTGCTCGAAGCATTTTCCAAAGAATTTCTGTCATGAAACTCAATGCTCCAATGACGGATAGCCACTTTATCGTCGCCCATGGGTGTCTCTGCTTAGATAATCGAATTTTATTATGTCCCAAGAGTCTAGATGCTGGAATTGTGTTAATTAACTTAATTAATTGCCCCGGGCAAAGAATGGACTACATGATTTGTATATTTTATTTGTATATATATAAAATCAATCTGCAGAAGAGCAACATTCCACAGTCATCTCACAATGAGCCAGGCCATGTCCTATTTCCACCAATGGCTTTCTATTAAACTCTGGTTGTATAATGCAAAGATAATTGTAGAGAGATTGTCTGTAGATTGCTCTGATGACGTTCTAGACTTTTTGTAGAGTGGGGGGGGGGGGGGGGATTTGGGTTGGTTTTGGGTTAGTTTTTAAAAATATAATAAAATAAATATATATATATACATATACAGACTTGGACAAAATTATAGGGACACCTGGCATTTTTGTGTCTAGTCTAACTTTGGCACTGAATTTTTCTTTACCAAAACCAAATGTTTTTTGAATTTCTTTTTTCATGGATTGCGCCATTGTTAGTATGTAACATAGCTTGTGTTCAAGACTGCAGCTTTACTTACTACCTACTGCGCATCTAGTTTGCTTTGAAGAAGGAAGACGGCCATTCCTACTTTTCTTGTCTTTGTACACGTTCATCGCTCTTGGATGCTCATTCTTGGCATACAATCTAAGAATGCTCTGTAGTAGAGAGTGAAAACAATTTTGTGGGTCCTCTTATCAACAATATGAAAAAAAGGCGAATCATCTGTTTTTGCGCATTGATTTCACGCATGTCATCACAATTTGAATTGTTTTGCCATTTTAATCAATAAACAAACTTCAACGTATTCAAAAATCATGCGACACTAATTAATTACAAAAAACTCCTGCTAAGACAAAAACTAAAAAAGTTATAGCAACAAAAGAACATTGACATGTCACTTCCGGTCCACGTTTTACGTAGCAAAATCTCAAACTGCTACCGCCAAAATGTCAGCTGCACTAAAACCGCTGCCCTTGAGACCGCCAAACTTAGGCGATAAGTTAGCCTGAACGTTCAGCTGCACGCAGTTGCAGAGTCTTGTTCCGTGCGATATTTCACGAGTTGCAGCGATGCCTCCAGGCAAACAGTCGAGTCCAAAAACGCGAGGGAAAATTGAAGCCCTTCACTCAGTTGGCCATTCTGTGCGTCAGATCGCAGCTTTTGTCCGCCGCTCCAGGAATTCGGTTCATCAATGCCTGCAACAGCTTTCCCATGGCAGCAGCGATTATGAAAAACGATCTGGACGTGGGAAGGCAACGACAATCCGGGAAGATCATCGACTGAAGAGAATGGCACTGCAGAACCGCAGAGCACCATCACGACTGCTCTCGTATCAGCTGGCTGATGAAACCGGCAAGCAGGTGTCAAGTAGAACAGTCCGTCGTCGTCTCAGTGAGACAGGAGTGAAAGCTCGGAGGCCTAGAAAAAACCGACTGCTAACAGAAAACCATCGGCGTTTGCGACTGGGATGGACAACCACTCACACACAATGGACTTTGGATGACTGGAAATCTGTTCTTTTTACAGATGAGTCAAAAGTCAGCATAGGAAACGATGGTGCTCTGTACGTTTGGCGTCGCAAAGGTGAGGAATTTCTCCCTGAATGTTGTGACCGTACGGTCCAGCACGCGGCTAGTGTGATGGTGTGGGGATCGATGTGTTGGCATGGTGTGGGGTCTCTGGTGAAACTGGAAGGTCGTTTGGACAGCACGGCGTACCAACAGGTTCTGGAAGAGCACATGCTTACAGACGCAGCGGCACTGATAGAAGACGACTTTGTCTTCCAGCAGGACAACGCGCCAACAAGACAATGGCTACGCCTGCATGACGTCACACTGTGGGACTGGCCTCCAAAATCGCCTGATGTGAATCCAATCGAGAACTTGTAGCATGAACTCAAAACTGCTGCCAACCGTCGCGAACCGAGAACTGCAGCTGAGCTCTGGAATGCTCTACAAGAGGCGTGGCAGCAGATTCCAGCCGCGCGTGTCCAGAACTTGGCAGAAAGTGTTCCGCGATGTTCGAACGCAATCAGGAGGGCGAGAGGCGGGAACACTCGGTACTGAGGAACTGGCGAAGGGCTTCAATTTTCCTTTGCGTTATCAAAACCGGCTTTTCTAGAAGCCACTAAACAAGATCAGAGAGAGTCTAACCTACGACGCTTACGCAGCCATGACGTCATACACTTTTAGGTCTCGTTTTCCGCAATGCGAAACGTAAAGAAAGCAATTTAGGGTCTACAGCATTCTCAAGAAACTTAACAATCAACGCGGTAACTATTAAGTTCTTAACAATATTGATAGTTGGTACATTGTGACCTAATTATTGTGTTACTACATACCCACAGCGGGGTGTCCCTATAATTTTGTCCAAGTCTGTATATATATATATATGTATGTATAGATAGATAGATAGATATATTGAAAACGAATCCCCAAACGATCCCCCAAAACACCCTAATCCAGTAAGTCTTACATATTTAGCCAATGTCCCTTGCCAAAGTTGGCAAATCCCCAAAATCAAATGTTTATCTATCTGAAATCTCGAGCAAATCATTCTAGAACTATACTGAAACAAACGAACAGAAAGTTGTTGCATTACGTTATTCAGGACTTGACGAAACGTGATTCTAGTTTAGCTGTAGTCCTACTGTCTTGGAAGCGATGATCTTCAGGACGGCTAGACTGGATGGAGTCAAGAAACCGAAGGATTCCATGACCAAAGGGTAGAAATATCCTCCGCTGCAGCAACCTCACTTTCGTGTCAAAAAGCATTTTTCTGCTTCACTAGCCATCCCAGCAGCTCCTACAGCAGATTTTGAAATGAATAATGGCTGCTTAGTGTTTCGAATGGAAAAACATCAAACTAAGCTGGACGACTATCTGTAAAATTTGGGCGATAGACATCTCCAGGATGGTTGTTAGTATCTGGTCTACAATGCTGCTCAAGTTGTGTTGCGTGATTATCTACCAGTAGTGCATGGTAAACAATTTCTCGTAAAGTGTCGTGACATTGAGAACGTAGCGGCCCATGGCCACACCCAAGAACATGACATATATTTGTTCCTGTTTTTACTATTTGGTCTGCTACTTTACCTCAAGTGTTTATTCTCATACATGTGTAATTGACTGTGTCTGTTCAGGTATGGCCATATTTGATTGGTCACTATGAGTTTGGTCTTCGGCCTACCGAGTGTGCTCTACTCGATGCCGACGTAAGAGCAAAGTACAACGCAAAGATAGACGAGTGGATGGGTGTAGAACAAGAGGTAAAACGACAAAGTCGACAGGAGAAACGACTGCAACAACAAACAGCTGACGAGGTTGACGGATACTTGACGTTGAGTAACTACGCTAGTTGCAGCAATGACGACTCACCAGCAGTGGACCTTAGAGACTTCCCAGATGGTTCATCTCGTGAGACATCTTTGAGCCCAGTTTGCACGGCAGTTGCTGGTGGTAAATTACCGGTTGCAAACGACCTGGAAGAAGTTGATGGATTATTTGAAACGGTAGACGGCGATTCAGGGTGCGAGGATTTGGAGGCCGACTCTTCGAGAGTATTGCAGCAATACTCAGTAATTTGTCAACATGAATTCAAAGTTGTTGTGTGATAGCGTTTGTTGCAGGATGAACTAATTCAATTGTTGAAGATTAACATCGAGCGAATCGACAAGGATGTAGTTCGTTGCGATCGAAATTATTCGTGAGTGGGTTGTGTGTACTATGAAACGTGGATATTAATAGTTGTTTTTATCAATAGATATTTTGAAAATGCAGAAAACTTGGTGAAACTTAGAAATGTTCTCATGACGTATGTGATGTACACTAAACCGGCATGTGATGTACACTGTACCAGCATGTGCATGGACTGTACCAGCATGTGCATGCAATGTTTTTGTGAGCAACTTGTTGGCAAAAGGAAAATAGTGGCTGCTAAACTATAAGCTCTGAGTACACCTCAACTGCAATTTGTTACTCTCGGCGTCAATTGAACAGAATGAGACAAACAAGCAGCTGTTGACATGGACTGATTTGATTGTTGGCTACTGTAGTGCTAAGTGCTTTTGGACTATATTGAGCTAAACCGTGATTATTATGTACTTGGAGAGTCTTTTTGTTGCACAAACAATGAAACAGTTTTTCAACATTCTATAGGCAGTTTTTGAGATTGATGTTTTAGACACTCACACACACACACACACACACACACACACACACACACACACACACACACACACACACACACACACACATGCACACACATGCATGCACACATGCACACACACACACACACACACACACACACACACACACACACACACACACACACACACACACCACTGAAGTAGGATTTAATAATATCTATACAAAATGCAGACACTAGTGAGTGACACTTGGTAAACAACAAAATTTGTACAGAATAGTGACAGACAGGCAGGCTCTGTAATTGTCAACACACATAACATGCAGAAGTTGGTGTCTATTACTAATGCTTTTGTTAATTCACTCAGCTATGTTTGGGATGGACGTCTTAATCCCGGTTACATCCAAGGCATGTGTGACATTGTTGCACCACTATTTGTCGTGCTGGACGACGGTATGTACGAACTTGTCAATTGTTGACGACATTACTTGTAGTTGTTTTGGTTTCACGTGTGCACACAGAAGTGATGGTGTGGAACTGCTTTCAGATTCTGTTGACCAAATTGGGTGGCAACTTCAACGCAGGAGAACAAAATCAGATGGACTTGAACTTTTCAAATCTAAGAGCACTACTTAGAGTAGACCTTTGAAGCAACATATTTCTATGCTTGGTATGGGCATATTGTGTCTGTGTAGGTAATGGATCCCGACCTACATGAATTGCTTCAAGACCAGGACTGCACTCATCTCTACTTTACTCATCGGTGGTTTCTGGTTGATTTCAAACGTGGTGAGTTTGGTTAGTGTGGTGTGTGTTGTAGCGTATTGCAAGTGTCGTGTGCTGCTGCAGAGTTTGGGTATGATGGGATATTCTATGTCTGGGAGATGATCTGGGCCGCTGGCCACTGCTCGTCACAGTTCTTCAGAATATTTATTGCATTTGCATTGCTGCAGCAATACAAGTAATTCATCATGCTATTAGTTTGCGTAGTCAGACCTTAACCCCCGTCCCTGTCCTCATTTTGGAATGAGGACGGGGGTTAAGGTCTGACTACGTGAGACTATGTAGCTATGTAGTTGTGATATGAGCAGTCTGACTTTTATGGCTAGATTGACCACAAGAAGTAAAAGGAATTTTCTTTTAGATTATTAAGACCAAAGCTGTAAACTGTTGACAATTAGTTATGGTAGGATGCAACAACAACAACAAGAATTTGGTACAATCTTTGTTCAGCACACGAGATTTAGTAGAGTAGTGTCTTGGAATCGGTGCAGGCTAGTTTATTGAAGCAATAGTTGGGAGGGATCAAACAGTTGAAGGGTTTAGTGCTGTATGTGTGTCCACAAGCACATGCATGCAAATGTGTGTGTGTGTGTGTGTGTGTGTGTGTGTGTGTGTGTGTGTGTGTGTGTGTGTGTGTGTGTGCATGCGTATGCATGTGTGTGTGTGTGTGTGTGTGTGTGTGTGTGTGTGCGCACGCGCACGTGTGCATGTGTGCGCGCACATGTGTGCATTGTGTTCATATGCATGTGAATTAGCCATATGTAATTTTAGAACTGTTTCAACACACACATTTAGTGTCCATGCAGTGGTGCTGCTACTGCATAACTAATTTACAGTTGTAAGACAGCTAACACGAGTATCCTTCTTATTTGCATGTACTCAGTAGGACGTGTGAGTAAATCTAAGCAACATTGCTACAGTGGCTGTGCTATCTTGTGCTAATTGAAACTTTGTCAGCTGTAGAGAAACATAAAATACAGATATAAGCAAAGTTTGATTTGATTACATTTGTTGTTATATTCAGTTGCCATTGTCTCATCACTGTTTGCATAAGTCATTTTCTTGATTTCGACATACCAGGCAACATATTCTTCAGAGCAGATCTTCTGGTGTGTACAGTAGTGTCAGTTATGCATTACATTATCTCTCCATTTGAACAAAAATACCAGCAATGGCAACAGTCCTGTTTAGAGAAATGATTCTTAACGGTTAGTAGGTCGTGTATTTATCTCAGCTTTGGTTTATTGTAGGCATGTCCTGTTACACAATGAAATGGGATTCACAGACATCACCAAATTCTTCAATGGTGAGACATTTAATGTATGAGAAATTGCTTTGACGTTTTAGCTTTTATTTTATTGATACAATACGTATATTTTTGCATGTAGTAAATTACATATTGAGCAATAATTATTGTGAACGTTGATGTGAACTGGACTGTACTCTGATTTAGAGATGGCTGAGCACCACGATGTTGCTGTTGTTATGGACAGAGCTCGTCAGTTGGTTGCCGATCTTCATCGTGAACTGTACTGTGGAATCAGTAATCCACAAGTCACATGAAGACGATATGTATTGTCGCAACAGTGCAGTTTGTGCTTGGCTGCAGATGATAGTATGCCCTTCCTGGTTAACTAAGGTGTGATTAAGACGTAGCTAGTTCATTTGCTGTTCCTAAGGCATAATGGTCACCAAGATCACATTGATGACGTGGACAGTGGTCTTGCGAGGTGTAAGGCAGTAGTGTTAATTGATTAAGTTAATAGTATTTGCTCTACAAAATGTACAATAGACTAGTTGTAGTTAGAGGTTTTTTTGATATACTGTTAGTATTGACCGAAGTCAATTTACTCTTTTATGTTTGTTATATTAAGTTAATTAGAAATACAATTGTGTACACTTATACTGGGGCATTTCTGGAGTGTCACACACTACTGTAGTAGCAGTCTGGGGTGTCGAGGCTAGCGGCATCTTTTTGGTCGTTGATATCAACTTGAATCGTGAATTTTGTTATGGCGTCAGCAGAAGTCGAGTCGTTGGATTCGGTGCTCGAAAAACATTTGCCTCCAGAAGAACTGACTGAAGTAAAACGAATTCTCTACGGAAAACCAGTAGAGTAAGCGAGGAAACATACACACGTGACCGAGTGGGCGTGGAAGATTCGTTTTGCCTTTAGAAAATTGGAATTTCCTGCAGATGCATCTCACTCGGCTGACACTAAAGGTTTTGAATTAGCCGGGTATCGGTTTTCGGCTGCTGTAGAACAAGAACGGGATCCTCGTATTGTTCGAGTTGGTTTGGTACAGAATAGGATCGTCCTTCCTACTACAGCTCCTGTGGCGGAGCAGCGAGATGCCTTACACAGGCGGATAGGAGAGATAACGGAAACTGCAGCAAAGTGTGGAGTGAATGTTATTTGCTATCAGGAAGTATGGAGTGAGTGAGTGTGTGTTTGTGTGTGTGTGTGTGTGTGTGTGTGTGTGTGTGTGTGTGTGTGTGTGTGTGTGTGTGTGTGCCACAATGTGGTTGCATGCGTGCATGTGTGTATTGATTAATTTTGCTTTCCGACTCCGCCTTTCGTCGTCTTGCTTTCTCATCTGCAGACTTCTCAGATCATATCATTATATTTAAAAGGATTTGTTTTTGACTAATTTTTTAAAAATTCAAAATCCGAAAGCCTTAGTTGTACTTACGGATAGTTACACAATATATAGGCATTGCATAAGCAATGGCATTAGTCTTACACAGTTTTCTCACTCCACATAGCCAACACCAGCTGTTGTTTATGCTAGAATTGGGACAACAACTGATTGCAAATTACACAGGTGTGTGAGACTATATAAGGCTATGTTCAGCAAAACAGCAAACCTTCACAGAGATGGCAGAGCGTATTTTCAGTTGGTAGGCTGAATCTGACAGATTAATCATGAGTAGGCGGAACGTATTAGTGAACGTGGCGTTCTAAATTATAGAATTAACAACACATCACCATATGACGGCGCTTCACACATCACATCACCATATGACTGCGCTTGATATGTTTATGCTAACAATTTTATTACATCAGCATTGGTTGACATCAGTAGTAGTTATCTTCCAGTCCCTCCAAGTTGGGGTCGCACGAGCCCCCTCAGCCCCAGCTCCCCCTCAGCCCCCAGCTCCCCCTCAGCCCCCAGCTCCTCCTCAGCCCCAGCTCCTCCTCAGCCCCAGCTCCCCCTCATCCCCCAGCTCCCCCTCATCCCCAGCTCCCCTCATCCCCCAGCTCTACTGCCCCTGCTTCAGAAGAAATGACACAGCACACATCAGGGGCGTAGGAAGCAAATGATGACCGATCTCACCATGTGGCCTAGCTAGCACGTGCTCAACGGTGGTGTACTGCCATGAGTAGAAATATATTACTTACTTAATCGGCTGTACACCCTTTAAACGGAAGTTGGTGCCATTGAGTGTTTGGCAAAGTGCATTTTTTATAAACCGGTCTGGCCATGCATAGCCAGACTAGTCGGACTAGACACTATGCCCATGAGTGTCAGGTTATTAATGCTAAGGTTAACATGTGTGTACATGTTATAGCTATGCCATTTGCCTTTTGCACTCGTGAGAAGCTGCCTTGGACTCAGTTTGCAGAATCTGCAGAAGACGGACCAACTACTGTCTTTTGTCAAAAAGTTTGTCGCATACCAATCTGTTGTCAATATCAGAGTGACATCTATATCTTGTTGTACAGCTGGCCAAGAAACACAATATGGTGATCATCTCTCCGATACTAGAGAGAGATTCTACTCATGGTGACATCCTAGCAAACACTGCAGGTGAGTAAAGTAACTGATAGTTAAATATGTCCGACTATGAACAAACTGGTTGATGCATAGAAATTATGTTTTCACAAAGTTGTGTGACTCTGGAGCTCCATCCATGTGTTGTATAAGTGGACTGTTTTAGACTTCTTATTATGTTCACACTTCACGTGTTTTATTTTGGTTTCACACAGTCAGTAACTTATGCATTTGAGACACACAACACTCTTGAGTTTTGGAACAGACAACCTATTTTTGATACACGAGAGCAAAGAAAATGAACACTTAACTGCTAAACTTTGAAATTCCTTATTACTACACAATAGATCATTGTTTATCCAGACATGCCAGTTATTAGCACAGCTCATCTCCACCCATTGCACCACAATATCAGTGATGTAAAGTAGAATTACAAAATCATGGGCAGGGCCTTAGGAATGAAATTTATACAGGTCTGGCCTAACTTGCATTAAAGAGGTGTGGTCTAACGAGGACTGACCAAACGTACGTTACATTATCAACGTCAATATAAGCTTCCCGAATAGCGTTAGATTTTGATTCCCGGATGTGTATCGAAATCTAAAGCTAGAGCGCTCTCTACAAGTATTGAGTTACATTGATGAAAACTGCAGATACAGTACAGTGTACAGTCACTAATAACTGATATTATATATTACTTAGTTAATCATGTATATCTCAAACCGGAAGTTGATTGCATTGTGCCTTTGACGAAAGTCATCTTTCTGAAAACCGGTCTATTTGATATTTTCACTTGGTGTCTGCTTATTCTAAATTGTATACATGTAGATGTAGACTACTTTCTTCATTACTGTACGTGCTAGCAGAGTGATGACAAAATACAAAAAATCTGACGTTATGTGCATTGCTTATGAATTACGATGTCAGTGTATATTTTTATATATTTATTTCAGTAAGTTAATCAGTTTTGTTTTTTGCACTTTAGTTGTGATATCAAATGATGGAGTTGTCTTGGGCAAGTCACGTAAGAACCACATTCCCAGAGTGGGAGATTTCAATGAGGCAAGCTGCTATAGCAAGCGCATGCACGTGTGCACGCACGTGCACACACACACACACACACACACACACACACACACACACACACACACACCACTTGCACACAGACAGACAGACATAGTTCTCTTAGAACTTGCTGATTTTTAGTGTAGAGTGTAATAATGTCTTGTATAAGAAGTATATGTATTGACAGACAGACAGACAGACAGACAGACAGACACCACACACACACACACACACACACACACACACACACACACACACACACACACACACACACACACACACACACACACACACACACACACTATCCGATATGTATTAAAAATCTAATGTGTATTGTTGATGTGTTGCTTGTGTTTTACAGTCAACTTACTACTTTGAAGGCAATACCGGCCACAGAGTGTTTCAGACACAATTTGGTTGTTGATAACACGTGTGACTGGTTGCTTACTTTCCAACAATTTTATGCTGGTAGGTCGCATTGCCATCAACATCTGCTATGGTCGCCATCATCCTCTCAACTGGCTCATGTATGGGATCAACGGTGCTGAAATTGTATTTAATCCCTCAGCAACAGTAGGAGCATTGAGGTATGAATGAACGTAAATAGTCTTTTCACTGTTCTGATTGCTTGCCGTGGTTGTTTGTTGTGTATCAGTGAGCCAATGTGGCCAATCGAGGCACGGAATGCCGCGATAGCAAACTCATACTTTACGGCTGCAATTAATCGTGTTGGGACGGTCAGTGATGTTGGTGTTGAAATTAGGCCTGTTCACAGTTTGGTGTACATTAGGAACACTTTGAACGCGAGTTCACGTCCGGGGATGGAAAACCAGGTTAGTTGCCTTCGTCAGTGTTGCCTGTAGGAAGCAGTTTACTCTGAGGATACTCACACAACTCATTCAGACTTGATAGTACATACCCTATACAACAAGTTGCCTCTATTCAATGATTTTTGCCTAGTAAATGTGGAGTACAGTACAATGCAGCGTTGCATTACAATTACAAATAAGACAATTGGTGGCACAAATTTTCTGTACAGTTTTTTCTGTATATGCAACTGAATATAAATTTCTATTGGAATATTTTCAAATTCTTGGTTGGAGATCTAGAAACCGATCTAGCCCAGCACGTACTGTAAATATTTGAGAGCAGTTTAACCCTTTGTCAATTCCCCGAGTTGCCAACAGCGTCCTGCTTCCTGCAGTTGTGTTTGTTGTGTCTGCACATTTGTTTGACTTGATGTCACTTCTTAACAGCACACAAGGACTTTGGACATTTCTATGGTATTGATGATTGACATTGAATGTTTGGTGATTACATTATGCAGTGAGTATGTCGTAGGTTCCAGCTATGTAGCAGCTCCCGATGCCAGTCGAACTCCAGTATGACTATCTTTGATGAATCTGTCGTCTTTGTATGTGTACAATGTTGTGTGATCTAGGGTCTGTCCAGAACTAATGATGGACTCCTTGTTGCTGAATTAGATCTCAACTTATGCCGTCAGATCCGAGACAAGTGGTGTTTCCAAGTAAGAGGGTCCATGACATAGTGCAATAGATGTCTCAATGGTTAGTTTGTCGTTTTTACCCAGATGACATCCAGACTTGATATGTATGCAGAGGAACTCCCAAAAGTCATTAAGCCAGACTTCAAGCCTAACGTTCATGAAAGTTTTCACTGAGATGTGATGCTTTATTATTCATCCTTTTGTGCCTTGCATGTGAATTATTGTGAAGTGTTGCCATCTTTTCTCAATTTCAAGAGAATAATGTCACAGTCTGTTCCATGTGCCTTCCTTGCAGCTTCAAATGTGGAGGCAGTGACAACACTCAAGTCTAGTGCAAAGAAAATATTTCACACAGTAATTATATGTAACAAGGATGTGTACAGAATATCATAATTATTGTGGTGTTGTGCATGCATGTGTGTGTGTGTGTGTGTGTGTGTGTGTGTGTGTGTGTGTGTGTGTGTGTGTGTGTGTGTGTGTGTGTGTGTGTGTGTGTGTGTGTGTAAATTTGTCATCAAACAATGGCAACACTGACAGGTAGCCACTTTTATTCGTGTGCAGTGGCAACATAGGACCTTAGTTGACTGATCATGCATGTCTTAGTCACTGCCATATGCATGCACTCTCAATAGTGCCAAAGTTTACAACAAAATAGTTGCAGCTGTAGTGTGCAGTGAACTTTAAAATCACGTGTCTTGGGTAGTTAAATCTCAGTGTCTTATATTGATTTCTTGGTGTAACTGGGTGTGTGGCTGGTGAACGAAATGCAGCCATTTTGACTTATGATGTCCATACAGTGCAGTAGAATATGAAGCTTGGTGATACTTACCTTCAATTTGTGCTGGATCTTTGTACAGAATCTGGTTGGTCTCCTTGTCGTAGCCACACACGACGATGTAATGACCTGCAAGTTACAAATTTGGTAAAAGTTCAAGCAAATGCAAAGTGAGTAACATCATAAATTAGTAAGAGAGTGACATGACAACAAATGACACTGGGTGAAGCAAACTGCCACAACAGAGCAGACTCAAAGCAGATAGGTACATCTGACCATCAACAATTCTATTTGTTCTGATTCAAGACTGCAATGAACTAACCAGCATAGGAAAGCAATTGGTTTTCATCTGTGCCGTGGAAGCAGCAGAAGCAGGAGAACTTGAGGAAACGAACAGCAGACGAATGCCATCGCCGCTTACGGTTGATGATGTTGCTGTCAACCAAGACAATGGCTATTCCATTGTCATTAATGTGATCATACAATTGTTGAAGAGTCACAAACCTGCACATATTGACACGATCAACGTACACAATTCACCGCAATGCTACCAGTGCTAGCGCACAAGCCATCTCTCGATACCTTTTCCCAATATTTATTCCTAAGTCTTCAGCTTTGCCAAACAATGAGTTTATTCTGCAGGTTGCAGATTCAAATTCAGTCTTATAATATGGCTGCATGTAATACAACAAACCCGTAATTGAAGGCAATAAATATCATGCATTTATTGAAACCCTTGCCTGATCTGCATAAGACGGATCAACCCCAAGAGTTTCTGTGAAAAACTGATGTAATACTCCATATTGTGCAAGTAGATGAGCCAAATCAATCGTCCAGACACTGTAATCAAAACGTTTACTAGCACTGAAATTAATCAACTTAAAGGGGAACTCCAACGGAAATACAACCTGATCTCAAATGTAGGCTTTATCATGAAACTTCATGCTGGGCTACTTTCAGGCAAACAGTTGCTTTGGTAGGGATAAAACGCGGGTTGCGTACTGAGCATGCGCCAGGTTGACACGTCAATGGCGCTAAGCTCCGCCTACACCAAATAAATTGCTTGCGTAGCTCAGTTATCTTGCCAGTAAACTACACCAAAACTAAACGGAAAAGGTAGCCATAGAGGGATCTTGTGTTTTAAGGCCTTAGAAGACCTCTCTGCAACGAAAATAGGATGCTAGACGCCGTCTAGATTTTCTCCCAGCAGACTTGACCCTCTCCTCTCACAGAAGATGAGGATAGCGCAATAAAACTCAACGCTAATTAGCGTTAGCCTTCGTTCTATTAATCTACGAAGAGAAATACTCAGAGGGTTCAAATATGAGGTTCTCTTGGTCCGTTTCAGTTTTTATGTAGTTTGCTGGCAAGATAACTGAGCTATGCAGACAATTTTTGGTGTAGGCGCAGCTTAGCGCCAATGACGTGCCAGCCTGGCGCATGTTGCGTACATAACAAGCGTTTCCTCCGCTACCAAAGCAACTGTTTGCCTGAAAGTAGAGCAGGACGAAGTTTCAGGATAAAGCCTACATTTTGAGATTATGTTGTATTTCCGTGGGAGTTCCCCTCTAGCTAGATCACATTTCACACAACGTACTGCATCATGACACTAGCTACTACTTGCAGAAAGGCCTACCAGAATCATAAACTAACAGTGGAACTCCTTCACAAAATGGCACTCATAAGCACACCGATCCTAGAGTAGATGCCTCAGGATCCTAACTGTACATGTATGCATCCTCGGCTTATCTGCAAGACACAGCTATGCCCTTCATTACAGTGATTTGGTAGCCCTGGTGCTATTGACATTTCACGCTATAGTCTCAACATTGGTGACCTTGATATAGATCTCCCAAACCAAGAAATTTAGGATATCAAAAACCATCCAGGTACACTAAAGATATGCTGGATGTAATGTCGTGCGTGTGAATCTGGTGGACCGTGCAGCAGTCTGATCGTGGCTGAATACCACATTGGGAAACTCATTGTGAGTTCCAAAAGCTACAATGTTTGTTAATCATTTACTTAATTAAGTTTATCTTCCAGGTAAGGTACTCGTACAGCGAACCATTGACAGCTAGATCAACAGCAGTCATCATCACAGCACATTACAAGCTAAGGCAATCCACTGTATGAAATGTCTACTTGTAGGTCTGTTGGTAACTTGTAATGTTTTTTGTGTAAAAGATTACGTAATTTTCAATTTTACGTTCAAGAAAATGAAGTGTACACTGTACAGTGACGTCCCAGTCACGTGCGCCTGAGTTGTAAGTACAGAGGTCAGCACGAGCTTGCGGGACTCCGAGGACAACAAAGCACATTGTACAAACTGAAGCTTTGAAGACAAACCTTTTTCCAAATCCTTGTTGATCACAAGTCTGTTGAAAGGTCTGAGCCGCTTCCATATTTTCTAACCCTTGCAAAGCTCTAGATTATACATATCTCAATGATACAAAGAGAATTCAGCTTGTAAGCTGTATGTACAAGTAACCTTAATGCCATCCAGGTGCATGCCAAACCACAATCCCAAGATTCTCGCTGACGAACGTGGGGCACATCGTGCAGGATGACGCTCATTTGTACGTTTACGACGCATGCGCAGAAAGTATCTAGCGACGTTGCAGTTTCGTCGCAGCATCGTCGAGTATTTTTGGGATCCTACCGTTGTAACTTGAAAAATGGGGTCTATCGGTATCCCCGTTAAACTTCTTCATGAAGCGGTTGGTCATATCGTGACGCTAGAGACGGATCAAGGCGAGATTTACCGCGGGAAATTGCTGCAAGCTGAAGACAACATGAACTGTCAATTGCAGAACATCACATTGACGAGCAGAGATGGACGAGTTACGCAACTAGAGCAAGTCTTTATTCGTGGCAGCAAAGTGCGCTTTTTTATTCTTCCCGACATGTTGAAGAATGCTCCCATGTTCAAGAAGGGTACGAAAATGGTAGCACAGGCGAGTGGAGGAGGACGCGGCAAAGCAGCCCTTTTACGGCAACGAAGTAAGATTGTATTTAATAACTCAGACAGACTGAATCACAGAGAGAAATGCAGTGAGGCGGACAAACTTGTTGACAGACTCAACGTATCACACTGTGATGACTTTGGAAAAGTCATGAGACTTGACGAGTAGCTACTTATTAAAACGTATAGAGCTTAACTGACTTGTTGTGTAATTGTATCATGTGCTGCTTTGCAGCTGCTGGACGGGGTGTTGTTGGTAGAGGAAGAGGAGTTGCTCCTTCGGGAGGCAATGTGTATCAAAGAAGAGTGTAGCTAGTGAAGATGTAGATTTGATTGTACTGACTAATTGGTACACTACTCTGTAACTATTTGCGTTTAAATCTACATTGGGTGCATTAGTTCACGACTTGTGGTGCCTTGTCAGCTGCTATTCAAGGTTCCTTGTTATTACAAAGTTGCTGACATCATACAAGTATTGAATACATACGAGTTTGGTTTCTCAATTTTGCCCACTGCGGCTCAGAAGAGCAAGTAGGTGTAATCAGATACTGAGAACAGTTGGAACAAGGAAACTGTAGGGCTGAAGTCACTGAATGCAGCTTCGGGTAAATAGTCATTCTGATATGTCGTTGTATACATGTATATCTATTAATGGGTAAAGTCTATAGATGATAAATGCATGCTTTAATAATTATTTATGTCTGGAAATTTACGGGTAATTAATATTAATTAATTAACCATTCTAGCATAGTAAGGTGTAGGAAATACTAATTAGTTATTTGCAATTGAATGCTGCTTTTGAATTCATCATCAACCATTAATACTGTTACATTCTCAGGTATTACATCACACAATTGTAGCTTTATAGCCTCGACACTAGGCCTCCCTTTGCTTTAGGTGGTCCTGCAGAGGATAGCAACGGGGACTGTATCACGTGATGTTCCCTACTTACAGGGCTACAAAAATCAAAATTAGTTTTTAAGTCAAATTATAAGATCTACATGTGTGTACTCTAGAAAAAATAAATTAGATTTTTAGAACGCGTTTTGAAAGAATGAGAGCAGTCGAAAGTAGCCTCGTACCCAGGCCCTCTTGCGCGCCCCGAGAAAGCAAAAAAAATTGGCTCGAAGTTCCAGACCGTCTCTACTTTCGCGATCCTATTTCCGGAATGGGGCGGTGTTACACTACCGTAGTACACTGGAGGCAGACACTATCCAGAGCCGTCTCTGACACTATCTAGCCTCGAACTTCCAGACCAGAGCGACTGCGAACAATCATCAGATTCAGTTTATTGACAATACAAATTTTTCCGTCTAGTATACTTTTATCAAATGTATATCAATTTGAACACCTTAACTAATTCAAACGCAAGAAAATGCAAGCAACTTAATAATTACAGGCGACTCTTTTGTCTAATCAAAGAAAAGCACAAATATTGTAATAAATTGCTGCTAGGGATCTGGCATGAAAACGAGCGACAGCACAGAACGTATATTCTGGATTTGGGGGGTGAGTGATGACTGTACCTAGAGTTTAGCAAAGAAATTTATTTGTGTGAGTTTGGCCGCTTCAAATCGATCAAGCTGCGAGTATTTCATTCACAAGCGGACGTGGACGCGCCTTTGGACATTGTGGAGAACGCGCACGTAGAGCGCTAACGTAAATTTCTTTGTAAAAGCGACTTGTTTTCACATTTAGTCGATTTTTGGTCGCAGTCATCTAGGCCATCTCTAGCTAAGAGCTCGCACATTCTCATATTAGTCCCGTACGACTGGCGCGCAGCAACCTGGAAAGCCGTACAGATATTACACTAGAGTCTTACACCTGCATTGGGACATCACAAACCATCATGTCTGTGATTGGCTCAAAATCAACGTTATTTCCAACCGGTCGGTCACAAGACCGTCCAGTACGTACGCACGTGCGTACTGTACCATCACACATCTCAACATAGTACTGTGCACCTAGGAAGGGTCTCGCCAAGGCTCGCCCCAATTATTGGCGAGCGAAGCGAGCCTCTCTCTTGTCATGCCAATTGAGCTCGAGCTAAACTAGTAAATGCTCGGCTAGCATTGTGTTAGGCGAGTGATGGGGTTGCGTCTCTAGGTAGCAATAATTTCTGTCAAACAAATGCGGGAACTCAGAAAACAGACTGTCGGTTGCTCTTCTTCTGGCTTTGTCTTTCATTCTTCGTGCACACTTGGATCGTTTACTGAGATAGTCGCGTAACAATGGTCACGTAGTCACGTGATAATGGTTGCGTAGCAATAATTTCTGTCAAAGTAACGCGCGGAAACTCAAAAAACAGAATTTTCCCTTTTTTAGCTTTTCCTTTCTATTCCGTTTGTCACGCATCAATGTTATTTGCTTACTAATAGTCGCGTACGGGAGCGAAATCGAGAGTCGTTTCACATTTCTCGCCGAGAAATTGTAATTGTGTCGAGCCCTTGAAAGGAAACCCTTGATTCAACTTTTAGTGCATGTGTTACGGAGTCAAAATTGCATTAATCTGGCATTGTATTTTTGTCGATCCGTCTTTCCATTTTGCCGTAAATCCATATGACAAGCGCTGACGTACGCATATATATATATATATATATATATATATATATATATATATATATATATATATATATACCGTAGCGTAGGTGTTCCTAATTGTGGACACTCCCCGGTAATTTCAGTTACGAACGCTGTTTCTCTGGTAACCTGCAACGGAGAGAGAGGGAAACAAGTCCGATGTAAGCACCAATGTCTAAGCTTTGGAACAATACCTGTACGACTAAAATCGCACAACGTCTGCTAGCACACTAACACAATATACGGGATAACGTCTGTGAACAGCTCAAACGGGGGTGTATCCTAATTGTGGACATGTTTTTCTCCGCCACAGAAAGCGACTGGGTCTGAGTAGCAGCTGGACTAGATACCTGAATGGTTGCCGCACAAGCTGGTATTTTGGGCCGCAATCAAAACCATGTTCTGTTGTGTATCACGGCGATTCACCTGCGAAACTGTTAGCACGTACAAGGTTCCTCCCATCACGTCCACAAATTCGAGGTACACGAATCGATCTTTTGTTGGATCATGAAAATGCCCTGACGTTAGTTAAGCAATTATCGAGTACCTTGGTAAAGTTTTGAGCCTATAGTTACGTTGACTTGTAACGTGCTAGAGAAGCGCATTAGGTGCATGGAGCGAACGCGTAATTCCAGTCCAGTAAACACCTGAATATCTTCAATCATAGTAGATCTAGACATCATTAATCCACTGACCATCTAGCTGTTTTCGCTGCTACTACATCTGGCCACAATAGAGTATGAAATGAGAACGAACAAAGGAGGTGGAATGTCAATATCAGCGACATTCGTAATCCAGTCAGAATATGACTGTCTTTACTGCTACTAGATCTGGCAACAATAAGACACAAATTGAAAACCTACAAACTCACTTAGGATAGGTGGAAGGTCAAAACTACATTGTCTGATATCAATAATCAGCTCCACCAGCAACACAAAAAGATGCTAGAACCACAGTTTACAGTTCAGACGTTCATCTAAACATGATTGATCGTCTTCTGCATTGTATCGTAGACAGAACACTTGGTTTCTGCAAAATTTGAACGGCACGACGCCATTTTACAAAGAGGTGATACATCACAGAACATGGTTTTGATTGCGGCCCAAAATACCAGCTTGTGAGGCAACCATTCAGGTATCTAGTCCAGCTGTTCCTCAGGCTCAGTCGCTTTCTGTAATGGAGAAAACAATGTCCACAATTAGGCTACACCCCGCGTCCAAGCTGTTTACGGATGTTATCCTGTATATTTTGCTAGTGCGCTAGCTGACGTGCGATTGTTGTCGTATAGGTACAGTGTACCGTTACGAAGTCTAGACATTGGTGCGTATATCGGACATGTTTCACCGTCTCTTCGTGCAGGCTACCAGAGAAAACAGCGATTGTAACTCAAATTACCGGGGAGTGTCCACAATTAAGTACACCTACCCTACCCTGTATGTAGGAATTGCCCCGGTTAAGGAGCGTTGTGGGGGCGTGGTCGTCTTTTTGCACGCTTAAAAACATAGTAAATGAAGACTAAAATTTTCAAAATAAACGAAATAAAATGTTTGTACGTCGTGTACTATATGTTATTTTTGTTTTGGTCACTAATCAGCTAACAACCTACTACACAGTTGCTAGCCTCGGAGACCCATGTGCCAATTTTGTTCTTCTTCTTCTTCTTCTTCTTCTTCTTCTTCTTCTTCTTCTTCTTCTTCTTCTTCTTCTTCTTCTTCTTCTTCTCTTCTTCTCCACGGATATCTCTTTTTGTACGTTACGTACGGCTGTCAAACTTGAGAAAACGCTGTAGAATAACCCGAACTCTATTCTTTTGGTGACAAGAGAAACCGAAATCAATGTTAGCTAAAAATTGGTTTTCTTTCAAGCAGATTTGATCCAATGACCGTCATCAACGCTAGTGCACAGTTTGGGCCAATCACGAAGCAGTATTTGCGATTGCTTGACCGTGGCAACCAGGGACAATAGACGAAGAACCAATCAGCTAGGCCAAACGAGTCTAGCTAGCTAAGAAAAAGTTGATCACCAAAACTGTGTAATTCGATCATGTTTGCCATTATCCGGTCTAGTCTGAAATTGTTTGCGATCTGCGTCGCACACAGGAGCAAAATTGACAAATAATTACGTACACATAGCAATTTTAAACGGGAACTCAACTTTTGCAACGCATATCCCGTATATGAGGCTTTGACTACTAAGCCAAGTTCTATTCCAACTGCCGTTTACGGTTGCATATTCAATTATACACACACGCAAGAAAGAACAATGCAAAGGCACTAAAAATTAGGATCCATATTCGTGCAACGTGCGCTAGGATACCATGGTACACCGTATACCCCGTATACCTCTAGACCACTAGAGTAAACTACCTCTGAATTATGTCTAACGAAAGCTGTTACATATAAACAGGTTTAACGCTAATGAAAACGCGCTAAATATTAGACATGCTTATAAAAGGCTTACAGGCCCTAGTATAGATATGTATACCCTAGCTATAGGTATACAAAATTAACAGAAACAAGATCTATAGATAATATGAACCAAAGCCAGACATCATTAGTGACTCCTTCCAACCCCTACATTCCCTACATTTACATTTTTGGGGTTGGAAGGAGTCACTAATGATGACTGGCTTTGGTTTATATTATCTATAGATCTTGTTTCTGTTACTTTTATACAATCCCTACATCTATTTCTTTTTTCATAGAAAAAGTTTTTAAAATTCTATATTTATATGCGTGCGTCAGCACTTGTCATATGGATTTACGGCAAAACAGAAAGACGGATCGACAAAACGACGATGCCAGATGAATGCAATTTTGACTCCGTAGCACATGCGCTAAAAATTGAATCAAGAGTCCCCTTTCGGGGGGTCGACTCAATTGTATTTCTTGCCGAGAAGAGTGAAATGACTCTCGATTTTGCTCTCGTACGCGACTAATAAGGAAATAACACTGACGCGTAACAAAGAAATTGAAAGAAACTGCTAGAAGAAGAGTAAAGTCTGTTTTCTGAGTTTCCGAGCGTTAGTTTGACAGAAATTATTACTACCTACGCAACCATTGTTACGCGCTACCGACCATTGTTAGGCCACTAACTAAGTAAGCGAGTCAGAAGATTGAAGCGTAAACGAAGAATTGAAGACAACTAGAAGAAGAGCAACTAGAAGTCTGTTTCCTGAGTTTTCGCGTTTGTTTGACAGAAACCATTGCTACGCAATGCAAACCATTGTTACGCGATTAGGTAAATTATATATATATATATATATATATATATATATATATATATATATATATATATACGCACGTATATATATACGTGCGTCAGCACTTGTCATATGGATTTACGACAAAACAAAGAGTTGGATCAACAAAACGACGATACCAGATTAATGCAATTTAACTCCGCAGCACATGCACTAAATGTTGAATTAAAGGTCCCCTTTCAAGAGCTCGACACAATTACAATTTCTCGGCGAGAAAGTAAAACGACTCTTGATTTTCCCCCATACGCGACTAAAGAGCAAAGGAGACTGATGCGTAACAAACAGAATAGAAAGGAAAAGCTAAAAGAAGAGAAAATTCTGTGTTTTGAGTTTCCGCGCGCTAGATACTTTGACAGAAATTATCGCTACACAACCATTACACGTGATTACGCGACCAATGTCACGCGACTATCTCAGTAAACGATCCAGGCGTGAACGAAGAATGAAAGACAAAGTTAGAAGAAGAGCAACTGACAGTCTTTTCTGAGTTCCAGCATTTTGTTTGACAAAAATTATTGCTACCTAGAGACGCAACCATTGTTACGCGAATAAATAAGACAGAACACCATCGCTCGCCTAACACAATGCTAGCCGAACATTTACTAGCTTCTATAAAATATTGCGCAGTAGCGCTCTGCGCATAATATAGGTGTGGTTGCTAGCTCCGCCCGCCATTGTTTATAGCGACGACCAATGGACATTCAGCATATAATCTGTTGCACGTGCGTTTTAATAGCTGCGTCTGGTTAGTTGTTTAACGTCCAATCATATATCAGTTGCGTTGTAATTGACTAGTAAATGCTCGGTTAGCATTGTGTTTGGCGAGCGATGGTGTTCTGTCTTTACCTATTCGCGGAGCAATGATTCGTTACGTAGCAATAGTTTCTGTCAAACAAACGCGGGAACTCAGGAAATAGACTTTCAGTTGCTCTTTCTCTCGTTGTCTTCAATTCTTCGTTCACGCTTCAATCGTCTTACTCGTTTACTTAGCTAGTGGCATAACAATGGTCGGTAGCGCGCAACAATGGTTTGCACAGCAATAATTTCTGTCAAACTAAGGCGCGGAAACTCAGAAAACGGTCTTTTCTCTTCTTCTAGCTTTTTCTTTCAATTCCTTTTATACGCGTTAGTGTTATTTCCTATTAGTCACGTACGAAAACAAAATCGAGAGTTATTTCACTCTTCTCGCCAAGAATTATAATTGAGTCGACCCCTCCAAAGGGGACCCTTGCTACAATTTTTAGCGCATGTGTTACGGAGTCAAAATTGTATTCATCTGGCATCGTCGTTTTGTCAATCCGTCTTTCCTTTTTGCCGTAAATCCCTAGGACAAGTGCTGACGCACGTATATATATATATATATATATATATATATATATATATATATATATATATATATATACACATACATACATATATATATAATATAATCTCGACCTCAATTGACATAACAAGAGAGAGGCTCGCTTCGCTCGCCAACTACCCCACCCTATGGTCTGTGGCAAATCTGGGCGGTGGCAATCTATCGTTGTACTACGTACGCCACTTCCGCGAAGAAGACGCACCTTCCGTGACGCACGGACGAACGCACGCACGCAAAAATTGGCCCGGTGAGCAGGCTCGCATCTTGCATTCTGGGAACTAAAGTCCATTCCCGAATAGGAGAATACGTGGGGAAAACCCGTACTAGCGAGTTGATTCCAACATCATTGGAAAGCTCACAAGGAGGAGGTTCCAGATCAGTTAATGAATACTGTGATTGGTGCTTTATTACAACACAATTACTAACTTCCTGTATGACACGCGCTTGGCCCTGCCCTCTTTCATTTACGCCAGGTGTCAGATAACTTCAAAGCCACCGCTACGACGCCCACTACTTGAAAGCTGACGCGGACGTAGTTTGAACTATTGATTGATAAGTAAAACGGCTATAGCTAGCAAGTTTATGTAGTTGAGGCATTGGTTGAACCTTTGAACGTAAGTTTATAGCGAAACGTTTCTAAACTGGAACCTTTTATTCCACTGCTACGCCCATCTCTGCTCTTCAATTCCTTATCTATTAACCACAGTTTCCACGTATTGTCCTATTCGGGAATGAACTTTTAGAGGATTAGTCCTTGTGCGGAAACTTGTAGGAAGCTTCGTTAGGAACTTCGTTTCACCCCTCCGGTATACCAAGGTTTGTTGATGCCAGCTGGTAGAGCTGGTGTGACTACTAGATAATTTCGATGTTGGCAGTCTGGGAAGCGTGCGACGTTTCCGGTATAACGTATTAAAAGTTATAGGTTTGGCCTCGTGTACCCAGACTGTATTCGTAGTGTTGTTAGAGCAATTCTATTGTTATGTAAATGCAATTCGACTTCGCAACGACTGATCTGAAATCGTCTCGTTATGAGCTTTCGACTTATGTAATCGTCAACTCGCTAGCTTCACGTTTTGGACATATCGGGGATTCTTTCGCGGCGTTAGCTACAGCGCACTTAGTAGAAATGTGCCCGGACTTAGCTGACTCAACGTGATGAAGATGACTCAACACGTGGGTGTAAATGAATGAACCGGATAAAAATGACTCAACCCGGCTCAACACGCGGGTTTAAATGACCGAGAATAACTCTACAGTACCTGCATGGATGCGCGTGACACGGAAGTAGAATGCTGCACGATGTAGTGAAGTAATGGTTTTGCAACAGCAGTTGACAGTAGTATATTATAGTAATAAAAGCGTATTTATACTGACACATGATCTGGGTCGGTTGTGACTAAACTACTACTACTACTAGAGTTTAGCGTTGTTGTTGTCGCGTTGCCTTCTCTGTACACAACACCGTCAAGCAGTCAGTAAAGGTTGTTACATAATGTCGGATACGGACTCTGAACGACTGGAGGAGAGTGATATCGGTGTGACTCGTTCTGTATATCTTGCTTCAAGCTCAAAGGTGGTTTGTCTTGACTGGGATTGTTGTCTCTGTCATACTGTTGAAAATGCATCATCTGATCCCATTATACAATTTTCGCATCGCAGTTGGGAAAACTACACGAAGTATCGCGTGTAAGAGGAGATGGCGATCCCACGTACGAATTTTTTGTCTAGAAACCGCAGTTCTTCAGACGATTCTCCTAGAGGAGGCTACCACCGTCGGTGTTACCAAGACTACACAAACAAAACTAATGTATTGCGTCTTCTTCGTCGCAAGCAAGCAGAGTCCTCGGCAGTGAAAGAGGCGATACCTTCGTAGGCTCGATCTCGCAGTGACAATACAAGACACGCTCGAAGCGCTTTTCGAGTTACCGACTACAGGTTTTGTATTATTTGTCAAAAAAATACCAGCAAACAAAAACGAACGAAAAGTCGTCTCGTTTCCTGTGAATTGGACACCGCTGCCAATCGCCTTACAAAGGCCGCACAACTACACAAAGATGAACGTTTGCTATTAGCATTACAAGGAGATGTCTATGCCGATGAGGTTAAATACCACCGATCTTGCTACGTCTGTTTTACAAAAATAACCCGTTAGACAGTTCCTGCTGACGACGATGGTAATGCTTGCACGGCAGAATCTGAACACGAAATTACGGCAGCCGACACCGAGGCATTTAGTGTAGTGACCAGCATTGTGCAACACACGCATACTAGAGCGTCGACAGGTTATTCGTACCAAGATATTGCGAGACGTATTTTCAAAAGCAATCTCGAATCCTACATATTGGACAGAAAAACTGACAGACTGTTGAGACCACGCTTTGGAGAACGTTTTGTCATTTTGATGCTTGAAAAATTAGACCGAAGGAGAGGTCGTATATGCGTCAGACCTTAGAACTGGAGAAGTGCTTCAAGCTCTCCTAGAGTCGCCTTCGGTATCTGGAAACTAGAATCTGGAGCATCCTCGGTTTCTTCAGCTTCGCTTGCTGTTACACACTCTGTCACACCATCTGCGGAATTGTATCACGCAGCCATGAATCTGCGTTCATCTGTGCTCAATCTAAAAAACCAAATGGCTTGGCTACCCAGGGCCTTTGACGTCACAGAAGAGGACATTAGAATTCCTAGCGATTTGTACAATTTTCTAGCGTGGATTATAGGTGGAGAGGAAACTGCGTTTGATTTTTACGTCGAACACTCATCCCGAGTGGAGACTGATGCACGGATTCATCGATTAGTAATGTCTTTTGCTTATGTATAGTTTATGCAACACACAACGGTCGAGTTAATGTAAAACGTCCTAACATATCACTCTATCCACTGCAATTCGTCATCTCACGGGAAACACAACAATTCTCTCTCTGATGAACAAGTTCGGGCATTGTATTTCATGCACACAGCTGGACGAAGTTGATACGGCGGTAGCAAAATAACTCCTTGAGGAGAGAGAATTGATGTCATACATTCCCGGTAACATTCAGCTTGGTCGACCTGCAGTCTTTTGCTTAGTTAATAATGATATCCTAGAAGAGACGTTGTCTGGAAAGAGTTCCACCCACTGTACTAATGGTATTCTAGTGTAGTGCAAGTACCGCTGTCATTGTAGAACCGAGTAGCTTTGTAGAACCGCTGTTTCGTGAACCAGTTCTTACATGTGATCACAAAGAGGCCGACACGAGAATGTTTGTTCATGCCAAACCTGCATGTTTGATGGAAGGTGGTCAAGCGCAGACTGTCGTGATATGATTGCCATACACTGATGTCGCAGTCATTGGAATTTACATTCATTCTCTATTGATGCCAGATTATTGTGGTCGACTGGTACCAAAGAACGTAGACGAATTATTGATTTAGGAGCAATTGCAAACAGCTTAGGTTAAGATCTTGTGAGTGCTCTGGCAGAAATGCATGCGTTCGATACTACGTCATGTTTTAGAGGAAAAGGCAAACGACCCACTTTCCACTTCATACAACAAAAATTTTTTATTCTGTTTGGCTGGCAATGTCTGACTTAGGAAACTCATTGCCTTGCCGTGACAACGTTATGGAACGGTGTGAGGCGTCGGTATGCCATTTGTACAAGCTACCAATGTGCATGTTCATGTTTGATTCCGGTTTGGGATGCACGGATGTTTGCCGGTTTTGCAATTGTAAAAACAAACGTCAGGAAGAGTCCAACACTCTAGAATCAGAGAAAGCTAACTCCACCTCCGCAAAGTTGGACGATACAGCACTACCTTCTGACTTTGATGAAGATGATTCGGAATCTGATTCAGAGTCTGATATTGAGTGACCATACTACTTGTATAGATTAATCGCAGTGTATACGATGTAGTACGTACGCTTGCTGCAGTAGTTATGGTAGCGTATTTTAACGTTGCGCAACGAGTTCATCTACTTATCACTTAATTAATAAACGGAGTAGTGCAAATACAATTATAAACAGCATTAGCCAAATCAAGAAAAACGCTGTAAAGACCAAATTGCGCTCTTCTTACGACAGTCTGGTGTCCAAGGCTTCACTTACGGAAATTGATATGCTCTCGTGCAGGCGTCGCACATTTCCGACGCTGCCAACATTTAAAATATTCATGTACTACAACATCTCTTTACATCCGTAATAGAAAACCTTGGTATACCCGGGGGGGGGGGGGGTGAAATGAAATGTGAAATGACACGCTACGAAGTTCCGCACAAGGACTAGATGGCGTATAGTGGCTGGCGAGCGCACGTAGGAATTGCGCTAACACCTAGATAGTAGCTACATCTAGGCGAAGAAAAGTAAAAATTAACTTTCGCCAGTCGTCCATTATTTGGCGCGGAGAGTAGCCCCATCTCACAATCTCACTGTAGGGTGAGTCCACGTTTAGGCTCGAGAGTCCAGCCGGTCATCTCCCTCGCGGTGGAGAAAGACTGGCTGGAGACATTCGTCACTCAAACAAACCCGCAGACTCTCTATCATCCAATCAGAGTGCCGTTCAATGTTTGTGCATCCTCGATACGAATGCACGTTGCTATTGGCTCTTTGCTAATGTAATTTCGCTCTGACGCAAATGCGTGTGTAGTCTCGACACGTGCCATCCAAGTCTACAAGCAACAGCTCGACTCTTTCCAGCTCTTCTCGTTTTCTGTCTCTCGTTCTAAGATCGCTAGACTCAAAGTTTACCACAGAGGCCGACCAAACGCTGAACGCAATGTACGCAAATCCTAGCTCTGCACGTCGCCCTGCGTTCACTAGGTGCAAATACCACGCTTTGTAGAAGGTCTACTCGTTCAATGCATGCAACGTACGACACCCTACGCGACTAGAAGTTGTTTTGCATGCGCTGCCTATGCCTCCAAGTACGAAGAGAAAGACAAAGCAGGGCCGGATCCAGCGGGGAGTTCAGGGGGTTGCAACCCCCTCTTTTTCAATAGACGTGGTTCAATAATTTTATATAATTTCATTAGAAAAGAGAAAATTAGCAATGCTATAAATAACTGCTAACGGTGAACGCCCTCTTTCAAAAATTCCTATATCCGGCGCTGCAAAGGAGAAGACGACATGCAGGTGTAGCTCACACGCTAACGAAATGTGATATCAGACGGTAAAAGCAATAGACTACTCGGTTACAAATACATTAATTAGTAGAGAGCCAATAGCGACGGGCATTGCTATCAGCAGTTATCATGAATACATGTGCATGCACAAACACTAGCCAAACGTGTAAAATCCTGATTGGAAGATAGAGAAGCAGCCTCGCGTAGTCAAACCCCTCCCCTTTTATATCTACCGGCGGGAAAGTAGATATCAAAAAGGGGAGGGGTTGGCTACGCGAGACTAAGGCAGCGGTTTCCTTTGAGTGGCAAATGTCTCCAGCCGGTCTTTCTCCGCCGTGGGGGAGATGACCGGCTGGACTCTCGAGCCTAGTCCACGTGTTACTCTAGAGACAAAATCTACACACACACACACACACACACACACACACACACACACACACACACACACACACACACACACACACACACACACACACACACATATTTGGCAAGTTTTCAATCTACTCAGCTGCAGCGCGCGTAGATCGTACAATATACATTCCTTCAGTTAGCACTCTGACTGCAGTGGGCGCATCTTGCACTCTACTATACCACTAGAGACTGAAAAGTCACGTCATATCGCCCCGCCCTATGGGCGGTAGCAATTTATCTGAGTCATATTACTATACGCATCTTAGACACTCCAGACTACGCATTCCCCATCTCAGACTTTTCCCACCTAGAACGTCATGATCTATTCGTGGAGAATGACGTCGACGCCACTTCCGCAATGAAGACACACCTTCCATGACATGCGGACGGACGGACGGACGCACGAACACCAGGCCCGGTGAGCCGGCTTAATTAAAACCTCTGACTGCATCTTGCACTCTACTCTAGCTAGTAATGAAGACATGTACAACCTAGCTATAGGTCTAAATTGCGCTTTTGCGCTCCTAGAAACTTACCAAACTAGAATTATAGAAACGTTTTCTCTGAAAAAGAAATAGATGTAGGGATTGTATAAAAAGTAACAGAACAAGATCTATAGATAATATGAACCAAAGCTAGACATCATCAGTAAATCCTTCCAACCACATTCCCTACATTTTACATTTTGGGGGTTGGAAGGATTCACTAGTGATGTCTGGCTTTGGTTCATATTATCTATAGATCTTGTTTCTGTTACTTTCTAGGCAATCCCTACATCTATTTCTTTTTTTCAGAGAAAAAGTTTTTGGAATTCTAGTATCCTAGACTATAATACACGAACGCTTGGGAACGCCCACTTCCCTCTGTCTGTCTGTCCACCTGTCCACATGTATGTCTGTAACGGGCCGATCGACACGACGCCGGTCTCGGATCGTCGCGAAAGGCGGCGGAAGGGTCGAGATCGGCCGTCGGAGATGAACGCTCGAGTCGGATTTCGTCCGGACCGCCTCTGACGGCCAGAAACGAGACTTTGGCGGCCTGAAATGAGATGCGCTGGAGTTTGTTTGTTCAATTGACCGAGTATGCGGATCTGACGTATGCTCACCAGCCACTGTCTCGGCTATCTGATCTAGAGTAGAGTGCAAGATGCGGCCGCTGCAGTCAGAGGTTTTAGGCCGGCTCACCAGGCCACGTGTTCGTGCGTGCGTGCGTCCGTACATTTAGATGATGTATGTCACAGAAGATGGCATGCGTCTTCATGGCGAAAGTGGCGTCATTCTCCACGAATAGATCATGACGTTTTATGTGAAGTCTAAACTGCGCTGTCTGGAGTGTGTAAGATGCATAACGCTCGGGAACGCCCACTTCCGTCTGTCCACGTGTCTGTAATGCGCCGATCGACACGACGCCGGTCGCCAATCGTCGTGAAACGCGACGACCCGGTCGAGTTCAGCCGTCGGAGACGAACGGTTGAGTCGGATTTCGGCCATAAACGAGACTTTGGCGTTCTGAAATGAGGTGAGCCGGAGTTTGTTTGCTCAATCCACTAGCCGAGTATGCGGGTGTGACGTGCGCTCGCCAGCCACTGTACGCCATTCTCTAATTCCCAGAGTGCAAGATGCGCCGGCTCACGGGGCCGCTTTTGCGTGCGTGCGTGCGTGCGTGCGTGTGTCACGGAAGGTGCGTCTTCTTTGCAGAAGTGGCGTACAACGATAGATTGCCACCGCCCAGATTGCCACCGCCCATAGGGCGGGTAGTACTACTACTAGTAGTCTTATACTATAATACGCCAACCCACGCTTCCGTCTGTCTGGATGTCTGTCTGTAACGCGCCGATCGACACGAAGCCGGTCTCGGATCGTTGCGAAACGCGGCGGCCCGATCGAGTTCGGCCGTCCGAGACGAACGGTCGAGTCGGATTTCACCCAGACTGCCTCCGACGGCCAGAAACGAGACTTTGGCGACCTGAAATGAGATGCGCCGAGTTTGTTTGTTCAATTAATTGCGAGCAAGCGAAGCGAGCGAGTTTTCTCTAATGCATCAAAGGGGTACTCTGAGTGTCCGTCCGTCCGTGCGCCACCACCCCTACCCTCCGGGGAATCGGTTAGGAATTGATCAATTCGAATCGTTCTTTGCTAGTTTTAAAGAAAGTATACATACAATAGTTTACGTCATGTGACGTCATCACTAGAGATGTTTCTATGGAAACTATGCTCATTTATGTGACTGCGTTTCACCACCCCTACACCCAGCGGACAGCTGTTACAAATTAATCATTTTGAATAATTGTTTGTTTTCCTCGATGGATGTAAACAATTGACACTTCACGTTATGTGACGTTACTCTGTGATTATTGCTATGGCAACAAGATTGAATTAGGCGTAAGCAGCGTTTTTAACTTATCTAGCGTCTGAGTTAATTGTTGTAATAACTGTTTTTGTGACAGTTAATGCTGTTCTTAGCTAATAATAATAATTAGCTAATGTAATGAAAGTTAACAACTGCTAACATCGCCATGGAAACATTGCTCACTTACTGCTAAGCATGCACGTTTTACTGTGCGTTGCGCACCACCCCTAATTGCGCACCACCCCTAATTACCCACCCCACGAGCGAATTAAAGAAACGGTAGTTTATGCGTCTAGAACAACGTATTCTAGACATTGTTTTGAAATTTCACTCTGCAGCTGTATAGTACGTGCTCGCTCGCACAGGTGGGAATGCAATGAGAACCCATGGTATCATTTTTAGCAGAGTATGCGCGGATGTGACGTACGCTCGCCAGCCCACGCTATGCCATCCTCTGGTCTAATCAAGTCTTGCCTGTCGCTGATCTGGCGTTTCCTCTTGTGCTCGTGCAGTGCCTTCTCTGTCAGCAGACATTCTTGCTTGTCGCTGCTCTGGTGTCTCTTGTTGTCGTGCTCGTGCGGTTATTTCTCTGTTGGCAGATCTAGACATTCTTGCTTGTCGCTGCTCTAGTGTTTTCAGCTCCCTCGCTTTGACTGTTCTGTCATTGTTCATGGCTAGTCTCAACTAGACTCGAGCCAGTCTCTCCCCGCCTTCGTTATTCCCCGGATTGTCAATCCTGGTTTCAGACCGCACTCAGGAATTTTACGTCATGTAGATACGGTTTCATTGTCACATAATGACATGCAGATTATCTAGGTAGTTGTAACTAATTGCCTGTTTTGTTTCCCGGAGGTCTCGAGCCGGATGCCTCGGTCGTTGAGAAATCGTGAAAGAGCAGGTATGTTTCGTAGCTTTGACAGCCTGTACATGTAGGAAGTTTATAGAAATAATCTAGACGTCTCTGACTATAGGTTATTAATTAAAGCTAATTCACGAAGTTGTCTCTCCAGGTTCAGTCGCTGTTGCCTCTCACTTTCCAGCTCGTCCGTTTGCTGCTGTATTTTCTCCAAGAGGTCGACTACATTTATGTTTGTGCTAAGGAGGCCAGAAGAACACGGTCTCCTAGAAGAGTCGTGTGCTATGTCGTCGTTCACACGCTTCCTTTTCAGGCCGAAATATTTGTAGACACTGTTTCCTTGGTGCTTTGTCTTCTTTCTTTGTACTCTCCGTCCAAAGACATCTATCTCTGACCACCTTTCCGACGTCAGCTTCGAGTAGAGGAGGCTTCTGGTGTGATTGCAATAGTATACTTACTTCTGCCTGGACGTCGTTTGTCAACGAACCTTCAGACTGCGTGCCGATCTCATAATGATTTTCAAACCTGCGTACGTTGTACGTTTGAGATCTCAACGCCTAGTGACTGATTCGATCAGTGCATCTAGAATACTAGTTACCATTCGTGAATTCGAAGTAAAGCTGTAGTGACACCAACGGACTGCTCTTTGATCTGCATGGTCAATTGCACCCTACACTGGGATTGATCACCGACTGAACACTGTACACTAGAGTGAAGAGATCTCTAGGCTGCTCGACTGAACTAACAACTAGCATGCGTGGTTGTTAGCTACCTAGTAAAGAACGGAATGTTTTGACGCTTCGTTTCCTTGAAAACCTGTTGTTTTGCAGTAGACTAGACACTGTATGGCCTAGCAACAGGCACGGCATACGTATTTACACTGTAGAAGAATTGGATACCACTTACTAACAAATCACGATATTATGATACGAGCAGCGACCACTAAACGGATCCCGGGATCCGTTTATGTAACCCTGTCTGTTAGAAGTCAATTGCACCGGAAGAAGGCGGTCTGAACCAGTCTCTTGACAATCCGGGGAATGACGAAGGCGGGGAGAGACTGGCTCGAGTATAAGTCTCAACTCGCGGCTAGTGGCTGTTTCTTCAGCTCTGTTGTTTCGTATTCTCTTCGCAGCCGACGTGCGACGGCCAATTGATACGCGTTTTCTGGTGGCATGTCGCTAGCAATCGATTCTTATATTGACTCCTAGATAGACTACTATCGTAAAATCTTGCGCATTTTCACAAAACCCAGATGTGGATAGCTGTCATATGTCCAAACAATGTATACGTTTCGTTAGTTAATTAATTAATTAAATTAAACTTTAGTTGTCGCCTTCTTCCAAAAGCCTGTTTTAATCAAAATTTAGTTTACTACGAACGTTTGAACGTCAGCAAAACTTTCGGTCTGGCGCGCATTATTATTAATTAATTTATTGTGTTTCTGCAGTTTTTAGTCTGTATGTAAGGTATTTAATCGGTGAGTTTCTCGACATGTTGCAAACGACGCCTACAGTTGATCAACGATGTATGACTCGCCCTTGTAGAAGCAGAGTAGTGTTCTGACTGAAGACACAGTCTGATGTGGTCGCGTTACGTTGCGAGGTCCCGGATGTGCTGACTGAATTCGAATCTTGTTTTTCGCGTTTATTTCGATAGAAATTGACACACTCCCCGTGCAGTTCTTGCTGCAGAAAACGTGTAAGTTGGATTTGGTGCAAATGCAATCAGAATTTGGAGAGAAACGAAAGCGTTAGATGAGTAAGTTGCATCGGCAAGAAATATTCAACTGCTCGAAGCTTTGCGAATGACGACGACACGTACAGTCTAGTGTGGGCGTGTGTTCTAATAAACTGAAATGTGTAGCGTTTGCGTCATGGAGAATTTTACGCGGGGGTCGACCCCTCGAGAGGAGACCCGGTGCATAGTTTCTAGACAGACCTTTTTAAATTTTTTTTCTACAGGCATCCTTTCTAATTTTTTTTATACAAACCTTTTTCAAATTTTTTTATACAAACCTCCTTTGCATGCCGAGTGCGCGCACCGATTTAGCTAAGTTTGGAACAGACAAAAGACGTGACCGCGTATCGCGAACACATACACACACACACACACACACACACAAACAAACAAACAAACAAACAAACAAACAAACAAACAAACGCACACACACACACACACACACACACACACACACACACACACACAATAGATCTTTTCACAGGGCGTGGCACTAACGACGTCATTGCCTACCGCGCGACGATTTGGTTCGCGTTTGAGACATTGGCGTTTGTTAACCGCGTGAGTCTAGATTTAATAGTATTAGTAATGCTTAATTATATTACTACAACGTTAATATTAATTAACAGAACTTTATCTACTTGCTACCTAGGATCCTTTCATTCCCTAAACGACGCACTTTCTAGTAGGAATTCAGGAGGTACAAACCATTTGGTAATTGCGTACTACACAGAACACGCATCATAGATTAGCTAATAAGTATTTACACCAGTGATAACCATCGCTGACGTCTCTATTATAGGACGTAAAATTATGACATTATATTGTTCCGGATAACCCGTTTATGAGCTTTCGAATGGTATGACGTTTGTTATGATTCAATCATGTGAGCTTCGTCAGAGGCCAAAACGTATCCCGGATTTTGATCCAAAATGAGCGAGAGTGCGAACGTTCGCAGATCTAGGCGTGTTGTGAAGCCACGCAGAGACAACGACTCCATAGATCCCGATACGTCGTTTCGTAAAGTGGCCTACCTGGAAGCGCTCGAAATCGAGAACTTCGACGGTGCGGAAGGGAAGTCAGAGAAGGAGCAGCACATGGCCTTCAACCTTTTCTCCGAGCTAGTCGAACCGGCTTGGAGCGACGACGACGGCAGTTTCGAAGATTGTCCTGGTCTCTCTTCTTCGCGGGAGAACAAGTCTGGGTCTTCTCAAGCATCTACAGCGAAGAAGTAAGTAATGATAGTAATCATGATAGTAATCATGTTCCAAGAAAATGTAGGCTCGAGTGTCCAGCCGGTCATCTTCCCCGCGGCGGAGAAAGACCGGCTGGAGACATTCGCCACTCAAACAAACCGCCGACTCTCTAGCCTCCAATCAGAGTGCCGTTCAATGTTTGTGCATCCTCGATAGGGATGCACGTCGCTATTGGCTCTTTGCTAATGTAATTTCGCTCTGACGCAAGTACGTGTAGTCTCGACACGTGCCATCCAATTCTACAAGCAACAGGTCGACTCTTTCCAGCTCTTCTCGTTGTCTGTCTCTCGTTCTAAGATCGCTAGACTCAAAGTTTACTACAGAGGCCGACCAAAGGTCGACCGCAATGTACGCAAATCATAGCTCTGCACGTCGCCCTGTGTTGAGTGCAAATATCACGCTTTGTAGAAGGTCTACTCGTTCAATGCATGCAACGTACGACACCCTAAGGGACTAGAAGTCGTTTTGCATGCGCTGCCTATTCCTCCAAGTACGAAAAGGAAGACAAAAGAGAAGACGACATGCAGGTGTAGCTCACACGCTAACGAAATGTGATATCAGACTGTAAACGCAATCGACTACTCAGTTACAAAGCCATTAGTAGAGAGCCAATAGCGACGGGCATTGCTATCAGCAGTTATCGTGAATACACGTGCATGCACAAACACTAACCAAACATGTAAAATCCTGATTGGAGGATAGAGAGGCAGCGGTTTCCTTTGAGTGGCGATTGTCTCCAGCCGGTCTTTCTTCGCCGCGGGGGGAGCGACCTGCTGGACTCTCGAGCCTAAGAAGAATGTCGCACGGTCAGAGGGTGTGATGTCGTTTTGCATACTTTGTTTTACAATGTGAAGCGCATGAGTTCGAATATTTAGAACGTTTCAGAGTAGTCTGGTGCTGTGTTGCTAGTTCTAGGTTTGTCGTTTATTGTAATTTTTAGGAGGAAGACTAGATCTAGCACCACAACTGCCGTCGCTTATTCTTCTACCATCGAAGAGACTTTGTCGGAAGACATGGAGATTGAGCGTGAAGGTAGCGCCTCGTTTCTCGAGACTCCTCGCAGTAGACACACCGCGAAGGTGCTTCAGGACGAGGAGAAAACGTTAACATTCCATGACTTCCGGCCATTGTTTAAACTTCCGGTACATGTACTGTGTTGTTTGCTGTAGGAGGCTTGCTCAACTTTCAATGATGAGTCCCTACGACCGTGAGCTCCCTTCGAATGTTACCAACATCGACTTCGAACCTTGCAGGACTCCAGAAGTTCACCTGCCTGCAGATGCGGACGTAGATACCAGTAGCCCAGTCAGTCTGTTCCTTCTCTTTTTTGGCACCGATCTGGTGAACAAAATTGTTGAATTCACCAACATGGAGGGAAGGACAGAATCAACCAAGGTGATTGGTAACTCGTAAATATGATGCAGATGACATTTTAATATGTTTACATTTCAGGTCAGCAAAAGCAAGGGTATATCCAAATTTATGTGGAAAGCCATACAGTCCTCTGCAGAAATGTACAGATTCTTTGCTGGCCTGTTGAGGATGGGCATCGATCGTAAACCGAAGATGACTGACTACTGGAGCCAAGGCCTCAAGAGCCCGTTCTTCACCGATGACCTTGGCATCTGTGGGAATCGGTTCGTTGCTCTCAATAAGTGCGTGAAGTTGTCTTCAGAGGAAGATGATAAGAAGAACATCTGCGAAAAAGAGGGCTATGACCGAATCCTGAAAATCAGACTACTGGTTGACCATTTCAAGGACAGGTGCAGGAGCTTATTTCATCCTAGTAAGCACATTTGCATTGACGGGCGCAGGCTTCGCTTTAAGGGTAGGCACACCATGAAGCAATACGTTCCATGCAAGCCTACCCCTTATGGGTTTAGGCTGTGGGCTCTAGCTGATTCAGAGACTGGATATCTGGTAGACTTTAGTGTCTACTATGGGTCCACAGGCGACAAACCAGAGCATGGTCTTACTACGGATGTCGTGCTACAGTTGGTTGATCCAGGACCGGGATTAAAGTTGGGGGCTGGATATCAACTATGTGTTGATAATTATTATACATCCCGTGTCCTTTTAGAGAAGGTCCTGGAAAAGAAGATCTTGGCCTGTGGCACTCTTCGTAGAAACCGGAAAGGCTTCCCCAAGCAGCTGACGAACTCTGTTGCCAAGAGTTATAGGGGAGACTTCCGGTGGGTTGGAGATGGGCGCCTAACCTACTACGAATGGAATGACAACAGCCAGGCCGTTTTTGTGTCATCCATGCATCCAGGAGCTGATGGATCAATGTGTACACAATCGGTAGAGAAGACGAAACAACTCGTATCGTGCCCTCCAGTTGTACCTTATTACAACAAGTACATGGGGCGTGGATAAATTTGACCATATAACAAAGGTTTACGGCGTGTTGAGGAAGTGCTATCGCTGGCCAAGCGTTTTCTTTACAACTTCCTTGACACTGCCGTGGTCAATAGCTTTGTCATATTTAAGCATCTAAATCCCGGTACGACTATGACCCATTTCGGCTTTCACTTTGCTATCACGAAGCAGCTGGTACAGTTATATAGTAAACGTCGATTTGGGCCACAGCGTCCATTTCCTACTCCTGCACCTGATCCAACTGCTGCTCCTGCCGCTGAACCTGTGACTGCACTTGTTCCTGTTGTGGCAACTGTTGCTCAATCACCATCTACTGAGAGGCCATTGGAGGTGGATCAACTATTTGTGGTGCCACAACGGGAGATACAAGTTGTGATGACAGCACCACCACCACCACAAATAATTACGGTAGAGACACCACCACCACCACCACCACCACAAACAGTTATGGTGGAGACACCACCACCACCACCACCACGAATAGTTATGGTGCCACGACCGCGGCGTCGCTAAGAAATATGTGGTAGAACCACCATTACCACCAGAAATTATAGAGGTAAAATCACCACCACTACCACCAACAATCGTGATGGAATCACCGCCACCACAAGCAGTCGCGATGCCAACGTCAGTGGAGATGCGCCCACCACCAGCAGTACCACCACCACAGCTACCTGGTGCTCCACAGCGCATCGACTGCAACACCAATGGCTATAACGTCCTCTTCACATAGGACCAGAATAGGCCTCGTTGTGGTTTGTGTGGAAACCTTTCGACATCTTACTGTGAGGCATGCAGGCTAGCCCTCTTCTGCCGCAGGTCCAAGAACTGTTTCTACACCTACCACAACTCTAAAGCAGCACAGGACGAGTTCTGGGAGACTAAGGCACAGACCAAGGCCACCTCTTGGTATATTGGTTAGGTCTGCTTTCTCTCCCTCCCATATGGCACATCTACGGCGTATATTGGAGTCGTTGTCTTGTATATATTTCCAATATTTTGATGCCATATGGGATGTAAATATTGGGTGTGTGTAATTGGGAAAAAAGACAAAAAACAAAAACAAAAAGACAAAAAATTATAGTCTGTGTTCTGGGTGTATATATACCGTGTTCTTTTTGTATATACATGTTATGTACTGTGATTTAGGTTTCTCTTCCCCTTCTCGTGGGTCATATACCGTTCTCTTCCTCCTGAACCGGTTAGGTCGGGGCGGGAGTGTCTAGTTCGTAGATTTCCTTTCCCTTCCTCCTGAACCGGTTAGGTCAGGGCGGGAGTGTCTAGTTTGTAGGTTTCCCTTTCTCTTCCTCCTGAACGGGTTAGGTGGGGGTGGGAGTGTCTAGTTTGTAGATTTCCTTTCTCTTCCTTCTGAACCAGTTAGGTCGGGGCAGGAGTGTCTAGTTTGTAGGATTCCCTTTTCTGTGGGTGGCCCTGGGGGTGTCGGTCAAAATCCAGTCACACCTCTTCGTGGTGACCGATGGTAACAGCATCTTCTTGTGCTGGCTAACGTGACTGGTACACTAGCTGTAAATTACAACACTGCATCATAGAATATGACGATACAGTAGTACAATTGTGTGGAACTACAGCCTCTGTTGTTGCCTGAATTGTATGCAGGAGAAGCAATTGTGTAGCAATTCAATTATTGTGTAGAAATACAGCCTCTGTTGTTGCATGAATTGTGAAAGCTAATAATGGTTGCGTTGTAAGTGTGTTACTGAGTTAGTCAGTGACAGAGATGGTCTTGGCAGCCCAAGACTGGCCAGGAGCTACTGAATGAAGTTAGGTGCTAATACACTACTGTAGGTTGACTGTGACCGTTGTGCTACGCTGTTCAAGTACGATAAGTAATGCGCGTGCATGTAGACTTGTCTACGTTGGAGCGATCTTGCTACGCGTAGGGATGCGGAAAGCGATTCAGGGGATTCGTTGTCGTCGGATTCTTCGTTGAGCGAAGTGCTACTGCACGCGGGAGAGCAATCTTTCAGTCCTTCGACATCATCCTAGGAAGACGCAGCAGAAGACTTTGGATATGTGAAACCGTATATGTTTGAGCCACTCGCTGACAGTTGATCTACTGATGAATTGCCATCATCTGGCGATGCTGACGAACACAGTGACGGCTGTCTGACACGTCGTGGTAAGTGCAGAAGCTGAAGTTGCCGGCAGCTAGCTGTGTACACGGGATGTCTGTAGGTGTGATTGCGGTTACTGCGAAATTAGGAGTACTGCGCAAGAGTATGTGTGTTGCAACGAAATCGCAAAACAGTGCTCTTTGAAGTGACAGCTGCAAACTCCATTGTGCTCTGTTGGACCTTCCCAGCCGTCTCTTGTTCGTCGAACTTGTTTTTTCCCAAATTTTACGAATCTGTGGATTTTTGAAAACCGAAATACACTAAATCCAGACTGACTAGAGTTGTTGCAGCCTGCTGCAACACAACGCCGCACCATACTTGAGCATCACAACAATGGATACTAGTGCCTCCAATGACGTCAACGTGCTAACCGCCCCATTCCGGAAATGTAAAAGCGGAAATAACTTTCAACTGCTCTCATTTTCTCACTACATTCACAAAAAAATCGAATTTTATTTTTCTAAAGTACACATGTAGATATTTTAATTTAGCTCAAAAATAATTTTGATTTTTGCATTGCAGTAGCCATTTAACATCACGTGATACAGTCCTGTTGCTATCATCGCGCGGAAGGACCACCGAAAGCAAAGCAGGTGTCGAGGCTATAGTTTCAAAGCTGTAGGTAGACAGTACACTGTACAAAATTACAAGACAAAGCAACTACATGTACTTATATACACGTATTGTGATTGTGACGAATGCTAGGCAGGTTCAACGGCTGTTGAACTGCATTGACTAGACTGTCAATCACATGTGGTAGTCTCGAGTAGCCAGACCTCCTTTCCAGCGAAAGAGGACTGGCTATGCGAGGCCAAATTCCAGCTAACTAACGAACAGTTACTGATGTAGTAATTATTACATCCGTTATAACAAGTTGATTCAGAGTGCGATATCCGTTGCATTGCGTTTTAAGATAAAAATCAAAATCCACTCACCAAGTGTGTGTGTCCACAGAAACTCTTAGTAACTAGACACACCGTAGCAACCATTGTTGCGTCGTCCCGCAAACGTCAACTAGCGCTACGTGTCGACATCACCACGAAATCGTGACGCGATGAGAAGGTCACGCGAGTCGCGCTCTGACACCCGATCGCGTCAAGTAGGTAGACAACATCAAGGTGTCGCTCGAAGGCGTGGCTACAATCCGTCGTCCACGCCCCCGCACGCGCTTAAAAAAGCGGGCTTGCCCAGACTTGTCGCGAGTCGCGCGACTCTCCTCTCACAATGGCAAATTCTCAGAGGAGAGTGCTTCTTATGTCTATCAACGCGCTCGCAGAAACAAACCAGGGCGGGCGCCCTCACATGGAGGACTACGCGTGCGTCACATTTGAACCTGATCCCAATGGCGGTCAGGCTTTCGTCGCCGTTTTCGACGGTCACGGCGGTCGGCACGCGTCGTCGTACGCCAAGAAGCATCTCTGGAAGAATATCAAGCACCAGAAGGGATTCGAATCGCGCAACGAGCACGAGCCGGTGCTCGCCGCGTTGCGTCTTGCCTTCCAGGAGACGCAGGATTGCATGTGGAAGGCTGTCGGTGAGTGAGCTGTGCGTCAGCATACACCGTGATGCGGTGCAGAGTGTCCGTAAGCGGCCAATTTGTGGTAACGATTTGACCGCCCACTTGGCGGTTGTGTTTCTTTGTTTTGTAGAGTCGTGGCCGAGTGCTAGACCGGGGATGTTGAGCACAGCCGGAACGACGGCGTCTTTGGCCATCGTTCGCGGGTCGTCGTTGTATATTGGCCATCTGGGAGACTCGGGGATTGTACTCGGGAGGGACGAGGGCGTACGCGATGCGCATGGGCAGAGACGGCTGTCGGCGGTCCGTCTGACTGTTGACCACAAACCGGAATTGGAATCGGAGAAGTCCCGGATTGAAGCTCTGGGAGGTGAAGTGAAACCGGGAAATGGAGGCGTACTGCGCGTTGTGTGGAACAGGGTTAGACAGCCACATACTGGTCCCGTCCTGAGGAGCACAGAACGAGAGCAAGTCCCATTTCTCAGTGTGTCTCGGTCGTTGGGCGACCTGTGGAGCTACGACTTCGAGCGTAAAGATTATCTAGTCTCCCCTGTTCCCGATGTGTCAGTCAGAACTATCGATGTGAAGAGAGACCGGTTTGTTATACTCGGTTCTGACGGTCTTTGGGGAGTCGTAAGCCCAGAGGATGCCGTCCAGTTTGTGGAGAAATACAAAGGTGAAGGAAACGACGACGTCTGTCATGCCTTGATTGTCGAGTGTCTACGTCGATGGAGAGCAAGGCGACTGCGTGCTGACAATATAAGCGTGGTAATCCTCTATTTTCACGAGCCCATTCGTTGCCCAGAGTTTAAACCTGTCGCACTCAATTCGAGTAACGAGTGGACTGATGCAGGGACCACTAGTTGCATTGGAGGTAGGAAACGGGTCGCAGAAGTAAGCGATGCCGTTGGCCTTGAAAGCAAAAGGACGAGGAATGATGCATCAGACGTGGAGTCATCCCCGTCTGACAGTGAAAACAATTGAATTGAAAGACGAGATGCAGTGAATTGCACTCGAAATTATCAATTTATACATACTAACAGAAACGAGTCTCCAATTAATTGCCTATAAATTTAACACTATTTTTAGGAGAATTGATGAATTTTATTATACTTGTATTATGATCACTGTGATGCTAGTGCATTATATGCATTGTATGCTTTTATGGTGGACGGTGTGTATTATACAGTATGTGCAAGTCTAACACGATGCAGTGAGTCTCCACCTGATGTTTGTTTTTCAATGTACTGAGTTTGCTCGCTTGGTCAATAAGTGATTGCCATTACGATGTATACTTTGAAACATAATGTATGCCCCTTGTTTACAATTATCAATATGAAAATAACAGCCAATCAAACCAGTAGCAGCAAATCAATGGAGTTTGTCTTTTATGACTAACAACGAAAGGCAGCTTTGATGGGCCCAGTACAGAAATCAAATTGGTTTGATGAAAGTCGTAAACTAAGTTGTGATATACACAAATGTTGAGCAAACATATTACATTAGAGGATATCTAAATACTTAGAACCGTTTCAAACGCCTCTTACTTGCTTTGCTACCTATGGGCACAACAAAATCGGAATCACCCTCAGTCGGTGTCCACTGTCTTGTAAATAGTCTAACAGGCTGAGGTCGAACTATTGCCAAGTGCTCACGTGTCCGACACACAACATCATACCTATCAATGAAACAAAGAGTCTCGGAGGTATGACCTTGACTGCTGCTAGGACGGATAGCATTCTCTTCGAGAGTAGGACTGGCTGCCTGGAGAGATGCAAATGGACTATCAAGGTTACGATTGATCATTCCAGTGGAGAACCGCCGACACAAACGGTCTGATGTAGAATTTTCCTGCAACACGAAATATCACATAAAACTCTATGATACACAAAATATTTTTTCTCTAAGAAAATAAGTCTGACATGCAGTATAGTGTAGCTACCTTTCTTAGCATGCACGACAGTTTGTATTCCCGGATTCTGAGCTGCAGCTGTGGATGTTGAGCTAGACTACGCCAAATCTTGCTCACTTGCTGAACCCTGAACAGACAACACATCCATACAGACAAATGATAAATTATTAATTAATTAATAAATAATTAATTTCATTAATTAATAATTAATTAGAGTTTCAGCAGCTTCGTGCAGTCGTTTCACAAGTCGTTTTCGCTAGCTGTGAACCTGTACAAATCTTTAGACGTTAGCAGTTCGAGTACTAGCACGGCTATTTCCGTTGGCAACAGAGAAATGATATCAATGTATTGATGGCTATCATCTGCAGGTTTGCCATCGTCGTCGTCGCGCAGTCTGCAGAGAGACAAGTCGAATAGGAGTCTGCTTTCCGTAGACATTCCTCATAAGGTGGCCTCCGTCTGAATACGGGCATCAGACCTCTGCTAATTAGAGGACATGGTACCACCTCTCTAGCAAACCAATAGAGTTGCACCAAGAGTGCGCGCCCGCACTTTAGTTGCCGCCGAAATGTAAATTTCCCGGATAAAATGTGCGCGCGTGTGTGTGCGTGCGTGCGAGCGAGCGTGTGTGCCGCCGGAAAGGGGCGATAGGGTTCTAGTGTGTGTGTGTGTGTGTGTGTGTGTGTGTGTGTGTGTGTGTGTGTGTGTGTGTGTGTGTGTGTGTGTGTGTGTGTGTTGTGTTTGTGTGCGAGTGGGTGGGTGATGGGTGGGTGTACGTGCGTATAGGATGAGCCAACGTAAATCTACCCATGCAACATTCGCGCCATTTTAAACATCCGGGTCCCAATCCGGGATCATTGCTCTGCGTTCTACTCGCTCTCCAACTGAACCCCCGTTATGTCTGCTGACGTACTTGAATTTAGTGACGTCTTCGTTCTTAGCAAAGGAGCATTGGTAAGTAAGCGTTCCTTTTCACTGAGTTGAATACAAATGGATTGCTTGTCGTCTCTAGAATGGCGGTCGTTTGAGGCTACAGAAAGACAAAATCGCATTTAAACTGAACACGACAGGGAAAGTCGAGCAGATTGGAGCTGATGACGTAGACGCATGTCATTGGATGAAAGTAGCAAAAGGATATGAACTGAAAGTGATGCTGTCCAGCGGAACGGTGTACAAATTTGCGGGTTTCAAGGAATCGGTAAATCTCTAATCACTAGATTCGTATTTACTTCCAGTCAATTTTTGTTTCAACACTGCCTGCTGAATTTTGATTTTGTTGTCTGCATGATACACGACAACGAGTAGTCTACATTGATGTCATAGCAGTGTCGCTGCTGGGCCTACAAAATTGGGGATGACCGTATGTATAATTATATATATAATTGTCTAGAAGGTCACACTTTTTGAGGAACCCATGCAGGTCCCTACTGTGTGATGCCATGCCACTTGTCAGAGTTGGACCTAATACTTTTGTTAGCAGGAATCATTACAACAAAGGGGCGGTGGAAGCTCCTTTGGATTGGGTGTGTGTGTGTGAAAATTTTATAACAAACGGCCGCCAGTTTGGTTTTAACTGAATATGGTTGGTTTGTCATTGATTAGTCTGTGACAGAAGTAGCCAGAGCAGCATGCACACAAATGATCACGTCTGTGTGTATCCAAGCAAGTCAACTGCAACACCATCCAATAATATTTCTACTCGTAAGCTGCAATAAAACTTCCAAAGTATTTTTGGCCATTGTTTACTCAAACAGAAGTCCCATTACGTAGCGTCCAGTATTTGAAGGGTGATGCCCCCCATCTCGATATTAGAGCTTATCATGTCGTAGTCAATTCAACAGGCTTTGACTGTTTTTTATTCAAGCGTGTACTCATTACTTTATTACTTCACGCAGAAGGGCATGTTGTTATAGTGCATCGCCGTAGCACCCTGGTCGGGCCATGGGCCCTCTAATTTTCAAAGGGTGACTTCAATACAGCCAACAAGCTGTCCACATGATGGAAGATTTCTTTGTGACGAATGTGTATTTTGTGACTGATAATCTGATGTACGAGGCTATTCAAATGCATCTGAGAGCCGGTATCGAATAGTTTGGCTTGAGGCACCAGGATTTGCCTGTCTCAACATACCGTACTCGCCCGTAATAACGTCTTGGGCGTATAGAAAAGAAACACTTTTTTCTGGGCGTATACTAGGGCATGGGCATTATTTTGGTCCTAGGCGTATACTTGGTCACTAGATGCTGTCGTCGACCTGGCCAGTCATCATCTAAATACTTGAAGACAGAAATACCACAAATGCTTGCAATTATCCATTTGCAAGATCTAAGGTGCTGGTATCCATTCAGCATCAACATCCACGCAGAAACTAAACACTAGACACACGTGGTTGGCCTGAAGTCTGTCAAGAGCATCAGGGTCTTTTCATCAGGTAATTGCAACGAAGACATGAGTCTAGAGGCAAGTACTTTCACTCGACATTGACACCAGCTCATCAAACGCACACAGACGGAGATGAATGTTCTGCAGACCCATTTTGTTTTGTCTGCACATGCGTATCCTGGGCGTATAGTTGGGCATGGGCGTTTGTTTGGGCTGAAAGTTCTGACCTGTCGCACATGGGCGTATATACGGGCATGGGCGTTATTTCAGTATGGGCGTTATTACGGGCGAATACAGTATTTGTGTAATATGATACTGTTTGGTACTTCCTCAGAGATCCTTGTCACATCTCTGTTGGTGCAGGTGTCTGTCATTGACCGCACCCTACTAACGCACGTTAGGCCAGACTGGTTTTTGATTCATTTCTATAGTTTTGTAGTTTGAGGTGTAGCAGACTGTCCATAGACCTTGAAGTATAAGGCCATTCTCTTTCAAATGAGGGAATATCTTGTTATCATGGCTGCGTAGTATATAAAATTTCATGATCACAAAGTATGTCTATACCCAGCCACTAAGACACATCTACTACCTTAAACATCTAACCACTAAAGCTCATGTACCAATTTACGTATTAGGAGTTTTCATGCTATATACTTAACTTAACTTGCTGTTTAGACGTACTCTTAAAGTCTTTCACAGATATTTTTACAGTTGTTTTTCACCATCTGTGATGCCTTTATTGATGCTGTTTTTGTAATTTTTACTATCACACATTGCAATTTACCTTATAGTGTTGCTAAAGCTCTCTTTGAATTATTCTGCTCCACATGTGGCGCCATGTTGACTGTGCACCCACCAACATGTGTTAAGGTCTGTGTGTCCAAGTCTACCTTGCTTATTACGAAATGCTCCTTTAGTTGTAGGATATCTTGGTCACACTTGTATCCCTTGATTATAGGGGCATGTCCTTTTATGAGAGGTAATATGGTATGTAGAATAGCAACTGACTCCTATGTTGTGATCTTGTTTAATTAATGTATTTATTATATTGTCTGACGGTTTTATTTCATAGGATTTTGAAAGATTATCAGACTTTTTGTCAAAGTCATACGCAGTGTCACTGAAGGAGACTGTTCGTTCGGTTAATGGCTGGAACTGGGGAACAGCTCGATTCAATGGTTAGTAATTAAGATTTATGCAACTGAGAGCGTGTTCACACCGACATGACTAGGCTAACTATGATTAGGCCAACAATAATGCAAGCACGTTTACACAGATAACTAATCACGTGGGCACGTGAGTGTAATTAGCCTCGACAGTTTTCATCCGTCATATCTGGCAAGAATTTGCGTGAATTGTCTTGATGAATCCATTGCTTTAGGTTTTGAAGAGGAAAACATTTAGTTTGCTTTTTCCAGCAGCTCCTTCAGGGATGGCAGGAAGTTGTCACGTGTACAGGAACATACTTAGTGGACATCTGCCTCCGCTTCCTTATACGTCGCCATATTGTTGCTGTGTTTGTACGTTTAAACATAAAACACCACATCAGAAACATCGGCAGCATGCTCTTTTCGTATACTACCTCACGTGCCAAAGTCACGTTCAACCACTAACACCACTAATGTGGTTGTAATACTGCTCTCTACGGCTTTAGAATGGCGTTACACTAATCATGATTAGGACTGGTGTGAACGAGTGGTGTTAGTGCACAAATGCCAAACTAATCATGATTTGGCCCGGTGTGAACACACTCTGAGTCTTTAATAAGTAACAAGGGTAATGACAATAGTACTTACTGATGTATTTTATTCTATCTTGTTTACACCTGTTGTGTTGATATATTGATGTCTAGTTTGCATGTATGTGTTGGTGTCAGATGGTCAGTCTTCTCCTCTTTATGAATTTTTTTGTTGCTGTTTTTTGACATGACACTGTATTTTGTATACAAATTGTTTCTCTTTTTGTGGCAGTGTTACTATTAGAGACTAACATATACACAGTAAATTAATTAACTTTATTGTCAATTTGTTTTAGGATCTCTCATGTCGTTTGAGGTCGACAACAAACTAGCCTTTGAAATACCTCTTTCGGATGTGGCCCAATCAACAACCGGGAAGAACGAGGTATCTCTCGAGTTTCATCAGAATGACGAAGCGCCTGTCTCGCTCATGGAAATGAGATTCTTTGTCCCGCATTCAAATGACGGGGAGGTCGATACTGTAAAGGTAATCGTTTGTCTATCTACTGTATGTCTGATAAATTAGTTTGTGGCATAACCAGGGTGCGCAATAGAGTGACATCTCGATCATGCATGTGGTGATTGACGATCGTAGACTTTGTCTGAGTTGCCATTAACATGGCTGACCTTTTTGAGTTTTACTAAACTCATGACAAATGTGAAACAGGCAAGCTTTGTCAGCCATGCATGTCTGAGTATTGAAGACTGTTGCCGTAGTTTCATAAATGACTGCTACACATCCAATCACAGTAGTCTGTTTGTCTCAGTTTTGTATTCAAGTACTAACATTGAGATTGCTAGATGTACAGTACATTCCTGATTATCCAGACTTTTTCGGTGGAAGCCAAATTGTCCGAATATCGGAAGTTTGAATGAATGAAATGATGGTGGGGTGACTTCCTTGAGGCTCAGTCGTACATTGACAGTCAAGTACACAACAAACAAATATTTAATTAATTAATATACGGCAATATTAAGTCAACAACGACTCAACATGCAGTGGCGTAGTCGGGATTACTAACCATGGGGTTGATCAACATAAACAATATGTTATGTATAATTATTATATTTCAAACTGTTTACACTGTTTAGCCTCGCTAACTTGTTTGCATACAACTATTGTATTACATTTTAACTTGCCGTAGAGTGTTGCTGGCACGTGAAGAAAGTCAAGCTAATTGCAATCGATTTCTTTGACAAATGACGGATTCTTCACGAAATCGTAAAGAGCATGGCTTACTACGCATGCGTGCGTGCATACCTGCCTTGGAGTACGGACTGTCTGTGTCAGCTCTAGTACAGTTTTGAACTTTGCAGTGACGACGGAACATTTCCTACCTGTGATCCAAGACAGGAGGCATAGGGGTGCTTGAGCACCCTAAGCACCCTCTCTCGCTATGCCACTGACATGTTTACTCATTTCATGATTAGATGTAAAAACTCTTCTCTGGTTCCAATTTTGTAGTAGCTTCACAGGTTTCCATATTGGAATGACATCACGTGGGAAACACGTGAAAGACACGTGCTTTTCAGGCAGAAATAGATTTGTCTGGATTATCGAAATGTCTGGATAATCGTCATTGTACTGTATGTGAAGTGAGTAGCAGTGATGTCAATCGGATTAGTTACAGTGAAATGCCAAGCAGTAAACGCTTTTTCCTGTGGCATGCGATTGTTGGTTGACCATTCTCTGTAGTATACTCTTGTAGGAGTTTCATGACAACGTCGTTGCTAAGGCGGACATACTGCAGGCAACTGGTGAGTCCATAGTGACGTTTCAAGAGATCAATCTTCTTACACCAAGGTCGGGATTTCAGCTGCTTATCACTGATTGTGTTGATATTTGTATGCTTTGTTGTTGTTGTTGTTGTCATTCTGTGTCTGCAGGGGTCGGTACAGCATTAAAATGTACCCGACGTTTATGCATCTTCATGGCAAGACTTACGATTACAAGATTCCATACACAACTGTTATACGACTATTTCTATTGCCACATCCAGACAACAGACAAATGTTCTTTGTGGTATGTTGGACAGATGTATTGGAGTACATCAAAGATAGCTAGACAGCTGTTAGTTAGATTGCTGGAATCAAGATATACTTGGCATGTCATACGTTTTGAGTCATGAGTGTATGAGTGTATGGATTTAGATGTAACATTAAATACAGCAAATGAATGACGTTGTGTATTGTTTATCATTTTTTCTGTCTTAGATTCATTTAGATCCTCCAATTCGGCAGGGCCAGACAAGATATCACTTTCTTATTCTTACTTTCAATGTTGAGGATGATATTGAAGTTGACTTCTCTCTGACAGAGTGAGTTATTGCATACATACTGTGTATTGGTTGTTCTCGTAGTGTGCATGTGTGTGTGTGTGTGTGTGTGTGTGTGTGTGTGTGTGTGTGTGGTGCAATAGCTCAGTTGGTTAGAGAGTGCATTTGGAGAATGAAAACATTCGTCGGGACCTTGCAGGATTGCAGGTTCAAGTCACAGTGATGGCGAGCTATGGCATAATTTTCTTAAGCAAGAAACTTACACACAATTGCTTCTCTCGACTCAGGAGTATAAATGAGTACCTGGTCATTGACTGGGGTGGACATGACCGCTGGCTTGGCCCTAACATCATGCAGCAGACGGGTACATGTGGGCCTTGGTGTCCAGTCCCAAAGCTGCGCCATTGTCAGTGCCCCTGGATGACTCTGGCCAAGCTTCAGGTGGATTGTAGCACAGGTCCTAAGCCTCCACGTAGCGCATGGAGGCCCTGTCTCTAGAGGCAGGGGAGCTATCTCCGCAACTAACCTTAAGGTTGACGTCATTCACGAATGACGTGGAGGGCTTGACATTTGTCCATTTTTGTCCATTTTGTGTGTGTGTGTGTGTGTGTGTGTGTGTGTGTGTGTGTGTGTGTGTGTGTTTGTGTGTGTGTGTGTGCGCGTGCGCACGCGCGCGCATGTGTGTGCACAAGCATCTATGGTTGGTTGAGAGAGTTTAGTGAACATTGAGATTGTGGTGTTTAGAGAAGAATTAAAACAGAGGTACGATGGAAAACTGGAAAAGCAGATGGATGGTCCTCTGTTTCAAGTTGTCAGTCGAGTAATGAAGACGGTTGTCGGGCGCAAGATAACAATTCCAGGAAAGTTCAAAGGGTAATCATCCATAGTGCTAGTCAATTACCTCGTTTATCATTTATTTATTGCTTTTATTACACGTCTTGTTTGCCCAAATTTTTTTATTATTTTTCTGAATTAGTTATGAAATTATCATCTACTTGCTGTTGCTTTACATTGTTGATTAAAGTTAAGTGTCTGTTGCATGTTGTACACTGGGTTGGCTGTTGACATTTGACGGTTTTGTGACAAGACACAAGATCACCTTGTAGATGTGCCATACTGGTATTGGTAATTGTTGCATCTGTTAGGTGTCATGATCACTCAGCCGTGGCTTGTTCTCACAAAACTTATCCTGGTTTTCTCTATCCGTTGGAACGATGCTTCATCTTTGTCTACAAACCACCCGTTTACATTCGTTACGACGAGGTTGTTAGCGTTAACTTTGCGCGAAGTGTGACAACGAGAACATTTGACTTTGAAGTCGAAGTACAGAATGGCAACATCTTCATCTTTAGCAACATACAAAAGTACGTGTAATGAATAGATATTGACTTTGTCTCGTAATCCGGGGACGTGTTGTCTGTCTGTCTCTCTGTCTGTCTGTATGTCTGTCTGTCTGTGTGTATGTATGTATATATGTATGTATGTATGTATGTATGTATGTATGTATGTGGCTCAATTGGTTAGAGTGTGCAGTTGGAGATTTGCAACATCCGGGACCTTCAGATCAGAGTTTGAGTGCGGGAGGGCCACATACATAAATTCCCTTGGGCAAGGAACTAACATACAATTGCCTCTCTCTCCGGAGTGTCAGGTTCTGTCTACAGCAAGTATCTACAGCAAGTACAGCAAGTGTGAATGAAGTACATCATAGTGACTTCTGATTGTGACTTCTGATACAGTAGTATTAGATTGCAGAATAGTGATTACAGTATCGAACCTGGCCCTTAGGGGCTCTTGTATGTACGTATGTACAAAAAATGTATGTATGTATGTCTGTTTGTCTGTCTGTTTGTCTGTCTTCGATGACTTTACATATGATAGAAACATTTAACATTTTGTCTATTGACTGTTGTTTCTTGCATAAAGTTAGCGCTTGTTATCGGTAGAGTAAGCATTCAAATAAAACAATCTGTCTGTCTGTACGTACGTATGTATGTATGTATGTATGTATGTATGTATGTATGTATGTGGCTCAATTGGTTAGAGTGTGCAGTTGGAGATTGGCAACATCCGGGACCTTTGGGTCAGAGTTCAAGTGTGGGAGGGCCACATACATAAGTTTCCTTGGGCGAGGAACTAACATACAATTACCTCTCTCTCCGGAGTGTTAGTTCTGTCAGTACAGCAAGTATGAAGTACATAGTGACACAGAGTGACTGCTGATAGTGTTAGATTATAACATATCGTAGCAAGTTTAGTGATTGCAGTATCTAACCTGGGCCTTAGGGGCTCTTGTAAACAAAAAATGTATGTATGTATGTATGTCTATTTGTCTGCCTGTTTCTGTACATCTATGAAATGTGCTTGCATACTTGTACACGCTCGCACTCAAGTGCAAACACGCAATTGTATTCACTGCTATTACTATCATTCTTCATCTTGATGTCATTGTTGTGTTGTGTCTGTTTCATTGTTGTTTAGGGAAGAGTACGCAAAACTGTTTGATTTTGTGTCAATGAAGAAACTTCATATAAGAAATAAGGGAAAGAAGGTACAGTACCGAGAGTCATATACTATATTCAAAGACCAAGAACGGTTTGAATATTAGTCAAGTGTTTTTTTGTTTTATTGTGCTTCTTTAGGAGCAGCAGAGTATGGAAGGTGGAGCCTTAGACATGTCAGACAGTGACGAAGAGCCTGATGTCTACATGACACGTGTGAAAGCGGAAGCCGAAGAGAGGCAAGATTCTGATTCAGATGAAGATGATGACGATTTTGAGGCAGCAAGCTCGAGTGATGTTGGAGATCTAGAGTAAGTGTTGAGTCTCTGGTAAGGAAATTGTTTCATTAGTTGCATTGGACGTCAAATTGTATGTGGACGTGATGTTTGCTGATGTTGGTTTACGTGTATTTGAGAAGGTTAAGCAATAGCAGATTGAGCAGTTATGATTGTTTCTGTTAGGTATGACAGTGCAGCATCTGTACACAGTAAGAGCAGCGGCGAAAGCGGAGACGATGAAGCAAAGTCGAAGAAGCCGAAACTAGAGAGTAGCAAACCTAAACCTTCAATCAAAGTGAAGTCGCCAGTTAAAACCAAACCAAAACCAGAGAAAACAAGAAAAACAAAATCTAAAGACAAAGATCCTACAAAACCCAAGAAACCGATGAGCGTCTACATGTTGTGGTTGAACGACAATCGGCAACGAATCAGGGAAGATAATCCAGATGCGAAGGTAACTGACGTGGCAAAGATTGGCGGACAGCTATGGAAAGAAGTGTCAGACGAAGACAAAAAGGTAAATCAATACTGACTTTGCAAACTTTCCAACTCACACTACAACATGTCTGTTGTACTCGTGAGTCTCTATTGCAACCGCTTGCGTGTGTTGCAGGTGTACGAGGAAAAGGCAAGCAATCTCAAGAAGCAGTACGAAGCTGACATTGAAGCTTGGAAGGCAGGAGGGTCATCAACCGAACCTAAGATGAAATCAAAAAAGTTGGTGTCATTGCATTGTTTTATGTAGCAGCATTAGTCGAATTATAATCGCCAAACACATCGATATAGACACTAACGTATTGCTCATGCTAAACATCAGTATGACTTGTGTGTATGTAATTGTATCCGTGTCTGTTATTATTCTGTATTTTGTTTGGGTAGAAAAATTATCGTTTGTTGAATTGTATTTAGCCCCAAGAAAAGCAGTACCAGTGTGGCAACTGCCAAGTCGTCTGGTGGATCATTCAAGAGTACAGAGTATGTCGATAGTTCAGATGCCGACTACGAAGCTGATGATGACTGAACATAATACAAGCTGACGTAGCTAGAAGTATTTACATCTTTGAATTAAGAATAAACAATAGTGTTAAGATTTACTGTTCTCACGAGGTTTCTTTCAATCGCTAATTATTAAATTTGCTTAGCGTACTAGACACATGCGCCCGGCGCTCATCTAGCGTGTTGATATCCGTAGATCAAATGGCGTCCATTGCTGCTCGATACCTTCAGAGAGGACTGGTACACGTGCATAGAAAGAAGTCATTAGCTGGTGTTTATTGACTTATGAGTAGGTGCGGGGAGCGTGTGTGCGTTTGCGTAGCACGCTCGTTGTGGTAGAACACACGAACGATGCTGTCGTGCCTGTTACTCTGAATGCTGTCACGGCTGCTAGTAGAATAGGAGGTGAAACTGTAGCACTCGTAGCTGGGACACAGTGTGAAAAGGTATTTTCGAATTATTTCTGTGATTTGTGTTTTATTGGATCTAAAATCGTGTTAATTACGAGTCTGATTTAGTTACTTGTACAAGAGATATTCTAATTTGTCTGTCTTTGTATCCTGCTTGGCTGTGTGTGTGTGTGTGTGTCTGTCTGTCTGTCTGTCTGTCTGTCCGTCTGTCTGTCCGTCTGTCTGTCTGTCTGTGTATCTGTCAAAGAAATATATTTTCATAAATCAGAACTATTACAAGCTAAATCAAACTACGCAACTCTTAACTAAAAATCTAATACACGATACACTACAGTTTGTGTGTGTGTGTGTGTGTGTGTGTGTGTGTGTGTGTGTGTGTGTGTGTGTGTGTGTGTGTGTGTGTGTCGCAGCTGCCTGTTTGTATGTTTGTTATCTGTTTGTGTATTTGTGTATTGTTTAGGGCTGTTATTGGCAAAAGTCAATGTTCTGTTTGTCTGTCTCTCTGTCTCTCTCTCTGTCTCTCTCTCTCTGTCTGTCTGTCTATCTGTTTGTATGTCAAAATCGATTTGCTTTAAATCATCACTACAACTCATACCATGAAACTACATACCTGGCAATACCTTCTCCCATGATTTAGTGTTAATTAACTACATGAATTGCCCTTGCATGTTAAGATTTTTAATGAGCACACTATTACATTAGTATATATCAGTCACTATGGATGAAGATCGATGGTTGTATTTATGTACATGTTTAGCATCTGCAAACTGCAACTCTGGATAACAGACGCTTAGACGACAAAATGTTTTGAAAATGACATTTTAGAAGAATTGCATAGTTTAGGGGGCAATACAGTACAGTACACGTGTACCACTTTTACAACATGTGTGTGTAACTTGCAATAGTATATACATGTAATAATAATAAATTGTTTGCCAATTTCTTTTGCATTAGGTTGTTGATACGGTGGCCAAGATCGATGGTATTAATAAAGTATTGGTGGCTGATCACGATGCATTAAAAGGCTATCTCCCAGGCATGTCTCGATCTTGCCTCTTCTTCTCAACAAACTGCCTACTGACTGACATTTGTTGCATAGAAATTGTTAGTCCACTTATTGTTGCTGCTCAAAAGCAGTTCTCTTTCTCTCACATCACAGCTGGTTCAAGTGCTTTCTCTAAGGTAAGTGAGTTGCCATTTAGTGTACATTATATGGTTGTTGTAGTTGCACACATTTTCTTTAAAACGTTATGGTTGCATGCACGTTTGCTTGTCTGTTGATATACAGGTATGTGGTTTGTGTATGAATACCTCATCTCCACCTGATCTGCACACTTTTTATGAAACATATCTGTTGTGGTATACAGAGTGTTTTACCTCGTGTGGCCGCTCTTCTCGGTGTAGCAGCAATCTCTGATGTGACTGACATCAAAGATGAAGAAACGTTTGTCAGACTAATTTACGCAGGTAACAAACGTGACACAGAAATGTTTAACTAATTAATTAATAAGGATAATGTGGATGTTTAAGGAAATGCTGTATGCACTGTCAAGTCCAAGGACTCGATCAAAGTCTTCACAGCTCGCGGAACAGCATTTGAGGCCGCTGAAGAAGGCACGTCACAAGCTCCAACAGATGAAGGTAGAAAATGTTGCTATTTGTGACATTAATACTTATAAGGCCAAACCAAAAAAATTTTTGGGTTGGGCTAACCCACCCGCTTATGTTTGGCGGTCTCTGTTTTTTGCGCATGCTCGTCTGCTAGCATGACGTCTTCTATTGCCCTCTTCATTTCCGTGAGTGAGTGAACACACATTTTGAAAGTGGGAAGGTTTGTCGTGTTTGTGCAGACTGTAAACTTTGTGACGTATTGGAGGAGGTGGTGGGATACGGTGACCGGGCAGACCATGTCATCAACATGAGAACTAGCACCACCGCCACTGCCACCAAACAAGACACAGACGATGAAGTACACCACACCACAGAAAAAAAAAACCACCACCCGCTCCCCCGTCTTTCTTTCTCTCAAATGTTTACCCCAATCCAACAATGTTTTGGTGTGGCCTCATAAATTATTGTTAGACTGGATGTCATTACAAGTTGTGCTGATGGAACAATGTTGCTGTTATGATAAATAGTGACTTATACATGTATGCATTACAGACAGGCTAGACCCATGGTTTTCACAGTTGATGCATTAAATTACCGAACATGTGAAATCTACGTCTCGTGCACAACAGGCCAGAAAAGCACAGAAATTACCTACACAGTACTGACAAAGTAACATGAAATTCTGTGTGCGTTATATCCATGATGTGTTGGTATATAGGGTTGAGTTTATGTTCAGTCCCTGTAAGAGCAACTATTGGTATCAACCATTTATGCTACAAAGCTGATTTCTATACCAAACCTCTGCGCTTGCAACGGAGCATGTCCATGACTACTCAAATTTGTCATTGCAGTGCATGGTCCCCTCTCGAGGGATCGACCCCCGCGTAAAATTTCTCAATGACGCGAACGCTATACCTTTCAGTTCATTCGAACACACGCTCACACCAGCCCCGTGTAGACTATACGGGTCGTTGCTCTCCGTAACGCTTTCAGCGATCGAAGACTTCATGCTGATTGAAAACGCTTTTATACCCTAGCGTTTCTCTCTAAATTCTGATTGCATTTGCATCAAATCCTACCTACATGTTGCCTGTACCGAGCGCTACACGGGGAGTGTGCCGATTTCTAGCCTCAATGTCCACCTCGCCAATTGCACTGCTTGTGTACACCGTTACCGCTGTGCATATCTCGCTCATGCAGGAAAAGAATGCAAACAAGTATAAACATTTTGAAAAAATGAGAAGATGTAGGGTTGCCGTATGAGAAAGAATAGAAGCAAGGCCATGTAGGGTGTTCTGTGACATCTTTCGTATACAGACTGACTGAGCAATACATCATCCCTACATTGCACCATTTTCTAATTAGTTAGGTATAAAACACATGTTATAGTGTCTCTAATTAGCTATAGAAAATGGTGCAATGTGGGGATGATGTATTGCTCAGTCAGTCTGTATGCGAAAGATGTCACAGCACACCCTTACATGGTCTTGTTTCTATTCTATTTCGTACGGCAACCCTACATCTTTCTCATTTTGTTTTTAATATTTATGAGATTACACATGACATATCCCTGGATGTTGGCTACTTGTTTGTAGGAATAGTTGCTAAGCAGCAGCGTCGCATGACCGCAAAAGTGGTGGGGCTGACTCGCTGCTGAGACTTTGGCTCAGGCCTTTGATATTAAAAATTTTGAAAACGCCCCAAAAAGTGGTGGGGCTTTAGCCCCCTCTAGCCCCTATTACGCGACTCCACTGAGCTAAGGTTGTTATTCGTTGTGTTGACAAATGTGTGCATGTGGGTGTGTGAAGGGGTTCACCCTTTGACGAGGAGACCTACGATTACATTGTAGGTAAAGAGAGGGGAGGGTAATTTTCCCGGATATCTGTAATACAAAAAGATTTTTGGCGAGCGTATCAATCCCGGACCCACTACTGTTGTGACCGTGAGTGTATACGTAGATAGTTTGTCACAGTATGCAGGCTGCTTGTACAGATGGACTAGTATGAGGTAAGGGAGTGGATGGATTGGATGTGCATGTGGCTGTGCATTGTGGGCATGTGCAGGGCATTGGCTATTTTTATACAAAAGGAATGTGGAGACTACAGAGTGATTGATGGTTATGCGATGGTTGTCATTTTGTGTAGCTCCTGGTAGCGATGCTTTCACCTCAGAGAAGCTTTCGGAGTGGATCAGCCATGCTTTGTCACAAAGTGAACGTCCTGAGTTGACAAGTGCCAAAAGAGTTATATCAGGAGGTGCATACAGAACAGGTTGTTACGATTTGTACGGTCGAGTTGATATATCCGATTTCAGGTCGTGGAATGAAAAATGGCGAGAATTTCCAGCTGCTGTATGATCTTGCTGATAAAATGGGTGCAGCTGGTTGGTAGCATTGCTAAGATACTGTAGGCTGTTTTGGTGATTACTGTGTTTTTAGTTGGTGCATCTCGTGCTGCTGTTGATGCTGGCTTTGTGCCCAATGACATGCAAATTGGACAAACAGGAAAGATTGTTGCTCCTGTGAGTAGATGTGACATTTGGTTGTTGTTTGTATGTGATTGCTGATGTATTGACTATTGATCAACAGGAACTCTACATTGCTGTTGGCATTTCAGGAGCTATTCAGCATCTTGCTGGAATGAAAGACAGCAAGGTGATGTTTCTTGTTGTGGTGGTGTAGACATTTGGATGTAGTGGGAATGAAGGTTGGACTTAACTATGACATTACTGCTTGAGTGAAGTTGCAGTGAGAGTGGTGACCGAACTACAACTACCATGCACATGAGCTAAAACCGGACATATTATTGTGTCGTGCTCAACCAGAGCAGTCTGGTTCGTAAGGTCTCTTGTATGCACCAGAAACAAGCCCTTTCTTAAAGGTGCTTAGACCATCATGGTTGTCTAGACTGCAGACATGACTTTATTGCAGGATCCGACTGGATCCAAGAAGCACCGTTTTCTGTAAGTGCTGCAGGTTGTGTGATGACCTGGAAAGATATCCATTCACCGCGTAATACCTGCGTGCACTGTGGCCAATGCTTCCAACACTACTGGAACAACCAGTGTCCGACACAGCTACATGTAGCTTACCTCCACCCGCAAGTCACTGTACTTTGCCAACTTCATTATTGTTGTTGTTGTTGTTGTTGTTGTTGTTATTGCTATGACACACACAGGAATACCTGATGTAAATGGTATAATTTATGTGTATACTAGTGATACAGTGTATTAAAGAAAGAACTAGGTACTCAGGGCACCAAACATGAGATGGCAATTTTGTTGCAAACTACACATGGATATGTCAATGAAGTTCTTGCTTTCATTTAAATTTAGTGTAGAAGTCTAATGATTGTCTTGCCAAGCACAAATGGACCAGTAACTGAACACTGATGACCATCATAGTCAGATTCTGAGAAATCTCCATTTACATGCTTTTGGGTATTTTTGTAACAGTTAATCGTGTACTAGTTAGTAGTTTAATAGTGTCTTTAATTTTTAAGTTGTCATACCATATATAGTCTCGTCTTGTCAGCTAAGGGTGATCACAACGTTCTGTACCTTTGTGTCTGTAAGTGACTTTAATATTTAGTTTTTGTGGCTTAGTTGCCAGAGTTTAAAGTTAATCTTTTCATGATGTATTGTCTCAGACAAATTGTTATAGAGATGGCTAGATATCTCTAGTTTTACTGTAGTGACTCCATTTGGGTGCCTTTAATCATAACTACTTACTGTGACATTTCCGTGACTGTTTGTGTTGTCTACAGACTATAGTGGCTATTAACAAGGATCCTGAAGCTCCAATCTTTCAAGGTACAGTGTAGTAGGCTATTATTATATATCATGCACTCCTTGATGATATACAATGTTCTTTAATGTGCTTTGTTCAGTTTCTGACTTTGGTCTGGTAGAAGATCTATTCAAGGTTGGAACTTATGTCACTCATATTCTGTAGTTACTACAGTTTTATCATGATATTTAGGCTGTACCTGATATGACAAAGCTTTTATCGTGACTGCAAGGCTAGTAACTGTTGTGGGTTTCTGTAGAGAGACTAACAAAGTAAGATCAATATATATACATAGATCACGATCACATAGTCGAAACAGGAGACATTAGACGTCTTGAGTGTCTTCTAGTTCTACACTAGCATTCACTTCAATACATACCCATTAATTAACAGAATTTGATATCTGTGTTCTTGAACACAAGAATGCATCAAGCTCAAACACGTGACAGATTATTGTAGCAGATGCAAAGTGCATGACTGTGTAGTCTAGTTGCATGAAGCGTGAACCCCAATCGCTACAGGAAAATTGGTCAGTAATGCTAGACTAATAGAATTAGTGCACTCGTGTATCTATATGTACACACACACACACACACACACACACACACACACACACACACACACACACACACACACACACACACACACACACACACACACACACACACACACACACACACACACACATGTATGTATGTATGTATGTATCTTGCTGTCTGTTTAGTTTAGTGTCTAGCGACTTTTTAATCATGCGCTGTACTAGCTGTACATAGGCAGAGGTCACAGACACGCCCCTCGGGATGAATAAACCATGTATGTATGTATTTAAATTTGTGCCATGTCTGGAATACGTGTACAAATGTATCATGCCAGAGTCGAGCGACTTTTTTAAGGTTTGATGGGCATTACATGAATCACAACTGAATTAAAGGTAATGAAATAACATCAACGAAACTACACATGTACAACGGGCAACTCAATTAGCACACGCATCTATGCTTTACAAGGTACACAATGAATATGGTTGTCTGCATATACGTGGTCATTGGTGGTGCTCGGTTGAAAACTAGGGCTCTCGCTCGTAGATAAGGCAGGTTTTCATCGACTGGTCACTAATTGCTACTCGCCTCAGCTGTGTGTCGACCTCCATTGGGGTAGCTTGTCTGATCTTTACGCATTTGAAGGTTTCTGTTCGATGATCCAGTGTGCCGACACAGCGATATGGCTTTCCCGGTGTAAGAGGCAGTAGTGGTCCTTCCTGGATAGCAACATGGTAGTAAATACAAACAACAGTTTGTTTCACTAATTGAATTAGAAACGCAATGGACATACATGACAGGTCAACAGTCAATAATTATGAAGATTATGTATGACCTGCTTGCTTTTGGTGCTTAGATGAGGGTACTAAATGTAAAATATCTGCTTCCTTACCTGAAGGTATGATGAAATGATCGATATTTACTGAGTTATATGGATGTCTGTTGCCGTGATTTCATTCATGAGTGCAAGTCTAGGCTAACTGGACAATGACTGTTCATGCAGTGGCAACATTATTCATAGCTAGGATACTGTAGAACTGTAGAAGTGAAAAGGTTGAACAGGGTGAACAGGGTGGTGGATTTGGTATGCTTTTGTGGAGTTGTATTGGCGTTTGTGGCGTTGTTATGAATACATGCACACACACGCGCGCGCGCGCGTAGTCAAAACAGAAATGAACTGACGTGAAAAGCAAACAAACTAGACAATTTTAACTGAAAACAAACTAAACAACTACTTGAACTGAACTTACCATTTCCCAGAACTGGCATCTACAAATAGAAAGTTATTATCTATTGGCTGTGGGAGTACAGGTAGTAGTAGCTGTCGAGGTTACCGTACAGAGCTTCCCTTCTTGTCTCGCAGTTTGAAGATTTTGGAAACGCTGTCATCTCCGTTTTCAACAGATCCTTGAACAAATCCTAGATACGTTGCATTATTCAGAATTATCAATTGTAATGTTTAGCACTAGAAATGGTCTATACACCGCAGTACAGTGGCAAGGCGTATACTAGAGATCAACACGAGCTAACCGTAAATTTCAAAGAGTAGAGGTGCAACATATCGATATTGACTCCAGTGTTTCATTCCTCCGATACTCGCTGATAGAAATCTGTTTTTTGACACCTTGGACGATGTGGTATTGCGAGATGTTGTAGTCTTGTTCGGAGATGCTTTTGTTGAAGTCGGTGTCAGAGCCTATATCATTGGCAGAAGAACACACACTAAATTACCTTCTGTTTGTAAATCGAATGGATTCCTGTAGTTATAGATTCACTATATAAGAGGAGCCCTGCAGGTCTAGAAATGAACAGACTTTTTTGTATTACTTACTCAGCGTGTCTTGTTGATATTGTGAACAGACTCCGTGCATTCGTCATGTTCATGTTTTCCTGAATGTTTCCGTCTACTATAGAACTCGGATAGCTGTTTGACTGCATGGATTAGAAATTTCTTTGTGAGTGCAGAGGTGTTTTGCTTCTCTAGTCGAATTGCTCACTCTTAATTTGGCGGTGGCATCGGATCTGCTGTCAGTCATCTATAGGTGTGCATGCTTGATAGCCTATCTAAGATTGTTGTACAGTGTATGGACGAAACGGCGAGACAATGCGGTCACATGCATGTCGTACTGTAACGTTAATACGTGTCCTTTAATTCTCTGGAACCCGAGGCTTTTAATGCCACCAACAATCCCAGCTTTCAACTCAAACTGCACATGCATGCATACATACATGCAGTACTATTGTGCCTAGACTTGAGACCTCATGTCTGTGCAACTAGTAAATCTTGACTGCTTGAGTAGTAATTCTAGTTTTCTAGTGTTAGAATTTCTACAATGTTGCGTATATCTCTATGTATCTTAGCCGTTTCAACGCACCTGTTTTGGTGTTGTTGCGCGAGATGAACTGCGAGGGTTTGGCAATACGAGACGTGGACTTGGA